>NC_091464.1:11899448-12206731 GCF_027789765.1 Dendropsophus ebraccatus | reverse complement strand
ACAGCCGCGCCGCCATCCAGGCTTCTACTTACCTCTTCATAGAAACATATTAGGTTGGTTTGACAGCTTCTGTCCTTAGTAAAACCATGCTGGTTATCACTTATAATACTATTAGCCACCACATATTCCTGGATGTAGTCCCTTATAAGCCCCTCAAATAGTTTCCCCACAATGGACGTTAAGCTTACGGGTCTATAGTTACCTGGGGAAGTTCGAGAGCCCTTTTTGAAGATCGGCACTACATTTGCCTTACGCCAGTCCCTCGGCACAATACCAGTAAGCAAAGAATCACGGAATATTTCATACAAGGGAAGTGAAATTACAGAACTGAGTTCCCTAAGAACTCTGGGGTGCAATCCATCAGGCCCTGGAGCTTTGGTTACATTGAGTTTGTTTAATTTATCTTGGACCATATCTATAGTAAACCAGTTCAGTACATTACATGTGTTAGCAGCACTGGCCCCACCCACCTCAGTACTGGCCCCACCCACCACAGCTCCATCCTCTTTTGTATATACAGAGCTGAAGAACCCATTAAGTAACTCAGCTTTCTCCTGATCCCCAGTTATTAATTCCCCGTCGCCATTATTTAGGGGTCCTACATGCTCTGACCTTGGTTTTTTTGCATTAATATATTTGAAGAATTTTTTGGGGTTTCTTTTGCTATCTATAGCTACCTGCCTTTCATTGTGAATTTTTGCTGCTTTTATTACATTTTTACAGGTTTTGTTGACTTCTTTGTAATGTTTAAATGCTACAGCTGACCCCTCTGATTTATATTTTTTGAATGCCCCTTTTTTCTCATTTATAGCCCTTCTAACCTCGGTTGTAAGCCATGTGGGATTGGATTTTAACCGTTTATATTTGTTACCCATAGGAATATATTTGGCAGTACAGTTATTTAATGTGGATTTGAAGATTTCCCATTTATTAGCTGTATCCGTATGTGACAGCAGCCGCTCCCAGTCTATGCCCTGAAGTTCTGCCCTTAACCCAGGAAAATTGGCCCTTTTAAAATTAAGAGTTTTTGCCCTCCCAACATGCTTTTCTTTTCTACACTTTAAGCTAAAAGTCACTATATTGTGGTCACTATTACCCAGGTGTTCATGGACAGTGACATCCCCAACCAGCTCAGCGTTGTTAGAAATAACCAGATCCAACAAGGCATCACTTCTAGTTGGCTCCTCCACAAACTGGCCCAGAAAATTATCCTGCAGGAGGTTAAGAAATTCCCTCCCCTTTGTGGTTTTAGCTGAACCGTGACCCCAATCTATATCTGGGTAGTTGAGGTCCCCCATTATCACTACTGTTCCCTCCCGGGCAGCCCGCTCTATTTGTCTATTCAACTGGCCATCTACCTCCTCAGTAATGTTGGGGGGTCTATAGATTACACCAAGAATAATTTTTTCCCTCTTTTCCTCCTTCTGTAGTTCTACCCACAATGCTTCCACATCATCACAGTCATCTCCCACTATTGCATCTATTACACTCACTTTAATATCATTTCTGACATACAGACATACTCCTCCTCCCCTTCTGCCCACCCGGTCCCTTCTGAACAACGTAAATCCCTGAATATTGACAGCCCAGTCATGTGAGGAGTCCAGCCATGTCTCAGTCACACCAACCACATCAATGGACTCCTCCAGAACCAAGGCCTCTAGCTCCCCCATCTTGCTGGCTAGACTTCTGGCATTAGTAACCATACACTTTATATTACCATCGAGTTTAACCGCTTCATTATAAGAAATGGGATTTATTACTGTGCTGTGGCTACAATCATCCTCACTGTTCATCCGCAACATATGGATCTCCCTATCCACTGCTCTTATCCTCCCCCCACAGGACCCTTCTCCTCCCTCCTCATTGTTCTGTCCCCTCTTTAACCTATCTGCCACTACATTACATACTACATTGTCCTCCCTCCACATCCCTAGTTTAAAAACCCCTCCACCCCTTCTAGGATTCTCTCCCCCAGCACAGCGGACCCCCTTCCATTAAGGTGCAAATTATCTGCGGAAAACAGATTGTACCCCAATGAAAAGTCAGCCCAGTGCTCTAAAAACCCAAACCCTTCTCCTCTACACCATGACTTGAGCCATGCATTTAACTCCCTAAGCTCCCGCTGTCTTTCCTGCGATGCGCATGGCACAGGCAGTATTCCAGAGAATACCACCTTGGAGGTCCTTCCCTTCAACTTAGCACCTAGTTCTCTAAAATTATTTTTAATAGACCTCCACCTACCTTGTATCCTGTCATTGGTTCCCTGTGTATCCACCTACCTTGTATCCTGTGCTCAGCAGCAGTGTGGAGATATATATATATATACACACACACACTAGTCCCTGTGCTCAGCAGCAGTGTGGATATATATATACACACACTAGTCCCTGTGCTCAGCAGCAGTGTGGATATATATATACACACACACTAGTCCCTGTGCTCAGCAGCAGTGTGGAGATATATATACACACACACTAGTCCCTGTGCTCAGCAGCAGTGTGGATATATATATACACACACACTAGTCCCTGTGCTCAGCAGCAGTGTGGAGATATATATACACACACACACACTAGTCCCTGTGCTCAGCAGCAGTGTGGATATATATATACACACACACTAGTCCCTGTGCTCAGCAGCAGTGTGGATATATATATACACACACACTAGTCCCTGTGCTGCCTCCTATACATTATATACACAATAAGAACATCCCGCCATCTTACCTCACTGTAGCAAGTTCCTTCAGAAGTTCCCGGCGCAGCACAGAGCAGTGTAATGTGTGATCCCAGCCTGTCTGCAGACTATGCACAGGGTAATGGCTGCTGCTCTGCCACTCCTCCCCCTCCTGCCACTCCTCCCCCTCCTCCTCCCCCATAATGGGCGGGGGAAGCGCGTCTTCACATAGCCATCTGTTATGTAGACGACTTTGGCTGATAAGAACAGATAAGTAGTGAGGGGGAGGGGAGGACACGGCTGTGTGAGGGGGAGGGGTGACACAGCTGGGGGAGGGGGGACACAGTCCTGTGAGAGGGGCACAGCTGGGGGAGGGGTGACAGTCCTGTGAGAGGACACAGCTGGGGGAGGGGGGACACAGTCCTGTGAGAGGACACAGCTGGGGGAGGGGTGACACAGTCCTGTGAGAGGACACAGTCCTGTGAGAGGACACAGCTGGGGGAGGGGTGACACAGTCCTGTGAGAGGGACACAGCTGGGGGAGGGGGGACAGTCCTGTGAGAGGGACACAGCTGGGGGAGGGGTGACACAGTCCTGTGAGAGGACACAGCTGGGGGAGGGGTGACACAGTCCTGTGAGAGGACACAGCGGGGGGAGGGGTGACACAGTCCTGTGAGAGGGACACAGCTGGGAGAGGGGTGACACAGTCCTGTGAGAGGGACACAGCTGGGGGAGGGGGACACAGCTGGGGGAGGGGTGACACAGTCCTGTGAGAGGGACACAGCTGGGGGAGGGGTGACACAGTCCTGTGAGAGGGACACAGCTGGGGGAGGGGTGACACAGTCCTGTGAGAGGGACACAGCTGGGGGAGGGGTGACAGTCCTGTGAGAGGGACACAGCTGGGGGAGGGGTGACACAGTCCTGTGAGAGGACACAGCTGGGGGAGGGGTGACACAGTCCTGTGAGAGGACACAGCTGGGGGAGGGGTGACACAGTCCTGTGAGAGGGACACAGCTGGGAGAGGGGTGACACAGTCCTGTGAGAGGGACACAGCTGGGGGAGGGGTGACACAGTCCTGTGAGAGGACACAGCTGGGGGAGGGGTGACACAGTCCTGTGAGAGGGACACAGCTGGGGGAGGGGTGACACAGTCCTGTGAGAGGGACACAGCTGGGGGAGGGGGTGACACAGTCCTGTGAGAGGGACACAGCTGGGGGAGGGGTGACACAGTCCTGTGAGAGGGACACAGCTGGGGGAGGGGTGACAGTCCTGTGAGAGGGACACAGCTGGGGGAGGGGTGACACAGTCCTGTGAGAGGGACACAGCTGGGGGAGGGGTGACAGTCCTGTGAGAGGGACACAGCTGGGGGAGGGGTGACAGTCCTGTGAGAGGGACACAGCTGGGGGAGGGGTGACACAGTCCTGTGAGAGGACACAGCTGGGGGAGGGGTGACACAGTCCTGTGAGAGGACACAGCTGGGGGAGGGGTGACACAGTCCTGTGAGAGGGACACAGCTGGGGGAGGGGTGACAGTCCTGTGAGAGGGACACAGCTGGGGGAGGGGTGACACAGTCCTGTGAGAGGGACACAGCTGGGGGAGGGGTGACACAGTCCTGTGAGAGGGACACAGCTCGGGGAGGGGTGACACAGTCCTGTGAGAGGGACACAGCTGGGGGAGGGGTGACAGTCCTGTGAGAGGGACACAGCTGGGGGAGGGGTGACACAGTCCTGTGAGAGGGACACAGCTGGGGGAGGGGTGACACAGTCCTGTGAGAGGACACAGCTGGGGGAGGGGTGACACAGTCCTGTGAGAGGACACAGCTGGGGGAGGGGTGACACAGTCCTGTGAGAGGGACACAGCTGGGAGAGGGGTGACACAGTCCTGTGAGAGGGACACAGCTGGGGGAGGGGTGACACAGTCCTGTGAGAGGACACAGCTGGGGGAGGGGTGACACAGTCCTATGAGAGGACACAGCGGGGGGGGGGGTGGGACAGTCCTGTGAGAGGGACACAGCTGGGGGAGGGGTGACACAGTCCTGTGAGAGGGACACAGCTGGGGGAGGGGTGACACAGTCCTGTGAGAGGGACACAGCTGGGGGAGGGGTGACAGTCCTGTGAGAGGGACACAGCTGGGGGAGGGGTGACACAGTCCTGTGAGAGGGACACAGCTGGGGGAGGGGTGACACAGTCCTGTGAGAGGGACACAGCTGGGGGAGGGGTGACAGTCCTGTGAGAGGACACAGCTGGGGGAGGGGTGACAGTCCTGTGAGAGGACACAGCTGGGGGAGGGGTGACAGTCCTGTGAGAGGGACACAGCTGGGGGAGGGGTGACACAGTCCTGTGAGAGGGACACAGCTGGGGGAGGGGTGACACAGTCCTGTGAGAGGGACACAGCTGGGGGAGGGGTGACAGTCCTGTGAGAGGGACACAGCTGGGGGAGGGGTGACACAGTCCTGGGAGAGGACACAGCTGGGGGAGGGGTGACACAGTCCTGTGAGAGGACACAGCTGGGGGAGGGGTGACACAGTCCTGTGAGAGGGACACAGCTGGGAGAGGGGTGACACAGTCCTGTGAGAGGGACACAGCTGGGGGAGGGGGGACAGTCCTGTGAGAGGGACACAGCTGGGGGAGGGGTGACACAGTCCTGTGAGAGGACACAGCTGGGGGAGGGGTGACACAGTCCTGTGAGAGGGACACAGCTGGGGGAGGGGTGACACAGTCCTGTGAGAGGGACACAGCTGGGGGAGGGGTGACACAGTCCTGTGAGAGGGGTGACACAGTCCTGTGAGAGGGGTGACACAGTCCTGTGAGAGGGACACAGCTGGGGGAGGGGTGACACAGTCCTGTGAGAGGGACACAGCTGGGGGAGGGGTGACACAGTCCTGTGAGAGGGACACAGCTGGGGGAGGGGTGACAGTCCTGTGAGAGGACACAGCTGGGGGAGGGGTGACACAGTCCTGTGAGAGGGACACAGCTGGGGGAGGGGTGACAGTCCTGTGAGAGGACACAGCTGGGGGAGGGGTGACAGTCCTGTGAGAGGGACACAGCTGGGGGAGGGGTGACAGTCCTGTGAGAGGACACAGCTGGGGGAGGGGTGACACAGTCCTGTGAGAGGACACAGCTGGGGGAGGGGTGACACAGTCCTGTGAGAGGACAGAGGAAGCTTCCACCATTGTATATGGAAATATTGTATTTACAGACCAAAACTGGAGCTCTGGATACAGCAATTCCTTCCATACAGCGGTCAGAGCTCCTGGAAGCTGCAAGTTAAGCTACGTTTACACGGGACGATAATTGGGCCGATCGCACGATTAACGATTTTACAAGAACGATATGTTTTCCATAACGATCAGCGTTTAGACAGAACCATTGATCGTATGGAACAATCGTTTTGCGATCATTTTAAAATCGCTTAAGCCGGCCGAAAGGCCACCCGCAGCCATGCCTGTCCGTAGCCCGCCCCCCCCGCCAGGCCTGTCCGTAGCCCGCCCCCCCGCCCGCAGCCAGGCCTGTCCGTAGCCCGCCCCCCCGCCAGGCCTGTCCGTAGCCCGCCCCCCCGCCCGCAGCCAGGCCTGTCCGTAGCCCGCCCCCCCGCCCACAGCCAGGCCTGTCCGTAGCCCGCCCCCCCGCCCACAGCCAGGCCTGTCCGTAGCCCGCCCCCCCGCCCGCAGCCAGGCCTGTCCGCAGCCCGCCCGCCCCCCCCGCCCACAGCCAGGCCTGTCCGCAGCCCCCCCCCCCGGCCGATCAGCACCCCCGCCGCCTCGATCATACCTTACCTGCTCGGCGTAGCGGGTGTTTGAAATTCCCGGCTCCCCTCTTTAGCCAATCAATGCACTGAAGAGGGGAGCTGTGAATTTCGAACACCCGCTACGCTGAGCAGGTAAGGTAAGCTCATGGCGGGGTGGTGATCGGGCCGGCGGAGGTGACAATCGAGCCAGCGGGGGGGGGGGGGGGGAAGGGTCAATCCAGCCGGCGCAAGGGGCTGTAGGATGCGTGGCCGGGCTGCGGAGGAGTGGGGGCCGGGCTGCGGACTGGGGGCCGGGCTGCGGAGGAGTGGGGGCCGGGCTGCGGACGGGGGGCTGGGCTGCGGAGGAGTGGGGGCCGGGCTGCGGACTGGGGGCCGGGCTGCGGAGGAGTGGGGGCCGGGCTGCGGACGGGGGGCTGGGCTGTGGACAGTCGGACTTTCGCGATGAGCAATTGCACGAAGCGATCAGCGAAATTTTAGCGAACGACCAACGATGATTTGAGAACTTGTTCAAAGATCAAAATGAATGATTTCTCGCTCGTCGTTTGATCGCTCTCTGCGTTTACATGTAACGATTATCGTTCGAGTTCGACCGTTATTGTGCAAATTTGCACGATAATCGTTCCGTGTAAAGGCAGCATTACTTTCTATGTAGAAGACCAGACGATGCTGAACTTGGTTTCTTATTCACAGGATTTTACTTTTTCATTTTTCGCCATTTTTTTTCAAGAAAATTTATATTAATGATCATTTTACTCTCTGCCTGTCAGCGCGCTCGGAGGGGATGATTGACAGGGAGAGAGGCCTATAACATACCTCCTTGCCTGTCAATCATCCCCTCCGAGCGCACTGACAGGCAGAGAGTGGTGACTGGACACGGACAGGGAGCCGTCCAGATGACTACCTCCCCACCTCTGCCTGCCGCACGTCCCGGTAATAAAACACTCTTTCTGCGGTATACAGCCACGGACGGTACGTGCTGCTCAGGAGCTGTATACAGCGCTCCAGGGAACCATAACAGCCCAACTGGGCTAAGGGAAGTGCCCTGAATAATACACAGAGAGGGGGGACCCCGCATCACACTGATACTACACAGAGAGGGGGGACCCCGCATCACACTGATACTACACAGAGAGGGGGGACCCTGCATCACACTGATACTACACAGAGAGGGGGGACCCCGCATCACACCGATACTACACAGAGAGGAGGACCCCGCATCACACTGATACTACACAGAGAGGGGGACCCCGCATCACACTGATACTACACAGAGAGGGGCCCAGCATCACACCGATACTACACAGAGAGGGGGGACCCCGCATCACACCGATACTACACAGAGAGGAGGACCCCGCATCACACTGATACTACACAGAGAGAGGGACCCCGCATCACACTGATACTACACAGAGAGGGGCCCAGCATCACACCGATACTACACAGAGAGGGGGGACCCCGCATCACACCGATACTACACAGAGAGGAGGACCCCGCATCACACTGATACTACACAGAGAGGGGGACCCCGCATCACACTGATACTACACAGAGAGGGGCCCAGCATCACACCGATACTACACAGAGAGGAGGACCCCACATCACACTGATACTACACAGAGAGGGGGGACCCCGCATCACACTGATACTACACAGAGAGGGGGGACCCCGCATCACACTGATACTACACAGAGAGGGGGGACCCCACATCATACTGATACTACACAGAGAGGGGGGACCCCACATCACACTGATACTACACAGAGAGGGGGGACCCCGCATCACACTGATACTACACAGAGAGGGGGGACCCCGCATCACACTACTACACAGAGAGGGGGGACCCTGCATCATACTGATACTACACAGAGAGGGGGGACCCCGCATCACACTGATACTACACAGAGAGGGACCCCGCATCACACTGATACTACACAGAGAGGGACCCCGCATCACACTGATACTACACAGAGAGGGACCCCGCATCACACTGATACTACACAGAGAGGGGGGACCCCGCATCACACTGATAATACACAGAGAGGGGAGACCCCGCATCACACTGATACTACACAGAGAGGGGGGACCCCGCATCACACTGATACTACACAGAGAGGGACCCCGCATCACACTGATACTACACAGAGAGGGGGGACCCCGCATCACACTGATAATACACAGAGAGGGGAGACCCCGCATCACACTGATACTACACAGAGAGGGGGGACCCCGCATCACACTACTACACAGAGAGTGGGGACCCCGCATCACACTACTACACAGAGAGGGGGGACCCCGCATCACACTGATACTACACAGAGAGGGGGGACCCCGCATCACACTGATACTACACAGAGAGGGGGGACCCTGCATCACACTGATACTACACAGAGAGAGGGACCCCGCATCACACTGATACTACACAGAGAGGGGGGACCCCGCATCACACTGATACTACACAGAGAGGGGGGACCCCACATGACACTGATACTACACAGAGAGGGGGGACCCCGCATCACACTGATACTACACAGAGAGGGGGGACCCCGCATCACACTGATACTACACAGAGAGGGGGGACCCCGCATCACACTACTACACAGAGAGTGGGGACCCCGCATCACACTACTACACAGAGAGGGGGGACCCTGCATCATACTGATACTACACAGAGAGGGGGGACCCCGCATCACACTGATACTACACAGAGAGGGGGGACCCCGCATCACACTGATACTACACAGAGAGGGACCCCGCATCACACTGATACTACACAGAGAGTGGGGACCCCGCATCACACTGATACTACACAGAGAGGGGGGACCCCGCATCACACTGATACTACACAGAGAGGGGGGACCCCCGCATCACACTGATACTACACAGAGAGGGGGGACCCCGCATCACACTGAGCACTACAGAAAAATGCTGTTCATTCCGGGTCTTTCTAAAGCCCCTATTCCACGGGTCGTTTAGAGGAGCAATATCGTTCGTATTCGGCCGATATCGGCCGCTACGAACGATATTCGTCCCGTGGAATAGAGTGCAACGATCAGCCGACATCGTTCATGTCGGCTGATCGTTGCAGTCGCTTCGTTGAATAGGAGCATCGGCAGCAGGCGCTGCTGTATCCTATGGGCTGCCCGGACGATCAGCGATCCCCCGGGCAGCCCCCCCAGCAGCTCCCCGCCGCCCCTCCCGCACTCACCCGCTCGCTGACGCCGCGCTGAATAGCGGCGGCAGCGAGCGGGGAACGAGGAGCAAACGAGCGCTAATAGCGCTCGTTTGCTCCTCCAAACGACTCGTGGAATAGGGGCATTACTCACTCACTATCACTAGATTCCCACATTTGCTATGTCCTCCCCAGTTTCCTCCACCATGTCCTTAGAGGTTGTGGGTAAGGTAAGTGTCCCCGTTGTACTAGGCTTCCTGTCACTAGTGGAGAACACTACAGCCGCCGCCCCCCCCTCCTGCCCTATTACCTCCCTCTCTATCCCCCCTCCTGCCCTATTACCTCCCTCATCTCCATCCCCCCTCCTGCCCTATTACCTCCCTCTCTATCCCCCCTCCTGCCCTATTACCTCCCTCATCTCCATCCCCCCTCCTGCCCTATTACCTCCCTCATCTCCATCCCCCCTCCTGCCCTATTACCTCCCTCATCTCTATCCCCCCTCCTGCCCTATTACCTCCCTCATCTCCATCCCCCCTCCTGCCCTATTACCTCCCTCATCTCCATCCCCCCTCCTGCCCTATTACCTCCCTCTCCATCCCCCCTCCTGCCCTATTACCTCCCTCATCTCCATCTTCCTGTCACTAGTGGAGACCACTACAGCCGCCGTCCCCTCCCCGGCCCGCTGCTCCCCTCCCCGGCCCGCTGCTCCCCTCCCCGGCCCGCTGCTCCCCTCAGTGACTGATCCCACGTGGAGAGGGCGGCGCAGCTTCTGTCACACTCTCCCAGTATGTCTGCCAGGCTCCGCCCACTTCTCTGCCCACACACTGAAGCCCTTTCTTGCCCCGCCCCGCTGCTTCCCACTACTGATGTTTGTCTCCGCCCCGGAAGTGACGTTTCGGCGGATGGCGGCCTGTGCTGTTGTGGTGGGCAGCAGCTGAGTCGTAAAGTGACAGGAGGAGGGGAGATGGGGCGCGCCGGACTGTGGTGACCGGACAGCGGGTATGAGTGGTGCAGGGGGAGGGTGAGGAGTGCGGGATGCTGTGCCCGGCCCTGACAGTGTGACGTAACGTGTAAGCCGCTGCTCCGGGCGGGACATGTGTCCGCTGTGCACACTGTGCGTTTAGTCGGCTGTCAGGGCGCCATTGTTATGGAGCTGTCAGAGCTGGGGGCCGGTGCTGGGGCCACACACGGGGTCTGTCAGAGCTGGGGGCCGGTGCTGGGGCCACACACGGGGTCTGTCAGAGCTGGGGGCCGGTGCTGGGGCCACACACGGGGTCTGTCAGAGCTGGGGGCCGGTGCTGGGGCCACACACGGGGTCTGTCAGAGCTAGGTGCTGGGGCCACACACGGGGTCTGTCAGAGCTGGGGGCCGGTGCTGGGGCCACACACGGGGTCTGTCAGAGCTGGGGGCCGGTGCTGGGGCCACACACGGGGTCTGTCAGAGCTGGGGGCCGGTGCTGGGGCCACACACGGGGTCTGTCAGAGCTGGGGGCCGGTGCTGGGGCCACACACGGGGTCTGTCAGAGCTAGGGGCCGGTGCTGGGGCCACACACGGGGTCTGTCAGAGCTGGGGGCCGGTGCTGGGGCCACACACGGGGTCTGTCAGAGCTGGGGGCCGGTGCTGGGGCCACACACGGGGTCTGTCAGAGCTGGGGGCCGGTGCTGGGGCCACACACGGGGTCTGTCAGAGCTGGGGGCCGGTGCTGGGGCCACACACGGGGTCTGTCAGAGCTGGGGGCCGGTGCTGGGGCCACACACGGGGTCTGTCAGAGCTGGGGGCCGGTGCTGGGGCCACACACGGGGTCTGTCAGAGCTGGGGGCCGGTGCTGGGGCCACACACGGGGTCTGTCAGAGCTGGGGGCCGGTGCTGGGGCCACACACGGGGTCTGTCAGAGCTGGGGGCCGGTGCTGGGGCCACACACGGGGTCTGTCAGAGCTAGGTGCTGGGGCCACACACGGGGTCTGTCAGAGCTGGGGGCCGGTGCTGGGGCCACACACGGGGTCTGTCAGAGCTGGGGGCCGGTGCTGGGGCCACACACGGGGTCTGTCAGAGCTGGGGGCCGGTGCTGGGGCCACACACGGGGTCTGTCAGAGCTGGGGGCCGGTGCTGGGGCCACACACGGGGTCTGTCAGAGCTGGGGGCCGGTGCTGGGGCCACACACGGGGTCTGTCAGAGCTGGGGGCCGGTGCTGGGGCCACACACGGGGTCTGTCAGAGCTGGGGGCCGGTGCTGGGGCCACACACGGGGTCTGTCAGAGCTGGGGGCCGGTGCTGGGGCCACACACGGGGTCTGTCAGAGCTGGGGGCCGGTGCTGGGGCCACACACGGGGTCTGTCAGAGCTGGGGGCCGGTGCTGGGGCCACACACGGGGTCTGTCAGAGCTGGGGGCCGGTGCTGGGGCCACACACGGGGTCTGTCAGAGCTGGGGGCCGGTGCTGGGGCCACACACGGGGTCTGTCAGAGCTGGGGGCCGGTGCTGGGGCCACACACGGGGTCTGTCAGAGCTGGGGGCCGGTGCTGGGGCCACACACGGGGTCTGTCAGAGCTGGGGGCCGGTGCTGGGGCCACACACGGGGTCTGTCAGAGCTGGGGGCCGGTGCTGGGGCCACACACGGGGTCTGTCAGAGCTGGGGGCCGGTGCTGGGGCCACACACGGGGTCTGTCAGAGCTGGGGGCCGGTGCTGGGGCCACACACGGGGTCTGTCAGAGCTGGGGGGCCGGTGCTGGGGCCACACACGGGGTCTGTCAGAGCTAGGTGCTGGGGCCACACACGGGGTCTGTCAGAGCTGGGGTCCGGTGCTGGGGCCACACACGGGGTCTGTCAGAGCTGGGGGCCGGTGCTGGGGCCACACACGGGGTCTGTCAGAGCTGGGGGCCGGTGCTGGGGCCACACACGGGGTCTGTCAGAGCTGGGGGCCGGTGCTGGGGCCACACACGGGGTCTGTCAGAGCTGGGGGCCGGTGCTGGGGCCACACACGGGGTCTGTCAGGATGGAGGATGTACACAATCCCCTCATGTGGTGAGCGCCACTATTTATACCGCAGTATAGCCGCATGTAATAAACCGCATGAGAAGCTTTATGATATTATCTCTGCTTCTTGTCAGTGAATAGAGGGGATGTTTTCTTACAAACTGAAACTACATAAATTTAAAGGGAAACTTTAAGGGGGTAGTTGAAAAATTATTTCTATCAAAATATGTCCAGTCTTCCGGTACTTATCAGCTGCTGTATGTCCTGCAGGAAGTGGTGTATTCTCTGCAGTCTGACCCAGTGCTCTCTGCTGCCACCTCTGTCCATGTCAGGAACTGTCCAGAGCAGGAGAGGTTTTCTATGGGGATTTGCTGCTGCTCTGGACAGTTCCTGACATGGACAGAGGTGGCAGCAGAGAGCACTGTGTCAGACTGGAGAGAATACACCACTTCCTGCAGGACATACAGCAGCTGATAAGTACTGGGAGACTGGAGATTTTTTAATAGAAGAAAATTACAAATCTATATAACTTTCAGGCACCTGTTGATTTGAAAGAAAAAAACATTTTGGTAAACTACCCCTTTAAGCATCTCACCCGCTGATATGTCCCTATAGGATGACGGTACTTTGATCCTCGGGGCAAGAATATAATCAATATGCTAATTAGGCCGCTTGGTGCCCTAGGGGCGGGGCTACCATCCTCAGTGCACCGATCCGCCTCGGCTGCGCTGCCTTTTGTAATGAATATTGGTCCGGATTGCTCTCAGGAGTGACAGCCTGCTCAGCCAATCACTGACTGAGACGGGACAGCACCGCTGCCTGTGATTGGCTGAGAGAGCCGTCACTCCTGAGGCGAGTGGAAGTGTCAGCGGGGGTCACTGTATAGCAGATATTTGCTGACACCAGACAACCCCTTAAGGGTGCGTTCACACCTACAGGATCCGCAGCAGATTTGATGGTGCAGATTTAATGTTGTGTTCAGTTATTTAAATGAAATCAGTTGTGGATCCTGTAGGTGCGTTCACACCTACAGGATCTGCAGCAGATCTGCAGCAGATTTGATGCTGTGTTCAGTTATTTAAATGAAATCTGCTGCAGAAAATCAGCTGCAGATCCTGTAGGTGTGAACACACCATTAGGGTAAATTCACACGGGCGTCTCGCATAGAAAAACCGCAGCTAATCCGCAATACATTTATTATTCTTATTATTATTAATATGTGTATTGCGGATTAGCTGCGGTTTAGCTGCGGATTTCTTATGCGAGACGCCCGTGTGAATTTACCCTTAAGGTGTCTGTGAGGGGATTGTACGCTGCTTCTGCAGGGTATGTCGCTATATGGCCCAGGAAAGGTATACAGCATACTATATACACATGATAGTGTATAGTCATATATTCACATCGGGCAGATTTGCAGCAAACTTTTTGTGACTGAAGATGAAGAGACTGGAGCTGCGAAAATTGTTGCGCTAAATGTGCAGCGTGTGACCCCGAGATTTCCCCAGGATATTTATTGATGTGTATTGACTTAAAACTGACTGTACCACCAGGCCCAGGCTGAAGCACTGGAGGCGGCCGACCCACCCTTAGTGGGAGGAAACCCCCGCCCCTCTATGATGGGGTTCCATTGATTCTAATGGAGTCACGTCATGGAGGGGCTGGAGTTTCTTCCCACTAAGGGTGTAACAAATTCTGAGCCTTGACAGCTAGGTTTGGTGTTCACACTAAGGGCCCTTTTACACAGAAAGATTATCTGACAGATTATCTGCCAAAGATTTGAAGCCAAAGCCAGGAATGGACTATAAACAGAGATCAGGTAATAAAGGAAAGCCTGAGATTCCTCCTCTTTTCAAATCCATTCCTGGTTTTGGCTTCAAATCTTTGGCAGATAATCTGTCAGATAATCTTTCCGTGTAAAAGGGCCCTAAGGCTGTATTCACACACCTGAAGTGTGCCATGCATCACGGAGCACTACGTTCACACTTCATTACCCTAGCAATCCGTGCCACAAAAAACAGTCCGCATTACAACATGTCCATTTTTTTTTTGCGCCACGGATTGCGGCCCCGTATACTCGTACGGACGTGTGAATAACATTGAAAAACGTTGGTTTTATTTTCTGTCTGCAATTGCGGACAGAACAACAAATGTGTGAATATAGCCTAAGGGTATGTTCACACTGAGTAATTAAGGCGGAATCCCACAGCGGAAAGTTCACTCCTTTGAGCGGAGAGCAGTGCACGCTCTCCCATAGACGGACTATGACACACTGAGACAGATGGGATTCCGAGCAATTCCGCCTTAATTACTCAGTGAGAAGATACCGTAAATCATTTAAAGGGGTACTCCAGTGAGTTTTTTTTTCTTGTCTTAAATCAACTGATGTCAAAAAGTTATATACAGGTCCTTCTCAAAAAATTAGCATATAGTGCTAAAGTTCATTATTTTCCATAATGTAATGATAAAAAATAATCTTTCATATATTTTAGAATCATTGCACACCAACTGAAATATTTCAGGTCTTTTATTGTTTTAATCCTAATGATTTTGACATACAGCTCATGAAAACCCAAAAATCCTATCTCAAAAAATTTGCATATCATGAAAAGGTTCCCTAAACGAGCTATTAACCTAATCATCTGAATCAACTAATTAACTCTAAACACCTGCAAAAGATACCTGAGGCTTTTAATAACTACCAGCCTGGTTCATTACTCCCAACAGCCATCATGGGTAAGACTGCCGACCTGACTGCTGTCCAGAAGGCCATCATTGACATCCTCAAGCAAGAGGGGAAGACCCAGAAAGAAATGTCTGAACAAATAGGCTGTTCCCAGAGTGCTGTATCAAGGCACCTCAATGGGAAGTCTGTGGGAAGGAAAAAATGTGGCAGAAAACGCTGCACAACGAGAAGAGGTGACCGGACCCTGAGGAAGATTGTGGAGAAGGACCGATTCCAGACCTTGATGGATCCGCGGAAGCAGTGGACTGAGTCTGGAGTAGAAACATCCAGAGCCACTGTGCAAAGGCGTGTGCTGGAAATGGGCTACAGGGGCCGCATTCCCCAGGTCAAGCCACTTTTGAACCAGAAACAGCGGCAGAAGCGCCTGACCTGGGCTGCAGAGAAGCAGCACTGGACTGTTGCTCAATGGTCCCAAGTACTTTTTTCTGATGAAAGCAAATTTTGCATGTCATTCGGAAATCAAGGTGCCAGAGTCTGGAGGAAGACTGGGGAGAAGGAAATGCCAAAATGCCTGAAGTCCAGTGTCAAGTACCCACAGTCAGTGATGGTCTGGGTGCCATGTCAGCTGCAGGTGTTGGTCCACTGTGTTTTATCAAGGGCAGGGTCAATGCAGCTAGCTATCAGGAGATTTTGGAGCACTTCATGCTTCCATCGGCTGAAAAACTTTATGGAGATGAAGATTTCATTTTTCAGCATGACCTGGCACCTGCTCACCACTGGTAAATGGTTTACTGACCATGGTGGTAGTCTGCTCAATTGGCCTGCCAACTCTCCTGACCTGAACCCCATAGAGAATCTGTGGGATATTCTGAAGAGAAAGTTGAGAGACGCAAGACCCAACACTCTGGATGAGCTTAAGGCCGCTATCAAAGCATCCTGGGCCTCCATAACACCTGAGCAGTGCCACAGGCTGATTGCCTCCATGCCACGCCGCATTGAAGCAGTCATTTCTGCTAAAGCATTCCCGACCAAGTATTGAGTGCATAACTGAACATAATTATTTGAAGGTTGATTTTTTTTTATTAAAAAGACTTTTCTTTTATTGGTCGGATGAAATATGCTAATTTTTTGAGATAGGATTTTTGAGTTTTCATGAGCTGTATGCCAAAATCATCAGTATTAAAACAATAAAAGACCTGAAATATTTCAGTTGGTGTGCAATGATTCTAAACTATATGTAAAGTTTAATTTTTATCATTACATTATGGAAAATAATGAACTTTAGCACTATATGCTAATTTTTTGAGAAGGACCTGTAGATTTATAATTGTACTTCTATTTAAAAGTCTTCCAGTACTTCTCAGCTGCTGTATGTCCTGCAGGAAGTGGTGTATTCTTTCCAGCCTGACACAGTACTCTCTTCTGCCACCTCTGTCCATGTCAGGGACTGTCCAGAGCAGCAGCAAATCCCCATAGAAAACCTCTCCTGCTCTGGACAGTCCCTGACATGGACAGAGATGGCAGCAGAGAGCACTGTGTCACCACTTCCTGCAGGATATACAGCAGCTGATAACTACTGGAAGACTTGACATTTTTAAATAGAAGACAAATATCTGGCACCAGTTGATTTGAAAGTTTTCTTTGCTGGAGTACCCCTTTAAATGTCACTTAAAAAAAAAAAAAAAAAAGCTTTGGACATGTATAAAACAGAAAAGGCAGCTGGGGAGTGAAGTGCTTAGCCGAGTGCTTCTCCTGGTTCTATGTAACCATTGGGGGTCTGAATACCCAGATCCCACCTTAAGTTTCTTTTTTTTAAGTGATTTGTCCCTTACCCTTTGTTTTCTGTGTATGAAGCTCTGTAATAACGCCTCCGCACTTTGATATGTACATTACCAGTGTTCTGGACGTCATTATGACGCTGCTCACTTCATATTTTGCCTATAAACCACTGGTATATAGACAGGAGAATATGCTAGCAAAGTATAGCCAGAAGGTTATGTTAGCAGCCCCCTTTATGTCCGTTCTTCACCCGTTGATGTGGCCCATGTATGGTGAGTTTCCCCCATTATGTAGAGTTCTTCGCTCTCCTGCTTCAGCTAATAAATATTCCCCCTTTGTTATTGTCTGTGTAGTGCACTTCCTGCCTCGTCTCTGCTTTCTACATTATCGGTAAGACACAGGCGCTGGGGAAACTTTGCACATCAGGAAGCCCAGACGTCATCATTTTGCTTTCTGTCAGTGTGTTTTCCTACACTTTTATTATGTTTAAAATTTAACCAAAGAAAACAAATGGACTCTGGACAAAACCGCTAAATAACCAAACAAATAATAACTCTATAAACTTGGATAAAAAAAAACTAGATATTGAGGTATTATTATGTAGCTTTGTTGTGTGTAAATATATATATATATATATATATATATATGCGCGCAGGTATTATTATGTAGCTTTGTTATAAATATATCTATCTATCTCCTATCTATCTATCCTCTATCTATCTATCTATCTCCTATCTATCTATCTCCTATCTATCTATCTCCTATCTATCTATCTATCTTCTATCTATCTATCTATCTCCTATCTATCTATCTATCTCCTATCTATCTATCTCCTATCTATCTATCTCCTATCTATCTATCTCCTATCTATCTATCTCCTATCTATCTATCTATCTTCTATCTATCTATCTATCTCCTATCTATCTATCTCCTATCTATCTATCTATTTATTTATCTATATCGGGTGAAAGCGAACCTGAAAGAGGGCTGTGTAAGAGCAGGTAGAAGCAGTATGAAGCACACAGTGTAATAGTCGCTGTATTGTGATTGGACATCTGTGAGTGACGTGTCCTTTCTCTTTGCAGTGCTTTGCTATGGACAGCGCCATCACTCTGTGGCAGTTCTTGCTCCAGCTTCTACAGGAACCTGGCCACAATGATTTGATTTGCTGGACGTCCAATGATGGGGAGTTCAAGCTCCTAAAGGCTGAAGAAGTGGCCAGGTTATGGGGGGAACGCAAAAACAAGCCGAGCATGAACTATGACAAGCTGAGCCGGGCACTCCGCTATTACTATGTGAAGGTAAAGGCAAGGATTTCACCTCTGATAAAGTTTACCTTGTATTTGCTATATGATGCTAGCTACACACTTGCAGGGTATAGGAGCATTAGAACGCCATTTGATGGCAACTGTATATATTTATTTTATATTTATATCAAGATTGATTTGTTATCCATCTATCCATCAGATCAACTGGTGCCAGAAAGTTATACAATGTCCAGTCTTCCAGTACATATGAGCTGCTGTATGCCCTGCAGGAAGTAGTGTATTCTTTCCAGTTTGACAGTGCTCTCTGCTGCCACCTCTGTCCATGTTATGAACTATTCAGAGCAGCAGCAAATCCCCATAGAAAACCTCTCCTGCTCTGGACAGTTCCTGACATGGACAGAGGTGGCAGCAGAGAGCACTGTGTCAGACTGGAAAGAATACATCACTTCCTGCAGGCCATACAGCAGCTGATAAGAACTGGAAGACTAGAGTACCCTTTTACTTTAAAAGCGGATGTATGTCAGCGGGAACCTGTTTCCTGCTGCCAGAACCAATGGAGAAGAAAATTTCAAAGAAGTTTTATCCCATAGCACTATGCATGAGAGATCTCTGGAGCTGTGTGTAAGGGACTACTTTGTACACAGCTTAGTGGAGGGATACAGAAGGAGTGAGCTCTGGTAATAACTCCCAAGTTCACAAGAGCTGTACTGCAATGCATCCTGGGAAATTCAGCTCCTACTTGGTCACACTGCCCCCCGCCCATAGAAAACGAAGAGCCCAGAGCTGCAGAGATGTGGAACAATAGGCTTAAGAGTAATACGTTGCGTTAGAGAGCAGCTGTTTTTCATAGGTAGCGTACTTGATTCCAGGTTTAATTTTTTTTTTCCATGTCTTAGCTGCAATAAATTTTTTCCTGTCTTAGCTGAAATAATTGTATTGTTTTAGTGTATATAGTCACATGTCCCGATGACATCTCACTAAAACTAATTCTTATGTCCGTCCTCTAGAACATCATCAAAAAAGTAAATGGGCAGAAGTTTGTTTACAAGTTTGTCTCGTACCCCGACATCCTGACCATGGACCCAGCGGTGCTGAGTAAGGCGGAGGGAGATAGCGATGGGGGCTCCGTCAATCCCGTCAGCACTTGTATTATACGTGACAAGGAGAACTGCAGCAAGGAGCCATTCATGTGTCCTCCTGCCAGATCCTCAGGACGCAATGATTACATTCACTCTGGTCTCTACACATCCTTCACCCTCAACTCCCTGAACTCATCCGGTGTAAAGCTTTTCAAAGCTGCAAATGTCGAGTATACAGTGGAGAAGAAATACACCCCAGAGCCTCCCCCATCGGTCATCAGGTTTGTGACCACACCAGCTAAAAACGCTGAGCTTGCACACATTATATCTTCAGCTCCACCCCAACCTCCAGAACCCCATGAGAAACCTGCGGAGCCTCCACCAGGTGTAACACTTGGCGCCTCTCTCATGGCCCCAAACACTTCCATCTCGCCCATTCCAGAACATTCTTCAGGTTTATCTCCCAATCTGACCGATCAAGATATTGCTGATGATACAGATTTGGGATCACCGGAGTCCCTTGATTTTCCAATGGAGATAGAGGATTCACAGCCAGAAGTAAAGTCTGATCCCGAAGGGGAGCCTGAGCCTGAGCCCTATGTACTGGACAATAAGAGCGCCAAGTCTAAAAAGCCCAAAGAGCTGGAGTTGACTCCCACAGTAGTTATCACAAGTAGCGACTCGGGCACCCTCGGTATCCTCAGCCCTTCGCTGCCCACAGCATCTCTCACACCAGCATTTTTTTCACAGGTAATACCACTGGTTATTTTAGCTTCCGTTGCTTCACAGTTAAAGGGACTGTACCATCAGGCCTGGGCCAAAGCACTGGAGACGGGCTGACCCTCCCCCAGTTGGAGGAATCCCCCACCTCTGTATGACACTGCTCCATTAGAATCAATGGAGCTTCATCATAGAGGGGCCAGGGTTTCCTCCCACTGGGGGTGGGTCATCCCGCCTCCAGTGCTTCAGCCCAGGCCTGATGGTACATTCCCTTTAAGCAGACAGGTCCGTTCTCTACCAAGGACGACTTATTTAAGGTATCACTGTCATTATAGAAAACTTTTGACATTTCATAGAGACATACCATCAAACCAGTGGTCCAACCACACCAGTTGTAGAGTCGCCTTCCTGGCGGTGGGTATGGGATGCACGCCAGAGAGTCTCCAATCCAACGTGAAGACTGCATGACATCCAGAAAAGATGTCCCACAGCATCCAGTAGTGCAAATGGGATGAAATTTATTCACGCAACATACAGTGGCCACGTTTAGACCTCTATAGGTCTATATCAAGGCTTGATAAAGACCCACAATGGTCAATATGTTGCCACTGTGTATGTTGCATGAATAAATTTCATCACATTTGCACTACTGGATGCTGTCGGACATCTTTTCTGGATTTCATAGACACGTGTCAAAAGTTTGGATTGGTGCTGGTCAGATTCGTACCGATCCAGGTCCTTTTCGGCCTCTGTGTCACGTGATCAGTCAGGCTCATAATGTAAGTCTATGGAGTCTGACTGACAATGCTGACACAGAGCGGGAGAGGAGGCGCCGCAGCGCGGTCTTCTCACCGCTCATTCTCCCAATCGGTACAAATCTAAACACTCAGGCCCGGACTGATCAAAACTTTTGATCCAAACTTTTTTAGGATGAAAGTGACACATATATATATCAAGTACTAGAGGTAGGTCAGCGGTAACACTATTCAGATGCACAGTCCTCCCGAGGTCCGGCTCAATACCTCCATAAACAGATAAATGGATTGGTTGAAGACAGCATGAGATTAAAATCGGAACTTTATTGTGCCTATTCGCATATACAGAAAAAAGCGCACTTTTTTCTGTATATGCGAATAGGCACAATAAAGTTCCGATTTTAATCTGATGCTGTCTTCAACATATATATATTTTTTTTTTCCTTGTTTCTACATATTTAGAAACATTTTTGTATGGATACCTGTTGCAAAGTACATGTCTGCTTTTGTAACACGCTACTGTGAAGGTCAACAAGGTGGTTTTTCTAGAAGTAACATCTGATCATGAGTAATTTGTGTATCTTTTATCTGTCTATCTAGTTGTTTTTGTTTTTTTTTTTATTTAGAGATCAGGTGGTCATTGATTATCTTGCAATATTTAGCGAAGCCTTTTTCTTTACGCACGGTCCCATGAGTTTAGCTCTTCTGGAGAGAACATAAGTCCTGATGTCACTTCTGGGTCATGATGAACCTTTACATGTATGCCAGGGAATTATTTTATCAGCAATTTCCTCAATGTCTTTTCTTTCCTTTCCTTTAACCCACTATTTGAACTATTAGCATGAGCTGTAGAGTGAAATGTGTCTAGAGTACGGATGGTCCGAACCCGCCGAGGAACCCGAACGCTCGGTATCGGATTACCGCTGTCTGCCCGCTCCGTGGAGCGGGCGGATACAGCGGGAGGACCGCCTGGAAAACTGGGATACAGCCTATGGCTATGGCTGTATCCCAGTTTTCCAGGCGTTCCTCCTGCTGGATCCGCCTGCTGCACGGAGCGGGCAGACAGCGGGAATCATTGCGGATGGTTCGGGTTCGTACGAACTCGGTTCGGACCATCCCTAGTCTAGAGTTTGGTTTTGTGCATGTAGTCTCCCTTGAGCTGCATTCATGTCTGTAAGTACTAGGGACCAGGATGCACTGCGATGGAAGGTCAGTTAGGATCATACCATGTTTTGACAGCACTTCTCATATTATTTTAGTATTTGAGTTTGCATACCTTTGGATGCTGAGGTATTTACAAGTGACGGACATATTTTGTGGACGTTTGGAAGGTAAAGTTCTGGGCGAAACCTTTTGGCAGCAGCTGTTTGTGGCACAGAGAGCCCTTGGCAGCTAGAATTGGGAAGAACCGCAGACAGACCAGAGTTTCTTCTTACTGGTCCACCCAACTTTCTAAGAGTTGTAGACAGAGTATGGAGTGCACAGACCCTCAGTCTATTTTCTATGGGCACTTACAGTGAGATTAGGAGAGCTCTGGAGAGCGTAGGCGCCCTATACATAATATTGAGCCAGCAAAGCAGACAGGATTTCAAGTAGAGTCCGTGGCAGGGATTCCGCTCGGAATTTCCTCCTTTTTTCCCACAGTGTAAATGGCCCCTTATTGTATACAGTTGGTTTATATTTTAGTCAAACTAACCCCTTAAATGGGCACTGTGATTAAAAAACCACTTAGATACTGATGCCTCTGTCTAGGTAAGCAAACACATTTGTAATTCACTTAATTTTTTAATTTTTTTTTATTTTTTCTTTGTAATTGCAAGCTATAACATTGTCCACTAGGTGTCACTGTTTCTGCTCCTTTACCTCATCTGACACCTGTGCGGTCAGTCCCAGTGCAGTGAGCCCAGCAGACAACTTTTTTTTTTTTCTTTGGTAAATAGTCTTTTTTGGTAAATTAAGTACTTCACAAATATGTCAAAAATCACATATACTATGAAATAGAGGAAAGTGGTTTGAAACAACACTGACTATTCAAAGATTATGGAGAGAAATGTAGACTAGAGAACAAGCAGCTTTCTGGCCACTCTGTAATGTCAGAAGCTTCTCTTGCTAAATAACATAGCCGTGTCAATATACAATATATATATACATGCACTCTGGTTGGCTTCAAGTATTCTGGTCTGGTCGGCACCTCTGTCTGACACCATAGAGCAAGGATACACCACACCATGAACGCTGCTTCATTCATTGTCTATGGCAGAAATGGTGCTTATCTGTCACAATACAGAGGCAGCACATCCACAGCACCCCCCCCCCCCCTTACTTCACACCTGCAACCTTTCTGTACAACACCTTTCTTATGGTGCGTTTACACAGACAGATTTATCTGACAGATTTTGGAAGCCAAAGCCAGGAATGGATTTGAAAAGAGGATAGATCCCAGTCTTTCCTTTATGACCTGATCCCTGTTTATAGTCTGTTCCTGGTTTTGGCTTCAAAGATCTGTCAGATAAATCTGTCTTGTGTAAACGCAGCATTAGTAGTGAGTTTATTAAGGCCCTTTTACACAGAAAGATTATCTGACAGATTATCTGCCAAAGATTTGAAGCCAAAACCAGGAATGGATTTGAAAAGAGGAGAAATCTCAGGCTTTCCTTTATTACCTGCTCTCTGTTTATAGGCCATTCCTGGCTTTGGCCTCAAATCTTTGGCAGATAATCTGTCAGATAATCTTTCCGTGTAAAAGGGCCCTTAGTCAGTTTCTCTTTGAGTCCTATAGACAATGAATACAGTGTTGGGGAAGCAGCCATAATACATTCACACAGGTGACTAAGGGTTCTATTACACGGCCCGATAACTGTAAACGAGCGCCGATCTTGTTTACTGGGCCTATTACACGGCCTGATAATTGTTTAACAAGGGGTGCATGGACATCATTACCGATGCCCTTGCTTAAACTGTATACATTACCTAGCCATGCTCCAGCGCTCCTCTTGCGCTCTGCTTCTCACCAGATCACACGTTGCAGCGCCAGAGTGGCCTGTCTCCCCTAACAGGCCACTCAGCCATTCGCTGGCAGCGGCATTCCCACCCTGTGATTGGCTGAGCGGCCTGTCAGCTGTAGCGCGTGGGACCCGGGGAGAAGCAGAGCGCAAGAGGAGCCCTGCAGCATGGATAGGTAATGTATACAGTTTGGAAATCGCCAGCCGTGCACCGCTATTACACGTAGCGATGTACGGTCGGTGCCCAACAATTATAGGTCCAAACCTATATCAACGATCAGCCGGATAGGGTCGATTCTGCCTATTATTTAGGGCCCTAAAGGACTGATATGCTGTTGATTTTGCAAGTTTTCCCACCTACAAAGAACAGAGAGGTGTGTAACTTTTATCGTAGTTAGGTAAAATTCCATTTTATTTATTATTTCCCAGGAAATAAGTATTTGATACAATAGAAAAATGTTTGGTGCATAAACCTTTGTTTGCAGTTACAGAGGTCAGATGTTTCCTGTAGTTCTTGACCAGGTTTACAGACCCTGCAGCGGCCGTTTTCCCCTCCTCCATACACGTCCTCTCCACATCTTTCAGGTCGCTGGGTAACATTGAGTTTTAGCTCCCTGCAAAGATTTTCCATTAGGTTCATGGTAAAGAGATTGGAGTGTGAGGAGTGTGTGTGTTTTGTACAATTAATCCAGGTAATGAGTGCAGAGCAGGAGGAGCTTCATAAAGAAAACTAAGCGTCCATTTACACAGAAAGATTATCTGCCAAAGATTTGAAGCCAAAGCCAGAAACCGACTATAAACAGAGATCAGGTCATAAAGGAATCAGGTCATAAAGGAAACACTGAGATTTTTCCTCTTTTTAAATCCTTTCCTGGCTTTGGCTTCAAATCTTTGGCAGATAATGTCAGATAATCTTTCTGTGTAAATTAGGGTCCATTTACACAGATTATCTGCCAAAGATTTGAAGCCAAAGCCAGGAATGGATTATAAACAGAGGACAGGTCATAAAGGAAAGCCTGAGTTTTCTCCTTTTCAAAACCATTCCTTGCTTAAGGTGGGTTCACACTACGGAATCCGCGCTGAGAAGTTCTGGCAGATTCCGTCACGTGTACCTGTTCACGGCAGCGCGCATCTCCACCCATCCTATAGACTCAATTCTATGGGCGGGCAAATTCCACTGTCCGCTGAAAGAATTGACATGTCAATCCTTTCAGTGGACGGTGAAATCCACCCGGCCATAGAATGGTGTCTATGGAGCCGGTGGAACTTATCTGCACTGATTCCGTAGTGTGAACCCACCCTTACACAGGAAGATTATCTGCCAAAGATTTGAAGCCAAAGCCGGGAATGGATTTGAAAATAGGAAAAATCTCAGGCTTTCCTTTATTACCTGTTCTCTGTTTATAGTCTGTTTCTGGCTTTGGCTTCAAATCTTTGGCAGATAATCTGTCAGATAATCTTTCTATGTAAATGGACCCTTAAGGCCCTATTACACGGAACAATTATCGGCCGTATTCTGTGTAATAGAACACAACGATCAGCTGACATGAACATTGAAAGACAAACGACTAATATAGCAACATTTTGCTGTCATCGCCCTGTGGAATAGGAGCGGTGGCAGCAGACCGCTGCTATCTGCTATGGGCTGCCCTGACGATCAAGCGATCACCCGGGCCCTCCCCCGCACATCACCTGCTTGCTGCCGCCACATGTAATAGCAGCGACAGTGAGCGAGAATGAGGAGCAAACGAATGCTGACAGCGCTGGTCTGCTCCTCTCAGTCACCTGTGTAATAGGGGCTTTAGTCTGTGTGTTCATGTTCACATAGCGTGATTCTGTGTCTTGGATTTCATACATAGCAGCGGATAGAGAGACAAGGTGGTTCCCACAAACTGATGCCATCCCTGTGCCAAATAGCAGAACAAGCCCACTCATCCTCCCCTGCAAATCCACATTCCCACATATTGTTGCTCTTCTTACAAGTTTAGTCTTGTCCTGTAATAGAGGAGCCCAGCTTGTGAAGTGCCAGACGCCTCCTCGGGTTAACCCTTTGGACTTACAGCTTATTTATATACTTAGAATAATTTGTTTGTCCCACACAGTTATTGCTTACTGTATATGTACTTGTATAATTGTCTCTGATCATACAAAGGTTATAGGAATAGGTAGAGGTAGATAGTGAGGATACAGATGGTTCACTATAAGTCAGCTTGGTGAAATGACTGGGTGATATATTACGATTTTGGGTTCCCATACAGCAGGGGAGGGGAGCCTTCGTCCCTCCAGCTGTTGCAAAACTACAATTCCCATCATGCCCTGACAGCAACAGCTGGAGGGCCGAAGGTTCCCCATCCCTGCCGTACAGTAACAGCATGTCCCTGTTATTTGCTGCTTTTCTTCAGTAATACTATATGAGGAAGGCTTTCTAAATCCCTAAAGAATAGTTATCAATATTAGCAGCAGACTTCAAGGATTGTTCACATTGTTCAGGTTTTTAATAGCAATTATTGAATACAAAGCTAGGAGCAGATCATATCTAGAGGATACGTATAGAGGAAAGACGGAGGGTATGCGCTGTATGAAGGCTCATCTTTTGCAGCATGATATGTTGTCTTTACAAGTAATGTTTTGGAATAGATAGGAGCTTTTGATTTTTTCTTAAAAATAGTGTAGTTTTGTATCTATCTATCTATCTGGAAACTGGACTGGAAAGAATACCACTTCCTGCATGTTATGCAGCATCTGATAAGTATTGGATGTTTTTTTTTTTGTTTTTTTTTAGTAGAAGTAAATTACAAATTTTTGGCACCATTTCATTTAAAAGAAAAAAAAATAGGTAAACTACCCATTTTAATTGAAAAAGTGTGTTTGTGTGTGTGTGTGTATATATGTGTATATATATATATATATATATATATATTACACACACACACTCTTTTAAGTAGACTTTTGTAGGCAATCGTTTGATTGCTTTTTCAACTTAGTGCATTGATTTTCCTGTGATCTGCTATGACATATGAACAGATCAGTCTGTATAGTGGTTCCACCCCTATACCACTAACATTGGTGTTTATATGCTGCTGTCAAATTAAATGGTTAAGTGACCGACATCAGCGTGATTGTTGTTGCTGGTATCTGTCATTAGCAGCAGTAAATAGCAGCCCACACCTGCAGTGCATGGAGTGAGCTCGGCACACCCCCTTCATGTGTGCTGATGTTAAATTTTAGAGCAAGGGACGTGAAGGGTTACACTGCCAGGAGCGGAGTTAGCTCCATTCCCGGCAGTTGTGACAGGAGCAGACTGTATGCATGAGCCAACGTCCTGACATGATGGTGACGTGGGGGAAGGTCTTCTACTGATTCTGCTGCACACTATATACTGAGCGGCAACAGGGATGTCCTCTCTTTACCTGATATTAAATCACATTCACAATTCTGATTAAAGTGACTTAAATGATGAATTAATTGAAATAATCTGATGAGCCGCCCAGCCCTACCTCTCTGGATAGTTGTAAAATATTACATGTGCAAAGGCTTTCATCTTTAGAAAGACACAGGTGCTTTCTTACAGAAACAGCACCCCACTTGTCCTTAGTTTGTTTGTGGTATTGCAGCTCAGTTCCATTTAAGTGAATGAGACAAAATTGTGATACCGCACACAACCTGAGGACAGGTGGGGCACTGTATTCTATTTATTGGTAGATATAACCCCCTATAATAACTCTAATGATTAAGCTGTCTTGACATGCAGGACAGATCCAACAATGTAGCATTGCCCCCTATACACACACTACACAATATGCTTTAGCATCTTCTATCATATTAAAGTGACTCTGTACCCCCAATCTGACCCCCTAAACCACTTGTACCTTCGGACAGCGGCTTTTAATCCAAGATCTGTCCTGGGGTCCGTTCGGCAGGTGAAGCAGTTATTGTCATAAAAAACAACTTTTAAATTTGCAGCCCTGTGTCAAATTGCGGGGCCTAGAGTACCCATGCCCTAGGCTTGCAACAACCCTCCGTCCCTCCTCCCCACCCTCTTCACCATTAGGAATGCCGCTAGAACAATTTCTCCTATTCATCACCTGTATGAACACTGCGCATGGGCTGGATGGTTAAGGCACCTGTGGAGTGTTCAGACAAGTGAGGAATAGGAAAAATCCTGCCCGGGGGCATTCCTAGTAATAAGGAGGTCGGAGAGGCGTTGCAAGCCTAGGGGAGGAACACACTCTAGGTCAAGCCAATTTTACACAGGGCTGCAAGTTTAAAAGTTGTTTTTAGCACAATAACTGCATCACCTGCCGAACGGACCCCAGGACAGATCTTGGATTAAAAGAAGCTATCCGAAGGTACAAGCGGTTTGGGGGGTCAGATTGTGGGTACAGAGTCACTTTAAGTTACAGAAGTCCAGTAAATGTTAGTTATAAAGAGCCTTGGAATGTGTCTGCATTATTATTCTTGATGTATTATATGGAGCAGCCTGCCATATTCCATCTTTGAGGACTATAAAGTAACACCTGTTGCCTGTCTTGTTCTTCTATTCCAGACACCTATATTGCTAACACCTAATGCCATGCTCTCCAGCATTCACTTCTGGAGTACCCTGAGTCCAGTGGCTCCACTCAGTCCAGCCAGGCTACACGGTAGCTCCCTGTTCCAGGTAAGTTAGTTGAGCCTCTGTCATGCTACCTTATCTGAGCATTGTTGTATTTCCACTATGTATGCCTATGTACTTAAATTATCTTAACTAAATCTGTCAAATAAATAATCAAAATATCAAGAGAGAGACTTATGTTCACACTAGCACTGTGTCTCCTATTTTATAACAGAACCCGTGCTGCTCTGCTGTCATACTGCGGATACCTCTAATCCACTAGACTTCATTGATATAAAAGGGTTATATAGTGTTACAAAAAATGGCCACTTTCTTCCAGAGACAGTCCCTCTCTTGTCTGCAGTTTGGGTGTAGGTAATGTAACTCAGTTCCATTAAAGTGAATGGCGCTCAATTGCAAACCGCACCTAACCTGGAGACTGGAGAGAACTGGAGACAAGAGTCGTGTTGTCTCTGCAAGAAAGTGGCTATTTTTTTTGTAGCACTGGATAACCCCTTTTATAGATTCTGTCAGCTGTTCTGAAGCTGTGCTTCCAGAACATAGAAAAGTGATTCTATTCTCTCATTAAAAGTGTCAGAGAGGCGTTCCCAGGCTCTGGATCTGCTGTGAGCTGGAACACCTCCTAACTATGCCTCCCATCCCTCCCCTGCCTGATTGACAGTCTGCTGTAAGCTGAGCTCCAAGCAGGGTCAGGGATGGGAGGGGGGGTGTTACAGCCCTCAGAGGATCAGGAGCTCAGGACCGCCTCTCTGACACTTTTCATTGGAGAATAAAAGCATTTTCTATTTTCTGGAAACACAGCTGAACATATGGTGTCATATGTCTCCTTGGCCTAACAGCTATCTAACAGCTATCTAACAGCAGTATGAAACGTGAATTGCTTGAGACTCCACATTGTGTAGACCAAAACATTGCTTTCACATGGGTGAATACACCACAATTTTTTTTGAGTGGTGAAATAATATATATATATTTTGCATTTATTTAGTTGCACTTTCTGGAACCTGATGCGATTTCTGGCATCCTTACTTACCCTGTTTTTTGAGAGCTGCAACTTGTGTTATTTATTGTCCTTGACCCAATAGCAGCTCGGAACATGAATTGCATCAGAAAAATTCACTTTTAAGGGGCAATGTTTTTGATACTCTGGATAACCCCTTTAAAGCTCAGGTGTGGTTTTCAATTAAAGGGGTTATCCAGTGCTACAAAAACATGGCAACTTTTCCCCCTCTCTTGTCTCCAGTTCAGATGTGGTTTGCAATTGAGCTCCATTTACTTCAATTGAACTGAATTTTAAACCCCACCCAATCTGGAGACAAGAGAGGGGGAAAAGTGGCCATGTTTTTGTAGCACTGGATAACCCCTTTAAGCTCCATTCACTTCAATGGAACTGAGTTGCAAAACTTGTACCCAAACTGGAGACAAGTGGTGTTGGCTCTGGAAGAGAGTGGACATGTTTTTCTAACGCTGGATAAGCCCTTTAAAAAGGTTGTCCAGGATAAAACAATTCATAGGCTGTCCACAGGATAGGCTACCAGTAGCTAATCAGCTTCCCTGCTTTTCAGCTCTCCTGTGCCTGCACAACGGTGTGAACAAGGGCCCGTTCACACTCCGCAAAAGCGACGGAATTTCAGCACTGAAAATTCTGCTGTTAAAATAGCTGCAGAGCCAATTTCTATTGTGTTAAATGGAAGTTTCGCTCTGCAGTTCACAAGGCGGAATATCTGTGTGGAATGTTCCGCAGGGGAACCGCTTTCCGCCAGAAGAATGAACATGTTCATTCTTCCGCTAGCGGAAACTTATACAAATCAATGGGGCTTTGATTTTCTTTTTCACCGTAAAATGCAAGTGGAATTTCCGTGTGGAATTGGGGGGGGCGGGGGGGAAAGAATTCAAATTACAACGTTGCAGTACATTGTCTGTGTCTCCCTTCCACATTTCCGTGTGGAATACGTGAGAATTCTGAGCAGAATTCCACAACACATTCCTTGCTGATTCCGCCACTTTTGCTCAGTGTGAACAGGCTCCAAGGTTGAAAGCAATTGGCTTCAGTCTCTGTGTTGCGGTTGCGCTGCTGTACTGAAGCCTCAGCTCCTATTGAAGCATCGGCACCCCACTGATCAAGTATTAAAGGAGAAGTCTGGCGAAAATTTTTATTATAGTATTGTATTGACCCCAAAAAGTTATGTCAGGAAGTGACATCACCATGTTATCCAGGAAGTGACATCACCATGTTATCCAGGAAGTGAAACCTTGATGCAACAGTAAGTGCAGGGAAAAAGCACTTTATAAGCATTTCCTGTAATAAGTGTATATTGGAGATTTGTATACTTTTGAGGGGCAATACAATACATTAATATAAATTTGCTATCAGTTTTCTTAAGCATAGCATGATTTTGGTGGGGCCAGTCGATTGTATAATGTGCGCAAGGGCTTCCAAACTTTTCCTTGATGATCTGTTTGTGGTTTTTGTTTAGTTGTTTTGTTTTTATTTTTTTACATTAAAGCATGCAGCACTGCTTTTACCATCCAAAAAGGGATAAAAAAAATTATAAATATTCTCCTTGTTTTTAAAGGGAGTACATATAACATTGCATGAAATTTGGTTTTCTGGGTAAACCTTAATAAAGTGAGTTATTATTAAGTTTATTCTGTACCCGCATCGCCTGTTTTTGATATGATATCTTGGGCTGGAAAGTTCTGTCTACATATTCTTCCATTATCAGGCTAATATAAATGGCTGCGGTCTCATCAACTGTTTCCTGACCAGGATTTTTACATCCTATATCAGGGCTCCAGACTAAAAAATTTACCTAGGAGCCATTGGCTCCTAACCTGAAAAATTTAGGCGCCAAATAGAATATTTGGTCGCCAACATTTTAAAACATGTAAAATTAATGTTATGTTAAATGGGACTTACTGTGTGCAGAGGCCACGGCAGCCTCCTCCTCCTTTAGATTCTCTCTTTTCTTAGTTTGAAAACGTTCAACATGGAAACTTGCAACTTGACAACCATATACCCCCCTGCTGCCAGTGTGTTCCCTCAGCCAGCTGCCATCTTACCGGCAATGATCTACTATATATATATATATATAGCCCCCGGCAGCCGATGACATATAGCCCCTGTGGCAATGTATATGGGAAGTGGTACTGTGCAGTGTATATACATACACACACACTGAGGGAAGTGGTACTGTGCAGTGTATATACATACAGACACTGAGGGAAGTGGTACTGTGCAGTGTATATACATACAGACACTGAGGGAAGTGGTACTGTGCAGTGTATATACATACAGACACTGAGAGAAGTGGTACTGTGCAGTGTATATACATACAGACACTGAGGGAAGTGGTACTGTGCAGTGTATATACATACAGACACTGAGGGAAGTGGTACTGTGCAGTGTATATACATACAGACACTGAGGGAAGTGGTACTGTGCAGTCTATACATACAGACACTGAGGGAAGTGGTACTGTGCAGTCTATACATACATACACTGAGGGAAGTGGTACTGTGCAGTCTATACATACATACACTGAGGGAAGTGGTACTGTGACTATACATACAGACACTGAGGGAAGTGGTACTGTGCAGTGTATATACATACAGACACTGAGGGAAGTGGTACTGTGCAGTCTATACATACACACTGAGGGAAGTGGTACTGTGCAGTCTATACATACCCCCCCCCCCCCCCTCGCACCCCACACGCACTGACTACCGCACCTGGCCGCCATCACAACAGACACACTACCAATCCCCCGCCCAGGCCGCGGTCCCCCCACACACATTACTGGCCGGCCGCCACCCCTGCCGTCCCTCCGGTTGTACTCACTCACTATCCACAATCTTGGTGCCGCTGGGGTGAACTTGAAGAACCGCGGCGCCGGGTGAGGAGAGGCGGGAGAGAAGCGCTGGAGGAGTGTGGCGCCTCTGCGGCCGTCCGTCCAATGAATGACGGACGTGCTGGATGACGTCACTGGAGAAGCGTGTCCCCGCACACGTCATCCAGCACGTCCGTCATTCATTGGACGGACGGACGCAGAGGCGCCACGTGATTCGGCGCAGCGTGCGGAAGGCGGAAGTCCTTTAAGAGACAGCGCGCCGCCGGGGCCAGTCGCAAATGGCGCCCAGATTAATAAATCTGGGCGCCATTTGCAAGATGTTAGTCGCATTGGCGACCATTTTGGTCGCCATCTGGAGCCCTGTATATGCCAGATATGTTATACATTTTAATATATTATTGTTTTTACTCTATTTTAGTTTCCGTCAGTCTACAACAGTCACATGCCACTTGCATTATCCAGTTTTGACAGCCCATCTACACCTGGACCGTTCTCTCCTGATCTGCAGAAGTCCTAGCAGTCACCCAGAAGGCCGAGACGAGGAGGAGGAGATCCACCAGTCACGTCCATTTCCAGAGCTTCATCTGCGCTAATGTCATGGTCCCCGTATCTAGCTACAAACTGATATACTTCAGATTTATATATGTACTGGTTGAAGTTACCTTACAAATCCCTTGTGGCTAAGCTGACCTGACATTGGCTCATCATATCCCTGTGAGGAAAGTATGAAGGTGGCTATTACTATTCTTTGCACTTGAGCCACTGCTGGGCAAGAACTGACAGATAAAGTATATCCTATGGAAAAGCCCTCTATTTTTTCAGCAGAATTTTATCTAAGTGAACAGAAGCAGAATTATTTTTGTATAACCTGCAGGAATGACTTCATAGGCCTCTGCCTTATACTGGTCCAGTCATTTTACCAAATCCTTTTTGCAGCGAAAAACCTAAAATAACATGTTCATTTTTATAGGACCTGCGGCAAAGCAACATTTGTATGGGAAGCTTTTATACTATGACCAGCCTACTAATATATATAAATATATATGTATATATATATATATATATATATATATATATATATATAATTTATTATCATGCATCTAAATTGCTGGTAAAAACCCAAAGCACTTAAATCGGACCGAACCCAAAGGAAAGGAACAGACGTCTGAAGAAATAATTTTACACGTATAAAAAAATGTTCGAGTCATTTGCTTCAGCGGATAGCGTGCGTCATTCACCCAGCACTAACATGGAGGACTGCAGGCTCCCAGGAATTAAGTGTCAAGAAAAAAAATCTACTAATTGTTTGGAACCTAAGAATGTGATGTGTATGATGGATAGCACCAGGAGGATTGCAGGGATCGTTGTCTTCAGACCTGGACACAGGATCTCTATGGGTGTCTGCTATCAGCACTGTAAGACGTGTGCCTGCTTCAGGTGTCTGTAGCCCCTTCCCCACAATTTTAGGGTTTGGAGCTTTTTTTTTTAAACTTGAACTCCTCAAGCTATGCAATATTTCTTTAAAAGAAACTGTATATTTTAATACTTTTGCTTGTACATTGCTTCAGCACCGATAACAAAGTAGACTGTCTGTAAGGTTAGTAAATGTTTAGAAGCCACTAACACTCAATTTATATTTTTTTACGGTATATTTTGTTCTAAAGGGAATCTTTCTTTAACCCCTTAATGACCACAATGTCAGCCTTCAATCTTTGTAATTTAACCCCTTAGATGCTGTGGGCAAGTTGTGATTGTGCCATTTAAGTGCTTGGTGGGCACTTGTCAGTGGGTTGATGCAATCGCTGGGATGCAGATAAATTTCTATATCAGCAGGGGGTCTAATGAAGGTCTGCCGGTATGCCATATATCTGTGCCTATTTGGTTTTTGCCTCCAGCAAGGCCTTGTTAGATCGCCTATCAACGTCATGTTGACAGAATATTACACCACACTATACTAGTAGTACGGTGTATTGTATTAACAATCAGAAGATTGCAGTTCAGTCCTTTTGTGGGACTAATAAGTGAAAATTAATCTTTTGGAAAATATAAATAATTATAATATAAATATAATTATAAATATAGTTTTATTATATTAAATGTTAAAAAAAAAACCTCTCCCAAAACAAAATACATACGCAATATGATATTTATATAAAACATGAAAGAAAAAACCCAAAACATATATAAACATCAAAAACCGCAAACCTAGAGAACTCAGCGGCACTACAGATAGTTCTCATGTGAATATGACTAATAGCAGGCTTCAGTCGGGTTGGCAACATAGGTGGTGCAAACGTGTAAAAGGTAATGACGAATCCATTGATACAGTAGAAAAGAAGTTGCACTCACCCTTGATGTCGTCTTAAGCTTTATTAATTCCTAGCAAAGACGGACATAGTGCCGACGTAGGTGAGCAGACGCTCCCTTTTCTACTGTATCATTAAAAACATGAAAAAAACTACACCAAATTGGCTGTATTTTATTCATTTGCCTCTAAAAAATAGGAAAAGAAAGCAATCAAAAAGTCATATGTACAAAACGATGGTACCAATAGAAATTACAACTTGTCCCGCAAAAAACAAGTCCTCGTATAGGCAAAAAATTAAAATGTTATGGCACTTGGAAGGCGACTAGTGAAAAAAGTTGCTTAGTCATTAAGGGGTTAACATGTCACATTAGTCCTAGTGTTTGGTGCAAGTGTGGCAGGAAGCCGTCTCTGGACCACTGTCCGCCATTGAAGGCGCCTCAGTGTAGAGTCACAGGATAAGGATTAAGTGGTTTTCCTTTGACTTTGCTTCAAAAGGAAGCTGACTGCAGGCTCTTTGTATAAGCTGCAGACTTTGGTGTAATGAAAAAATGTTATTTGTAGCGGGAAAATACGGACTATAAACTAACCATATTTTTTTTGTCTTTATAAAGGCTCTTTAGTTAAAGAGAAAACAATCTCCGACCTAGACATAAGCTGGAATTCATCAGAAGATGAGTAATTCTTTGTCATGTTCCCCATCCCCTGCCCCTCTTCCCCTCCATATGCCCTGCCTTCCTCAGAAAGGGTTAAGGTGGCCATACACAAAAGGAATGTTAGCCGAACTTGCCAGGCTGAGGAAGCTGGGGCGTTACTGGGCACAAATTTGCACAAAAAAAGGTGAATTAATAAAAAAAAATTACCTGCTGATAAGTCCCTATTTTGCATGAAGAAAGTAAGTTTCTTACCTTCAGTGTTCTGCCCCCAGTGCAGGCCTGGCCGGCCCGCTCTGCTGAGTTTGGAGGAGCCCCCCAGATATTGGTTCTGTGTATTCCTGTATGTGTCCGTCCATTGTGTCCAGAAGACTCTCTTCTGCTGCAGAACTTCTTGAGATTAGCGTTTGCTAATCCATAACTCGCGTTGTAATTCTGTGGTATAACGGGGAAATCTTGCGTATGAATGTTATCGGTGTGTCTTTGCTTTAAGCACTTTCCGAGGGAGAAAATGTATAGTTGTTTACTAATCCTTATATTTGTGCATTTTTTATTACTTATCTGCAAGTCGTAGTTTTACTTATAACCAGATTAAGTTGTAATACCGATACACAGATATAAACAGGCCAAAAATCCTATTTTGATCATTTTAATATATCTTTTATTGTAGTTGGACCTCTCTTCAATATGCTGCATAGACATTAAAGGGTCATCCCTTTCGTGCTGCCTGAACCACAAGTCATTGGGCTGGTCACTAGTGGTGTCTTCCTGCCCCACCAGCTATTCCTGGTTGTGTACAGGGAGAAGCCGGATGGCTCGTGGTTCCGGGAGCACAGGTCTTGTCAGCCTCCCTTTTTTCCCAGTTTCTATCTGCCTTTAGCCTCACCTCTTACAGTCTTACTGCATTCACTTTATGCTTTGCATATGGGCTCCCACACTTCCTCTAGACCAGGGATGGGGAACCTTTGGCCCTCCAGCTGTTGCAGAACTACAACTACCACCATGCCTGGACAGCCTTAGGCTGCAGTTGCAAACGCCGGAGAATTCCGTGTCTAAACTCTATGAAGTTAGAATCAGGCTTGTGCATGGAACTTGCTGATGCCTGGGACACTTCCACGGCAAGGGTATGTGCACACTAAGGAAATCACGCAAATAACTTGCTGCAGATTCCAACACTCATCCCCACGCTCCCACTTTACACGCTGCCAGTCCCACAGACTCCATTCTATGGTCAGGCAGATTCCACCGTCCGCCTGAAGAATGAACCTGGGCGGACGGCGGAATGGAGTCTGTAGGACGGGCACAGAGTTTAGAGGGAGTGCGCAGGGACGAGCGGCGGAATCCGCAGCAAGTTATCCAGGTGATTTTCTTAGTGTGTACATACCCTAACTCGAACTTCTGCTGTCGGCTACCCTGTGACCAGGACTCTTTAAAAGAAAAGGATCTGTAGTCCTTCACCAGCTCTCCACCATTGACCAGTCTGCCAGGGGCCTACATCAGACAGGTTACACTAGTTTATCCATTGTTATTCAAGTTACAGAAATTCTTATTCTCAGGATACATGATGTGCACTAAAATACAGCTTTATGCCGGGTTACAGTGCTGCGTTCCACGTCTTATATACATTAAAGAAATAGTTTTATGATTAAATAGTTCAAGAATCCCCATAGTGGGAAGTGGCTTCTAAGGAAATTATTAGAGATGAGCGAATTTACAGTACAAACATTAGCTCCGCAATCTGCTTGTCAGCCGGCTGCTTTCGAAGTCGGTGTCGCTCCACCTCAGGTGCCTGGAAAAGCTGGATTTAGTTCTGGGAAACTTCTCCTAAGAAAGGATCCAGCTTTTCCAGACTCCCGGGGCGGATTCACTCATCTCTAGAAATTATATTCCAGCATCACTTGGGATTTTGATTAAGTATAAAAAGGAGGCTAAACGTGTGAGTGAGCCCCCAGAACAGGTGAAGCTTGCACTACATTACGCTTCAGTAGGATCACAACCCCATACATTTTCATCCTCTGCACAGCTGGGCTGACTTAGCTTGCTTACACATGAGCGTATTGGTGTACATCCATATATACGGATCTGATCTAGGCACTTACATACATACATCAGTATTTCTTCAGTATTGCATTTGTATTGTTGTACAATACATACTGACATGCTCTTCTACGTAGGAAAATGGACTAATGCAATATCACTCCCCATAGACTTCAATGGGCATTGTCCATCAGCAGAATGACGAAAGTGGTGCATGGTGTGTTTTTAGAATACATGTGTAATTTGTACGCCTCGTGACCAGCTGTATTACAGTCTGCAAAATAACAGTGGTAATATGGATACAAGAAATCTGTCAGCAGAAGTTTACTGTTTAATTCGGGATTTGTTTACTAGAGAAGAGTGAACCTGAGCGTGCAGCATTTGATTTCTGGTTGCTGAAGAAGTTGGATGCAGCCGTAAGGGTATGTTTACACTGAGCAAATACGTTCTTAGTGTCCCGCTGTGAGTGAATGGGCGGGCGCACGCTCCTCCACTGGCGTCGCTCTCCGCACAAAGAAGTGACATGTGAGTGGAGAGCGGCAGCTGTGGAGGAGCGCCCGCTGTCCCATAGACTGGCTATGGGACACTGAGACAGGCGGGATTCCACAGTGGAAAGTTCCGCCACGGAATTCTGCCTGTTTTACTCAGTGTGAACAAACCCTAAGGCTGCCTGGAAAACATGGCTACAACCACAGGCCTATATGCTGTATCCATGTTTTCCAGGACTTCCTAGGGCTGCATCCAACTTCTTCAGCCACCGGTAATCAAATGCCGCACATTCGGGTTTGCTCTTCTTGGACTTTTACACGTTCTTAAGGGTTAATGATACAATAGGTTATCAACACAATCCAGACGTTCCTGTTTTTTGGTGTTTTCCCTACATTGGCCCACAGATAAAATATCAGCTATGTTTTTGGCTCCTAATACGCTGTGGTTGCTTTAGCTTCTTCTTTACTAATATTGAGTTATAAATAAGAAAACATCAGCAGAAGAAGAATTAGTACATGTGATGGGATTTAGTGTTTTTGCATCTATATTCTCTCATAGGAGTCTATGCGACATCCGTGCCGGAACTCCCGACATTTATAGGACACGTCCTATCATTTTCCGGCACGGACCGAAAATCCTAAAGGGTGTCCCCACAGAACGCTAGGGGTCAGGAATTCTATCCGGATTTCCTTGAAGTGTGAATCGAGCGTAAGCCGCTTTCTCTTATTGATTTTACCATCTTTGTCACCTTTAGCGGTTACACTTGCATGACTAGCCATTCTCTTGCTAAATCTTGGTAATTGTCATCAGAATGACCGCCCTGAGGTGAGAGGGATACAGGTGATACAACAGCAGTGCCAGACCTGTCAGTAATGGGACTTATGACTGTGACATTCATAGGTATTATTATGTCTTACTGCCAAAACTAACCAACCTCACGCCTGCCATGCTTTATATGAAACACAAGGTATTGAAGTGGCTCAGGTTAAGTGTTTGTCTGGTCAGCGACAGTATTCCCTGCAGATTTGATGCCGTGTTCCGGATCCGGTAAGTGTGAACGTACCCTAAGGGGTTCTCCAGCGTTAGAAAAACATGGCCACTTCCTTTCAGAGACTCTTGTCTCCAGTGTGGGCAACTTAGTTCTATTGAAGTGAATGGAGCTTAATTGCAAACCACGCCTGAACTAAAGACTAGAGCTAGGTGCTGTCTCTGGAAGAAAGTGGCCATGTTTTTCAAACGCTGGATAACACCTTTAACAGATTCTTGTCTGCCACCATTTTGTAGCATTGTGTACCAACTGTGATTACAAAACAGTGGTCTGACCCCAGCAATGTGCCGGGGTCTGGCCAGCTGTCTTATGTGTGACGTCCTCAGTGTGAGATGAAGTCACCGGAGAGGATGGGCAGACATGCTGAATTTGATGTCCGGCTGCAGCTTTCCCCTATTTGAAATATCACACGTCAAGTGGAGTGTGAATCCTATGGGGCGGATTGGGAAGAAGAGCTCTCGGGCCAAAAGAGGGTTTGACCAATTTGCTGTAGATGTAGAGTCTTGGTTTCTGGCAGGATTTTACTGTGGATGAATCATACACTAAGAGAGGGATTGAAATTCAAAGTCTAGCGGATAAGGAAAACATGGATGACATTGGGATCTTTATTTGTACTTATGATAGGTCAAAGAACAGATTGATGTACCCTTCCAACCATAGGTGTTGGTGGGGCATCCCTTCTTGTATTACCATCTGTTAGAAGTGAGCAGAAGTCTTACATTTATCTGTATAGAATTGTACCTGCTGGATGTGAGTTTTACCAGGTCATGTACTCTAGGCTGCCATATTGGCATGAGACAGCGTATCCTGACCGCTAAAGGTACACACGGATAGATGGGTAACCTAAGGGTATATTCAGGGGTGACGGGTTTGTTTTATGAATCTTAATGGGAATCTTTGCATAATCCGGGATTTGCGCCCAATTTATCATTTGCAACTTTTAAAAAGTCACAAACTGGTGCGGGCCTGTAACTTCCTTTAAGTTGCAGACATTTCTGCAGTGAATTTGCTGTTGTATATGCAAATGTTCTCAATGTATCAGATTAGCGTCCCAATAAAAACTAGGTTGCAGTTGGTTCTTATGCTTTCTCTGTGGTCGACATTGATAGTTTTGTATCCCATTTCAGAAATAACCCCTTTCCCAGGGTAGTGAGTACCCTATCAGTGATCCCTTTAAGTTCCTCTAATTGTATTGTTTCACCTAATAGTCGTGTCTTGTTGTATCACATGGCTCATGTATTTCATTGGATGTGATGCCATATTTCCGCAGACTATCCAGCACTTATCGTTGCTTATTCTTTACCTTTTTATACGTGTTTTTTTTTTCTTTTTCTTTTTGTAAATGGAGTTGGATTTTATCTTGGTGGAGGGGGGGGGGATATAAAAATATTTAACAAAAAATATATATTTTCTGGCAATTTTTTTGCAAAAGTGCTGTGTGTTAATACTTAAAATGGCTACAGTAACCTTGGGGGCTTTTAACCTGTAAATCACAGGCTAAACATGGGTCACAATGCCAAGTGTGTTATTGCAAAAGTCTGTTTTATTGTAAGAGAATAAACCGATCCTTCTATTTTATACCTAGTAATCTAAATTCTGGCAGCTGTGATACCAAAGAAAATAAAGAAAAGCAAAGTTATTACTTATATTTTTAACCTAGGAACAGCTTCTGCATTGTCCCTTTAACATTAATGTCCGTCTTTGTCATTTTGTTGTTTTTTAGGGTATAAATTCTGTGCTGCTTCATTTCCTAATCTGTCTTTATAGGTGTCGGAGCTCTGCTACATACACCCTGCTTAGAAATAGATGGATTATGGTGGTGGTGTCCTGAAGCCACCACTAGAGGGAGTATGGGAGCTTTCTATGTGCTGTACTAGTATTACTGTCTTGTATACTACTTCTTGTATTCGGTGGATGTAGTTAGTTCCTAAGGCCGCATTTACACGTTCTGTGTTCTTCATGGAACACGGACGTGGAATGCCTGTAACAGACTTCTCCCCCGGGTCAGCATCTGTGACCTGTTTTCATATGCGCCGCGCTCATAGATGCTGCCCAGGCGGGAGAGAGGTCCGTTACAGGCATTCCACGTCCTTGTTCTGTGCAGAACACAAAGTGTGAATACAGCCTAAGAGCCTTCTAGTGCCTTTATTGGTTATTGCTTGAATGCATGCTTGTGCAGGGGGTAGGAGCTCTGTATTAGAAAAGTCCTGTGATCACTTTTAGTCAGTCATTTGGGCTGTCCCTGGAGGCTTCTCCCCAACCACCACCCTTGATTGATAGATCTCTCCCCTGTTGGGTATAGGGATGGATGTGATTAGGACTGGTGGTGGAAGGCAACAAGTTAACTTGTGGTTTATGCAGGCTGAAAGTGATGTGTTCCTTTTAAGAAATGAATCAGCAGAGTACTTAAAGGCGGATCTGTACGTAGCTGCCCCCAAACCGCCAGTAGATGTCCTCATGGCGCATCTGGTTTGTGGGTATGCCTTTCTCCTGGTGCCGCTCCTTTAATTGCTGCAGCAGGGCGGGGAGTCAGTCTGGTGTGGCCTGGAGCAGCCGTGCCCTAGGCCTGCGGCACCTCTTTTCCCGCCTCCCTTCACTTTCAGCACACCCCTGGGCTGGATAGAGAGGGGCGACGCAGGCCTAAGGCACGGCTGCTCCAGGCCACACCAGACTGACTCCCCGCCGCAGCAATAAAAGTAGTTTTTCTTTAAAATACCAGCACCGGGAGAAAGTCTGAACTGGACGCTGCGTTTTTGAGGTGGCTACGTGCCGGTACAGATTTGCTTTAGGCCTATACAGATCCAGAGCAGACATTCACAGTAAGGCTTAGTGCTCCACTTGTTTTGCATTGAACTCAGCATTACGACCTAAAGGTGATTGTTACATGAGAGTAATGTCTTTTTTTTACTGCTTTCTTATGTGTTTGCCATGTAGAATCCCTTTTATTGTAAGTGTATTATGTGGATCTGTGATAATCAGCTGAACACCCAAACACTTTGCATTTATCCGCTTTATTGGTTAATGTGCAGCCAGAAATGGGAATATGTCTTTGCATTTTCTTATTTTTAAATAAATTTTTATTGGAATGTCCTGTCCGCTGTGGTTATTGTCCCGCTTTGGGAGGGTCTCGTTTTTTTAGCTTTATATAATATTCACGTCAGCCTTTCAATATAATTGTGTTCTTTTTGCTTTTTAATGTCACGCAGCGTTCATGGCAAATTGCGATTTCCCGGGGCAGCGGCATGTGAGTTAGCTGATCTCCCCTTATCTCTAGTGGGGAAAAGCGATTATTAGGAACACTTGGAGAAATTGAACAGAAGCCGCTTCTTCAATGTAGGTGATAATGAATCTGTACGATACTCAATAGAAAGTTAGAGGCCATACACCTTCAATAACTGATGACCAGCCGTCCGTTATCTGTCCTGCCCAGAAACCCCAGGAGCCTCACACAATAAGAGAATGCGGAGTACAATATGCTTTATTCTTTGTTCATTATCTGCCCTTTTATGAGAGAGCACTTTATTGCAGGTTTTTGCAGCACTCTTAAAGGTATTATCCAGCTACAAAAACATGACCGCTTTCTTCCAGAGACAGCACAGCTCTTTTCTCCAGCGAGGGTGCAGGTAGTAAGTGGAGCTGAATTGCAAACCACACCTGAACTTTGTGACAAGAGTGTTGCTGTCTCTGAAAAAAGTGGCCATGTTTTTGTAGCGCTGGATAACCCCTTTAAGAGAATTCACAGAAAAATAATGGAAGATGCTGGAAGCTTTGTTACTGCTGATACCGATCTGGATCACTGCCGGGTTCTGGAGTTTTGCCTGATGCGCCTGCAGAAAGAAGGTATGGAGAAGTTAAGAAGCTATGTTCACATCACAGTAAGGCTATGTTCACATATAACGCCTAATTAGCATTATTTTGGCCAAAATTTTTAAGGAATTGCTGAAAAAATTGCCTTTTTAAATTTTTTTACTTTACTGCGATTGCACAATTTGCACTAACTTGTAAAACAGCCTGCATGTGCTGTGTATGGAGCAGACATACCTAATCTCCACATTATGTACACTGAGTTGGCAGAAATCCATGTGCTCATTCATTTTTTTCTACAAATCTGCCTTGTGAATATACTTGTTAAAGACAATAGGGAAGATTTATCAAACATGGTGTAATGTGAGACTGGCCCAGTTGCCCCTAGCAACCAATCAGATTCCACCTCTCATTCCTCACAGACTCTTTGGAAAATGAAAGGTGGAATCTGATTGGTTGCTAGGGGCAACTGAGCCAGTGTCACTTTACCCCATGTTTGATAAATCTCCCCCAATGTGTAAAGAAATGTGTGCAAGTGTATTCAGGTTGAGTACAGTACTGTTCTATATCAACATCAGTAAGGAAGTAAGTGGCCTCTGTTACCTTGGCTTAAAGAGGTTCTCTGGCAAAAATGGTTTTTTTTTTTCAGTCTTCCAGTACTTATCGCTGCTGTATGTCCCGCAGGAACTGGTGTATTTTTTCCAGTCTGACAGCAGCAAATCGCCATAGAAACCTCTCCTGCTCTGGACAGTTCCTGACATGGACAGAGGTGGCAGCAGAGAGCACTGGGTCAGACTGAAAAGAATACACTACTTCCTGCAGGACATGCAGCAGTTGATAAACACTGGATGACTTAAGATTTAAAAAAAATAAACTACATATCGATATAACTTTCTGACACCAGTGTATTTGAAAGAATAATTTTCACCGGAGTACCCCTTTAAACAGATCTGTATAGCTGGCAGCCTGGGATATGACTACATGAAAGGAAATGTAGGACACAGGTTTTTTATGGTTCACCCGTATCCATATCTTGAACACTTTTAACAGCATATAAGTTGCCAAATGTAAGTTGCTATTAAAGACCACCCTTGTCTTTACATTGTATTCGCTTAGGACCCTCTCTATAAACCCGAACTGAGAGCTACTCTGTAAAATTGGTTCTTTTATGGTGCATGTAATGCATGAATGGGCCACCTGGCGCAATGAGGTGAGGCTAAGGTTGGTATTATGGTGCGTTCACACTGAGGAATCCTTGCAGGATCACCCGCCGCAGATTATGTTGCTTGTGCCTGCCTTCATCTCCGCCTGTGCTATAGACTCCATTCTATGGTCAGGTGAATTCCGCTGTCCGCAGAAAGAATTGACATGTCAATTCATTCATCGGACGGCAAAATCTGCCTGACCATCTCCGGCTGGATTCCTCAGTCTGAACGGACCCTAAGGGCCCTATTCCACTGGACGATTATCGTTCGCATAACCGTTAACGATCTCAAACGACTGCTATTGCGAAAGACCTGAAAACGTTCACTCATTTCCATGGAACGATAATCGTTACTTATCGTATTTGCAATCGTTCTTTCTTAGCTATTGTGTTCGTATCTACTGCAATCGACCGAACGACGTCTTATTCAATAAGAACGATTTGCGAACGAACAACGATAAAAATAGGTCCAGGTCTTATAAAGCGATCAACGATTTCTCGTTCGGTCAGTAATCGGAAAAAATATGGAATTAAAAAAATCTTTAACAAATGTAGAATTGAATTTTGATGTGAATTTTACAAGTTTTGCTCGTGAATATATTATGAGCAACATTCTAATAGGACACTGGCCCTATCACATAAGGGTGGTCGGGGAATATATCAGTAATAGGACACTGGCCCTATCACATAAGGGTGGTCGGGGAATATATCAGTAATAGGACACTGGCCCTATCACATAAGGGTGGTCGGGGAATATATCAGTAATAGGACACTGGCCCTATCACATAAGGGTGGTCGGTGAATATATCAGTAATAGGACACTGGCCCTATCACATAAGGGTGGTCGGGGAATATATCAGTAATAGGACACTGGCCCTATCACATAAGGGTGGTCGGTGAATATATCAGTAATAGGACACTGGCCCTATCACATAAGGGTGGTCGGGGAATATATCAGTAATAGGACACTGGCCCTATCACATAAGGGTGGTCGGGGAATATATCAGTAATAGGACACTGAACTCTTTGATTAGTGTGGTCGGGGAATATATCAGTAATAGGACACTGGCCCTATTACATAAGGGTGGTCAGGGGAATATATCAGTAATAGGACACTGCCCCTATTACATAAGGGTGGTCAGGGGAATATATCAGTAATAGGACACTGCCCCTATTACATAAGGGTGGTCGGGGAATATATCAGTAATAGGACACTGGCCCTATTAGATAAGGGTGGTCGGGGAATATATCAGTAATAGGACACTGGCCCTATTAGATAAGGGTGGTCGGGGAATATATCAGTAATAGGACACTGGCCCTATTAGATAAGGGTGGTCGGGGAATATATCAGTAATAGGACACGGGCCCTATTACATAAGGGTGGTCGGGGCAATATATCAGTAATAGGACATTGGCCCTATTAGATAAGGGTGGTCGGGGAATATATCAGTAATAGGACACTGGCCCTATTACATAAGGGTGGTCGGGGAATATATCAGTAATAGGACACTGGCCCTATCACATAAGGGTGGTCGGGGAATATATCAGTAATAGGACACTGAACTCTTTGATTAGTGTGGTCGGGGAATATATCAGTAATAGGACACTGGCCCTATTACATAAGGGGGGTCGGGGAATATATCAGTAATAGGACACTGGCCCTATTACATAAGGGTGGTCAGGGGAATATATCAGTAATAGGACACTGCCCCTATTACATAAGGGTGGTCGGGGAATATATCAGTAATAGGACACTGGCCCTATTAGATAAGGGTGGTCGGGGAATATATCAGTAATAGGACACTGGCCCTATTAGATAAGGGTGGTCGGGGAATATATCAGTAATAGGACACTGGCCCTATTAGATAAGGGTGGTCGGGGAATATATCAGTAATAGGACACGGGCCCTATTACATAAGGGTGGTCGGGGCAATATATCAGTAATAGGACATTGGCCCTATTAGATAAGGGTGGTCGGGGAATATATCAGTAATAGGACACTGGCCCTATTACATAAGGGTGGTCGGGGAATATATCAGTAATAGGACACTGGCCCTATTAGATAAAAGTGGTCGGGGAATATATCAGTAATAGGACACTGGCCCTATTAGATAAGAGTGGTCAGGGAAAAGTTGTCGGTCACTATTTGGCAGCTTGTTTCTGAGCTGGAAGAGTCCATTGTGTGGGGGGAGATCTGTGCTGTTCTCTTCCTGGATGCTGGATGACTGTATATGAGCAGCAGTGTAATATGAAGATATCCTGTGTAATATAGAGGAGGAGGAGGAGAAGACATAAGTAGTGTAGCAGTAACCTCTGTTCTCAGTGTGGTGTTTTCTCTCTGGCAGAAGATTGTGTGTTTTTCTTTAGTGTTCTATGGCTGCAGCAGGCTGTGTGTGTGCGTGCGCGTGCTATGGCTGCAGCAGGCTGTGTATGTCTGCTATGGCCACAGCAAGCTGAGTGTGTGTTTGTGGTGTGCGCTATGGCTGCAGCAAGCTGTGTGTGTACGTGCTATGGCTGCAGCAAGCTGTGTGTGTATGCATGTATGTGTGTTATGGCTGCAGCAGGCTGTGTGTGTGCGTGTGTGTGTATGCTATGGCTGCAGCAGGCTTTGTGCGTGCACTATGGCCGCAGCCGGCTGTGTGCTATGGCCGCAGCAAGCCGAGTGTATGTGTGTGTGTGTGGTGTGCGCTATGGCTGCAGCAAGCTGTGTGTGTGGTGTGTGCTATGGCTGCAGCAAGCTGTGTGTGTGGTGTGCGCTATGGCTGCAGCAGGCTGTGTGTGTGTGTGCTATGGCTGCAGCAAGCTGTGTGTGTGGTGTGCGCTATGGCTGCAGCAGGCTGTGTGTGTGTGTGCTATGGCTGCAGCAAGCTGTGTGTGTGTGCTATGGCTGCAGCAGGCTGTGTGTGTGTGCGTTCTATTGCGTACCCCCACAGTGACCTTCTATATCACTGTGTGACCTCTATGTCACTATGTGTGACCCCTCTCTATATCACTATGTGTGACCCCTCTCTATATCACTATGGCTGACCTCTATATCACAGGGATCTGGCATTGTTAGAAGTGTTTCATTAAGTATGGTGAATATTTAGTTAGAAACATAGAAGACTGTCAGCAGGAAAAGACCACCTGCTCCATCTAGTCTTGTTGTGAGTAGTTCAGGACATGGAGGCTGGAGACTGGCTGCATCCACTGCACACACAGGAGAAGCTGCTTTATATACAGTATTCCTTTATTCCCTCAGAAGTTGCCCCAGGATCATGTAGGACATTAGGGAGAAGCTGCTGAGCCAGTGTGATAAATAACTCCCCTGGTATATGACCGGCTATTTATGAAGGAGCAGGAGTCTGAGTCGGTCCTGATAAAATTCAGGAGTCTGAGTCGGAGCTGCGGCTTACCGACACCACAGCCCTGGTTGTAAGCAAGTGCCGCTTACAGAGCCTATTGTAGTCTTAAGAATTGCAGAGAAGCGCTGCATAGATGTCATTAGCTATGTCCATGTAGCCCTTGCTTTATAAAGAAAATAATAAAGTTATACTTACCTGTCCAGGCTCCCTGGTGTTCTGCTGCCATTTCCATGCATTCACAGCTGAAGCTTCTGAAGTGACAGGACAATCAGCCAATTACTGGCTAAGATGGGACAGCATTGCTGGCAGTGATTGGCTGAGCAGCCACTTCAAAGACAGCTTCAGCAGTGGCTGCGGGGAAAAGGCAGCAGGACACCGGGGGAGCCTGGATAGGTAAGTATAATCTTAATTATTTTCACATTATTATCATCAGCCGTCAGCTGCGCATCACACGAAGCAATATGTGCTCGGCCCTTGGATGATTTAAAAAATTGAAAGACCACGATTAGCTGCTGATCGGCTCCTCGGCTGGCCGTTGCCTTAATTACATGGAACTCTATCTGCCTAAGATGTTTGTTATGTATGATATAAGGGCAGCGACATTATAAGGTAAGTGTTGGATACGCACCAAGTCTGCAATATGAAATGAATATACAGTCTATAGGATATAGTTAAAGCAAAGAATCTTTCATGTTACTCTGTAAATATTCACAGTGTGACCTTATTGTGTGAAATCTAATGCTGTAATGATCTTTCCATGCCCATATTGTTATTACCTGTAACTGTATTGCCGTATGTATGTGACACATCTTATTGCCGTATAAACACAACTAAGTACACCAATCCAGAAGAGCACTCAAAACAAATATCTTTCTCTACGGCAAAAACAAAAAAGAAAGAAAATGCCACTTTTCTGGTGTGACCACATCCTAGCCTTGCTGCTTTGTTACCTGCACACACTCAGCCACTTTATGAAAGTTGTGTCTATGAGTTGCTGCCAGTATACAAATCAGGTCTCCTTACCAATGGGATGTATATTGTCAAGTACCAGCAACATGACGAACAGAGACAAAGCCAGTATGGAGAGACTGACCCCAAACACCAGGAAACTGTGGCTGCCTTGTGTCTGCATTACCTGCAATAGAGGGAATATACAGCATGTTATCTCCGTATGTACTAGATGACTGGTGACGTAACATTTCCTCTGTCATCCACATAGAATGCCATAGAACTGTTAGACAATTTCCTGAAGAATTCTTATCCATATTTGCAAAAATGTTCTACTGTCAGTGGCGTAGCTACAATAGATTACCTTTAAAGAGATACCCGGGGATGGGGTTATTTTTATTGTATGGCTGGGGAAGGGGTGGATATAGAGGCCGCTGGTCACTTATGGCGGCTTCTATATCCACCCCCTCCTCGGCCATACAATAAAAATAACCCCAGCCCGGAATAACTATTTAAGTGGAGAATAAAGGTTAAAGGGAATGTGTCAGCTCCCGGGCCCTACCTGAGGACCTGACACTGTGCTGTAGCTGGCAGCCCCCTAGTGAGCATGGTGCCTTTTGGTAATTTACCTGTGCAGTGGATTATACACAATCCTACTGTAATAAAGACGGCTGTTTCTGCAGTGATCTTTTACCATAAAGGCAGACCACGCCACTGCTACGGGGCCCTGCACTAAGGGCGACCACAGGCCCCTAGCTCTTTTACTGTGATGAACGTTCAGAGGAAGAAGCCATTGGCTTCCATAAATAAATTAGTTCGTATTTAATGTACACACAATATGTCATATCGGGAGAAACCTGGTTAGTTTAAAAGCAGCAGGCACAATATATCTGCTAGGGAAGACCGAATTTACAGTAGTAGCGAAGCGCTTGACTAGGCTCGGCTGTACACTTGTCAGACAGCTGCCTTTGAATTTTGTGCTGCTCCATGCCGCTCCTCTCCGGGTGCCTGGAAAAGCTGGATCCATTCTCCTGGGAAACTAGGAGAAGTCTCTGTCATCATAGAAAACTTTGGACATGTCATAGAGACAGGTCAAAAGTTGTGATCGGTCAGTGTCTGAGTGTTTAGAACCACCCCGATTGGAGGAACGAGTCGGGAGAGGAAGTGCGATCCTGTCCAGGCTGTGTCACATGATTAGTCGCGCTCATAATATAAGTCTATGGAGCCTGACTGATTATGCTGACACAGAGCAGGGTGCGGGCGTGCTGCAGGGCAGTCCTCTCAGACCCAGAATAATCACAACTTTTGGCATGTCTCTATGACATGTTGAAAGTTTTCTATGATGTCAGTCACACTTTAAAGGCAGCCGGCTGACAAGCCGACTGCTGAGCCTAGTGAAGCGCCTTGTTAAAGGGGTACTCCAGTGAAAATCAACTGGTGTCAGAAAGTTATGTAGATTTGTAATTTACTTCTATTTGAAAATCTGCAGTTGTCCAGTACTTATTAGCAGCTGTATGTCCTGCAGGAAGTGTTTTATTTTCAGTCTGACACAGTGCTCTCTGCTGACATCTCTGGCTGAGACAGGAACTGCCCAGAGCAGGAGAGGTTTTTTTTATGGGAATCCCCATTTACAAATCTATATAACTTTCTGACACCAGTTGGTTTGAAAGAAAAAGACTTTTGCTGGACAACCCCTTTAAGTTAATTCACTCATCCCTAGTATCTGCATCTGCTTTACTTACACATGCAGCTGGTGATGGCATGTAACGTTGTATCCCAGTCTGATGGATATCAACCAAGCCAGGTGAGGGACAAGCCAATGTGACTTTTTAGGACAGGGAACCTTCAGCCCTCGAGTTGTTTCAAAACTACAATTCCCATCATGCCTGGACAGACACAGCTTTAAGAGAAGTAACAACATCCCAAAGTTTAGCCCACATAAAGAGACACATGCCACATTTGCAAAATGGTCCTTAAAGCCTTTTAAAGTTTTTGCTGTAGTGCTGGGGCTTCATACAAAGTAATAGTCCTCCTATTTTGACCTCCCCCGACCCCGTTGTGCTCCTGCGGTGTTCACCAGAAGTAGTAACTGCCTGCAAGTGATGGTACTTGCTGTTCTGTACGTAGGAGTCATATTCCACACTCCCATTTATCATAAGGGACTAAAAGAGCATTTCACATTTAAAGGTTTGTATTGTTCCCTTTACTTGGCTGTGTTCCACAATTTGTTTGAAGGGCATGTTGCCTAGATTTTCTTTTACTGATTAGAATCAGATACTGAAACTTGTTCTTTTATTCTAATCTGTTCCTATTTTCTCACTGTAATTTTGTTTTTATACCTTGTTATCTGCCATCTTGCCTGAGTTGTTTTAAACAGCGTTTAGTGACATGCTTTACAGAAAGACTCATGGACATAGGTGACAATAAACAGACTCTGTCCCTTTGAGATGTATGTGAAACATTTCTGAGTGCACTCTGTGATCTGTGAAGCTGGGAGCTGCCATGGTCTCCTCTATCTACTGGTGTCACATGTCACATGTATAGATTCCTTTACAGCAGCCTCCTCCTTATCATCACAACAGGAAGAATCAGTTTTGTTTTTTTTAGCTCCAGGATTTCAGGATCGTTTTTTAATAGAGATAGAAACATGGAAAATTTGATGATAAAAAAAAAACAAAAAAAAAAAAACACTGCTAAAAAATTCTATAAAAATATAACAATTCATTGACACATTCCCTTCAAGAGGGAAAGAGAAGGGTGAACCGAGCTGTCAGTGTGAACAACTGACATAAACTATTGACTCCAGTGATATGATATAGTCTTACCATTCCTACTAGGATCTGAAGAACCATCTCACCCATCCCAGCAGCCGTGACAAGAACTGTGGTAGCGCACCCTGAGGACGTAAAGCAAAGACATTACTGTGCTGGAGCCTCTAGCAGTAAATACAATAAACAATATAGCATGTCACGGCTACGTTTCATCACATTGATGTGCGCTCTTGGCATGCTCAGTGCCTAAAAAAGTCTGCCGGAAAATCTCCAAGGGCCGGGTTCACACACTGTGGTTTGGTCAGGTGTTGGTTATGTTGCAGCTATCTGAATGTATAGTGGTAAAATGTTTTATCTTTTTGGCCACTATTTGTCAAAATCTTTTACGCACTGTCCGACGCATCCATCCCTAGAGCTGTATGTACGTATTCACTTCAACAGACCGAAGCTGCAGTGAGACACCATGCATCGGGTTGGGGTTTGGGTTGTTCAATCTTTGGAGCTTCATTAAATCCAAATGAAGGGGGATAAAGCAATAGACTTGTGACCACCACATATCATATCAATTGTATAGTGGTATTTTGTAGACACTGCATAGTACTAGATACTTTTTGTATTTTTACTTAGAGGGACTGTACCATTATGTACATCACTTTTTTTTTTTTTTTTTAACAGGAGCAGATCGGCGGCAGATGGGATTCTGGTGGTACAGTTTTTTTTTTTGAAACGCAATCCTGTTCCCATTCTTTGGCTGTACGCCAGCCTGGCCCTATGTACTGCGGCAGGCCCACCTCCACCTCGTGAGACCATATCCCCTCCCCTTTGTGATGTGCCTCCATTGATACTTATATGGGGCAAATGGTCACACTGGGGGAGGTGGGCCCATGCAGATCCGAAGAACATCGCTGATCGGGGGCAGCGTTTAAAAAAAGGATCACTGGGATCTGTGTGCCGATCTGCTACTGTAAAAAAAATCAAAAATGCTCTAAAGGGAAACTAATAGCAGGTTATAAATCTCCAACTAGCTGTTATGTTATATTTCTACTTTTATCACCAGTGCCGTTCTTAGGAAATCTGACTCTTTGAGCGCAGCCCAGCGGAGACATCACTCCGCACTGCAGAGCGCCGGATAAATATTCATTAGGAGGGGAGGACTGGCACAGATTGGAGTCCCACCTCCAGGGCACCAAACCACCTTATTTGCATATTGAATAAAGTACAAATTTACAAAATACAAACAACACTGAGGATCAAGGGAAGAAAATTACCTTCTGTTTGCTATAGGAACATAAAAGCATTTTAGAGACTTCTAACTTGCTGTTAGTTTCTCTTGAATGTTTAGTCACAATATGTTATACTATCTGAGCATTGTTGTTCTGTTCTTAAAGGTGTTGTCCAGGGACTAAATATGTATAGAAAGGCCCTGAGTGCTGGCAAAATAAAAAAATAAAACTAAAGCATACTCACCTACCCTGATCCCTCCTGCTGCACTACTATCAGATCTTGGTTCCTAGTGCTCTCAATCAGTGATGGGGTCAGTGAGAAGTATGTATACAATTCTTTAACCTTTATTGCATTTTCAAAAATAAAAGTATCTGACATATACAAGGGTGAATGCGTTTTAACAACTCCCGGTGATCTTATTCATGGTCATACTACCATTATACCTTCTGCTCCATGTAAAGTGACCACTCGTAGTGTAGTGATGTCTGATGTATATAACAATTCCTGCACAGTGTTTGCAGTCCTGACTTCCCTGAATTCTGTGCCAGTGTCCTGCTATCATCTCTAGGTCATGAGGTCAATAATGTCAGTGATGTGTAGCAGACAGTATAATTTATGGCCACTCCGTAAAATCTGCCGCCCCTCAGGGATTCTGCAGATCTACCGCCTGAGGCAATAAACTCATTTGGCCCTAATGGCAGGAACGGCCATTGTCTCTTTCTGTGGGATGACATGTCAGGAGGAATGCAGAAATAGTAGCAATGTACATAGATATTTTTGGGATACCCAGAAAACTGCCTTAGGGCACCTGTATACAAGTCAATGTAAGGCACAGTTATTTGGGCACTACATCGTATGGTATGATTATTAATAGGATGCCAACAAAAGGAACAACACGTGGCAATCAAATCCTGTAGGCCGGCCCTGCAACACACAGACGAGATGCTGTTTTGGGAAATAAAAATGCCATGTTCAGGGAAGAAGAAAGACTTGTTTTTCTTATCCTATCCTGTTTTTCCTGAATTCCTTTACCAAAAAAAATCTTTTATCATGCAGTTTGCTGCAAATTCTGGACTGTTTCTCTGAACTGAAAAGAATGCAAGGCAAAAAGGGCACACAAATAATACCCCAGAGATTCCTGTGATTTTGGGAAAAAATTGTTGCAGCCGTAGGCAGAATACTGCCTGTGGTCGCGAGAGACTTTGACAGAGCTAGGGGCAGGATTCATGAAGCCTGTATTATCCTGTATTACCCCCCCCATGAGGGTAAGCATGTATGCTAGCCTGTGGGGTGGTCAGGGTGACATTGCTATTTCCTGGGGGGTGGGGGACGTTGGTGGCGGCTGATGAGGGCCAACAGCCGTTGGGGGGGCGGGTGGTTTCGACAAGTCCTGCCGTGCAGACCATACTTCGCCCTATAGCAGCTGCATGGTCTGCCTCCATGGTAGCTACGCCAGTGGCTGGGAGCCATTAATTTCTTGCTGTGTCAATCACAGGTGCTTCTAACTGCTCATTAGAAGCCCATCACAGATAAAGGGCCTGTGGTCCCGGAACTGCCCATATTATAACCCACCACCGAGGGTTACTCATTGATTTTGGCCAAGACAAAAACTGTGGTGCAGTCATCACAAAATGGATGGACTGTTGGGTTACAACTACTAATATGTTGCAATTCGACCTCATTTACTGATCTTAGCTGCAAAGTTGTCCGACTACGGCAGTGGGACACAGCAATTTGTGGTTAAACAATCCCTGGCCAAAATCTCTTGGTAGCCCTAGCCTGATCCTGTTATAAGACTAGATGCACCACATGTTTTTGCTATAATTAAATATTGAATACAAACTACAAGAGAATGCTAAATGTCCTAAAACCAGAATCTACATCTGTGCCTTATTAGAGTAAGATCAGTCATCATGTAGCATGTATTACTCCATCTGATCATTAATATGGCAGACCTTACTAGCAGGACACATACAACGTTCCTAATGACTGGACGCCATCAACAAGTCTAGTCGCCCACACATAGTTTTAACCAAAAAGATTTCCAGCCTTAGGCTGGGTTCACATTGTGTTTTTGCAGTCCGTTTTCTTCATCTGATTTAAAAAAAAAAAAAAAAACGGATGTGCGTCCGTTTTGATCCATTGCTCCATTGACTTCCATAATTAAAAAAAAAAAAAAAAAAAAAGTGTGAACCCAGCCTTACAGATCACCTTTCGGCAGACGTCATTTGGTCATCTACTTACCTTTGTAGCTTAGTAAATCTTCAGTGTAAGCCAGCATGCTGGGGAAGACACTACTGAGGAACAGACCAAGAGACGCTGTACCAATAAATAGACTGAGTATACTGTTCTGCGACAACAGCAGGAAGAGAAATGATGCGGACATTCCCACCTGGTGAGAGGGAAGAGAAGAGACACAGTCTGTTACTTTGGCGCACAAGCTCTTTGTTCCAATCAACTCTTGTTTTACAATTATTGAAATCACCATCTTGATTAACCCAATAGTGACATTAGGTTCTGCCTGTAGATATAACACATCTGATATCTATGGGAAATATACTTTGTGTCCTTTTTACTTGAAACAGTAATTCTGTATGTAGTATTGTTTGTCTTCTCACAATATAAACTCAAATAGAAATGAGCGAATCTCAAGTATGCTCAGGTCCGGCTAAATCCAAGTGTGCGGCATTTGATTATCGGTGGCTGGGGAAGATGGATGCAGTCCTAAGGCTGCCTGGAATACATGGATATGGCCTATGGTTGTATCCATGTTTTCCTGGACTCACTAGGAGTCTAGGTTCGGACGGACCTGTGCATGCTTGAGATTCTCTCATCTCTATTCTCTCATTCTGCACTAATGGAGCGATAACTCATTTTTTTGTCCATTTAGATCACATTTTGTAAATTTTTTTCTAAGATATAAAATTAGCAAAAACTGCAATCTATTACTATGGTTTGTTTATTTATTTTTTTAACACTTCATTAGTCCCCCTAAGTAACTTGAACAATGAACAATAATGCAATTGCTCATATAGATTAAGGCAATAACTTTGTTAGATAGAAAAGCCACTTCACACCTACCGGATTGGATCGCTGCGGATCCAGTCCCATTCATCCCTATAGAGCACATACTCGCAGCGGGATTGACATCTCACTGGGAGTATGTGTATTAACCCCCCGCAGCCCGCCATACATGACCTGCTCAGCGACGCAGCTTTGTGTGAGGCTCCCGGCTCTGGTCCCGCTCAGCCAATCAGTGATTGGCTGAGCGGGACTGGAGCCGGGAGCCTGACATGCAGACACGTCACCAAGCAGGTAATGTATGCTCTCGTCGTTGGGGGGTTTACCGCACATACTCCCAGCGGGATGTCAATCCCGCTGTGAGTATGTGCTCTATAGGGATAAATGGGACTGGATCCGCTGCGAATCAGCAGCGTGAAATCCACTGCAGATCTGGTAGGTGTGAAGGCAGCCTTAAACAGCAAGTTGTTAAAAAAAAATTTGGGGCTGTTTTTGCTGCATTTTTCATGGAGGTTATAACAACTTTTTTGTATTCTTTTCCCAGCACCAAATACTACTTTTTAGAGGAAATGATTACATTTAACATTTTATAGTATTTATTAAATTTCAAAAATGTCTGTATAAAAAACTGCAAAAAAAGTAAAAAAAAAAGCATGGCATTTAGGCTAATGTCGGCCAAACCCGCCGTTCTCAGCAGATTGAGCCGTCAGTCTAGTGTGTTTGAGGCCTTCCTGAACTGACAGATGGTGGTGATAGGGGTTGGCTATGAAGAAAAATCAAGGCTGACCCCTTTAATCAGAAAGAGATAGTCACACTGAGAGCGCTCTTACTGCAAGCTTACCTTATCCTTACCCACAGACAATACAGGGGTGCTTGACTGCTGAGCGCTCCTGTGTATGGAGAGGATGGGCGGCGGGTGGGAATATACTTATCATGTCGTAAAAATAAGTAAAAAAGTAAGGGCCCTATTCCACCGGACGATTATCGTTTGCATAAGCGTTACCGATTAACGATCTCAAACGACCGCTATTGCGAAAGACCAGAAAACGTTCACTCATTTCCATGGAACAATAATCGTTACTTATGATCGTAATTGCAATCGTTTTTCTTCGCTATTCATTCGCTATTGCGTTCGTATCTATTGCGAACGACGTCTTATTCAATGCGAACGATTTGCGAACGAGCAACGATAAAAATAGGTCCAGGTCTTATAAAGCGATCAACGATTTCTCGTTCGGTCGTTAATCGTTAACTGCATTTCAACCGAACGATTATCGTTTAGATTCGAACGATTTAACGATAATCTGAACGATAATCGTCCGGTGGAATAGGGCCCTAAGCGGTACTAACCTTTCCAAACTTACGCATGCTAAATGTGTCCTTTTAGGGCTCTAGGGCCATATTACACAGAACGATAGTCGTTAGTTACAATCGTTACTCCCAGCAGATGAAGAATTACAATTACAATGTGGAATTACATTGAACGATTGGCGAACAAATGTGGAATTACAGCGAACGATGATTTTAGGTTCAGCTGAAAAGATGCGATCAGCGACACGCGAACAATTGTTTGATCATTGCCGGCATTCACACAAAAAAACGACTCAAATGGGACAACTTACAAGGTTAAAAAAGAGCATGGTGCGTGGAGGTACTTTGTAGGACACAGGTATGGAGATGAGTCTTCCCAGGGTGATGCATGCCCAAAAGAGGCTGGGCAGATATCCTGCTGTCTTATGAGCTAATGACAACGGTTCCTCCACAGCGTAAGTGTAGACAAAGCCGGAGTATTCACCCTGTGACAAATGCAAAGATATTATTAAGAATGCTAAGCAAAAAGATACAGCGCCACTTTCCCCCCTATTCACAGGATAGGGGAAAAGTAAGAGATCACAGGAGGTCCGACCTCCATGCTTCCTGCCGATCTCCGTATCGGGTGTTGGCTTCTTTGTTATGAATAGAGCCGTGGGTACGTCACTTGACCCGCCAATCTATTTGTTCCTATGGAGCCATCGGAGAGCCGAGTAAGCTGGAAGAGTGCTGTACTCTTTCCTATGGTTGTATAGGAAAAAACAGAGCGGCGGGTCGAGTGACGTTCCCATGGCTCTATTCCTAATTCAGAAGCCGGGGGCCAAATACGGAGCTCGGCAGGAGGTACAGAGGTCAGACCCCCTGTCATCTCTTACTTTTCCTCTATCCTGTGGATAGGGGAAAGTACATTTGTCCCTGACAATCTCTTTTATGCTTTTCTCTTTAAAAAAAATTATCTTGTCAAAACTGATACCGATTCTGTATCATGGACCCTGCATGGACAATGCACAAAATCTCTCCTGTACATTCTTCATTGGTTTTGCATGGAAGGATCCTTTTATGAATGTACATGTAGAATAATATCTGTTTTTTATGGTTAGAGGAAGGAGTAATAAGTAAGAATTATATGTAGGGATGGTCCGAACCTGGTTCGGTTCGGGTTTGTACGAACCCGAACCCTCGGAAATGATTCCCGCTGTCTGCCCGCTCCATGGAGAGGGTGGATACAGCTGGAGGACCGCCTGGAAAACTGGGATACAGCCATAGCCATAGGCTGTATCCCAGTTTTTCAGGCGGTCCTCCCGCTGTATCCACCCGCTGCACGGAGCGGGCAGACAATGGGAATCTGATGCCGAGCCATAGGGACCATCCCTAATCATATGTATGTCATATGTAGATGGCCATCCACTCTACCACATGGTCCTTATCAACTTCTCTTCAGCACCCAGCAAGCAGGCTCACCCTTATAGCCCTCGTAGGTTGTCATCAAGCCCTATGGGGGGAATTTATTAAAGGGACACTCCAGAGAGAAATGGTTTAAAATCAACCAGTGCAAGTAAGTTATACAGATACTTAAATAACTTTTATTTAAAAAAACAAACCCTCAAGCCTTCCAGTACTGGAGGAAAGAAGGGAAAGGGGGGACATGATCGAAATCTTTAAATACGTTAAAGGACTAAATAAAGTTCAGGTGGGAAAGGTTTTTAGATAAAAACTGAAGTCATGAACAAGAGGACACAGTGAGAGGTTAGTTGGGGGGAAAAAGCAGAAGCAACATATTACTTTACCGAAAGAGTAGTAGACGCTTGGGATAAACTTCCAGCAGATGTGGTTGGTAAATCTACAATAACTGAATGTAAACCTACCTGGGATATACATATATCTATATAAGATAATAAGAAGGGAAATACTAAGAGGGACGACTAGATGGACCGGGGGCTTTTTCTGCCGACAATCGGTAGTGATGAGCGAACTTCCTGAATGTTCAAGAACAGGGGTGTCAAACTCAAATACAAAGTGGGCCAAAATAAAAAAATTGGAGAAGGTCGCGGGCCAACCTTAATATTTAATGAAGAATGCATGTGGCGTTTCTGGCACTGCTCCTCCTAAAGTAAATGTCCCCACATGGTAGTTACCCATTATATCCCTCAAGCAGTAGGTAATGCCATAATTGTGCCCCATGTAGTAGCAACCCCCCCCCCCTCCATAGTGCCCCACATACTAGGCCTACTATTAGAGCACCACATAGTAGCCAACCCTTCCAATTGTGTATTATATAGTAGCCAGCCCTTTCAATAGTGCCCAATATAGTAGCCAGCCCTCCCAATAGTCTCTTATATAGTAGGCAGCCCTCCCAACAGTCTCTTATATAGTAGGCAGCCCTCCAAACAGTCTCTTATATAGTAGCCAGCCCTCCCAATAGTGTCTTATATAGTAGCCAGCCCTCCAAATAGTGTCTTATATAGTAGCCCGCCCTCCCAATAGTCTCTTATATAGTAGCCAGCCCTCCAAACAGTCTCCTATGTAGTAGCCACCCCTCCCCAATAGTCTCTTATATAGAAGCCAGTCCCTAAAATAGTCTCTTATACAATACCACCCCTCCCCTATAGTTTTATTTAATAGCCAGCTCTTTCCAATAGTCTTAGAAAGTAGCCAGATCTCCCAATAATCTCTTATGTAGAAGCCAGCCCTCCCCAATAGTGTCTTATAGTAGGCAGCCCTCCCCAATAGTGTCTTATATAGTAGCCAGCCCTCCAAATAGTCTCTTATATAGTAGCCAGCCCTCCAAATAGTCTCTTATATAGTAGCTAGCCCTCCAAATAGTCTATTATATAGTAGCCAGCCCTCCAAATAGTCTCTTATATAGTGGCCAGCCCTCCCCCATAGTCTCTTATATAGTAGCCAGCCCTCCAAATAGTCTCTTATATTGTAGCCAGTCCTCCCAATAGTCTCTTATATAGAAGCCAGCCCTCCCCCATAGTTTTATATAATAGCCAGCTCTTTTTAATAGTCTTATATAGTAGCCAGCCCTCCCCCATAGTCTCTTATATAGTAGCCAGCCCTCCCCCATAGTCTCTTATATAGTAGCCAGCCCTCCCCAATAGTCTCTTATATAGTAGCCAGTCTGAGCGGCTGTCTGGACCACCCATATTTTAATCTGCTGCAACGTCAGGCGAGCAAGATTTAACACAGCAATGGAAAAGCATGGCGGGCCAAAAATAATGGCAATGCGGGCCAGAGCTTGACATGACTGTTCAAGAAGATGCTTCTAACCTGAGGATAGTTTCCCTTTCATGTATTACCAGTAGTATTGAGCGAACTTGCCGAACTGTTGGGGTTTGGCAACGCTTGCCCAATGTGAACGCTCTGCATTTTACTCAGGGACGTTGGATGTCGCCCTAGTGCAGTGTCCCAGAACATGCAGACTACTACTCCTATTATGGCCATTTCTATTTCTGTGTCAATGCCTGTTCTGGTAAGTGTTTGCACTGCAACTGCTGCTGGTTTTCCCCTAGTATTCTCTGGTAATGTGCATTTTCATGTGTATTCTCATGTGTTCCTGTGTATTACAGTGTACAGTGGTATGCAAGGCTGTTGATCACGTGACCTGTAACCATGGTTCCTCCAATGGCCGACTAGCTCTGGCCAGGAGCAACCATGTGACCTCCCACTTCCTGCTGACAAGTTAGTCTTCCCCCTGCTTCCAAGCAAGGAGGTTGTGTGGTTCTATCCTCTCCCACAGAAGAGTGACTAAGTCTGCTGCTATATACCAGTCTTCGGCTGTATCTGCCTGCTCAAGTGACCGGATTCTTCTCTCTCATCTGGGTGTCATTCCGATATCTCTCCTCATCGCTGCAAGGATTCACAGCAAGTATTATTCTCAAGCTAATCCACCCAGCAACGCTATTCCTCTCATACTCCTACTCCCATCATCCGGCACGTATTCTCACAGCCTATGCAGCACCACTCCTGCTTTATTTGTCAAAGCCTGCTGTATGCCCGGTTGCATCCGGACAGAACTGTTGCTACTAGTTACCTCATCTATAATAAAACCGCTGTTACTGAACCCTGGCATTGGTGTCCACTAACTGGTGCCCTGACTAGGTGCAGCGAAGAATCGCATGCCCATCATCACCCGCAGATTCCTCAGACCGGCCCTACAGCTGTGCCGCCCTCAGGCCTATACCGTGACAAGTATAACCCCTGCAGCTGCCCCGGTCATTGCCCGCTCATAACACCAGCACTGCGGAAGTGGCCCCCAGGGGCCAGGGCATCGCATTAGGGCTGCCAGAAAAACATGGATACAACCTACAGTATGGCCTATAGCTGTATCCATGTTTTTCAGGACTCCCTAGGGCGGCATACAACTTCTTCAGCCACTGGGAGCCAAATGCCCAGCTTGCGGGTCCAAAGAACGTTGCCGAACCTACTCAACACTGACTATCAGCCATTTCTTTCTATGTTTGTGTTAGGCTTCATATGGAATCAGTATTTAATGACAAAATCAGATTTGATACCATCAGAACCAGTTAAGCTTAGGGGGAGAATGGTGGGGAAGGTTTGAGTAATCGACCCCTTCTACCTAAAATCTTTATACAACCAAGGGAATACATTTCATGATGTCTGTATACAGCTCCCAGATGGTGTGGTAATAACCATAAAGAGGATTGGAGAATAATTCCAGTGTGTTCATGACTTTCCATATCCGCCATGATTGACTAGAAAACAGTTTTTTTTATCATTTTAAACCTATACAAGCGGCAAACTTGTACAAGTCTTGTTTTTTTTCCTGTAGCCGTATCTGTATGCGTCCCGTGTGCACATGTTATCTTTTCTCCTATCTAGTACTAGTTACCGTTATCTTTCACCGGAACGCTTAGTAGCACATGATAATTGGCGATACTTCTCTCTTTCAGTTGGTGGTATCTTTATCAGTCATCACAAACTCAGATTATCTCTAAATAAACTCTCCACATGTTCACATACATCACAGTCTAACATACCCTCCCCCATATAGAGTACATAGATCTTACCACTATTCCATCTGTCATGAAGAGGATCACTGCTGAACAAGCATGGATGGCAAAAAATGTGTAGGGGGCATTCCCAAACCTTTTACTCTGGCAGCAAAGCAAGTGCACGCCGTGACCTGGGGGAACATGTATATTATAATGGTAGACAAAGAAATGTAGGGAATCATGGTTGCAGTATTGTGCCTAAAAGGATCAGCACTATAAAGAATAATTGCAGATTTACCTTGGGTTGTAGATGTTTTACTTAGGGTTTATTACATGAGCCGATCAATAATGTAAATGAGTGCCAATCTCCTAGATCAGCACTCGCTTACGGAGCTCGATCATCGACATGGCTCGATCATCGTTTAGCAAGGGCTGTAATATATATATATATATATATATATATATATATATATATATATAAAATTTGTGATGTCTGTGCAGCCCTTTCCCTTATACATCACCTCTCCACGCTCCCGGTCTTCTCCTGCCCTCTGCTTTCACTTTCACTGCGGCTGAAGCTTCAAAGCGGCCTTTCTCGACTTACAGTCTGATCTGAAGCTGCAGCCGTGGCACTGGGAGTGAAAGCAGAGGGCAGGAGAAGACCGGGAGCGTGGAGAGGTGATGTATAAGAGTTTATTCAATAGTTAGTTGTCGGCCGAGCATCCCTATTACATGTAGTGATGCCCCGGTGGCCGATGATTTTAGGTCCGGAGCTGAGGACATGATCAGCCAATGATCGTTGTCACCAGCTGATTGTTATCTCTATTACATGGAGCGATGATCGGCTGAATTGGCCTGATTTGGCCTGATTATTGCTCTGTGTAATACTGCCCTTACTGTTGTGTTTATGGATTACGTTTCTAAAGAACTTGTACCAAACAGAACTGAATTTTAGTTTTTTTTTCTTTTTTGACTGTTTTCATGGATTTGGGACCCCCCCCCCCCCCCCCCCCCCCAAACTCACTGATGGCCCACCTATTGTTTGACACCTTTCCCACTTTTCTACGCCGCTCCTAGCCCCAGATTCAAACTTTTACAAATGCTCCCAGTTTTACATCATGGCTCCTGGGAAACTACATCTGCCAGCATGTATTATACCTCAGAGCCAACTGCTTGGTACTGTCTGCTATCTATCTATCTATCTATCTATCTATCTATCTATCTATCTATCTATCTTCTATCTATCTATCTATCTATCTATCTATCTATCTATCTCCTATCTATCTATCTATCTATCTATCTATCTATCTATCTATCTATCTATCTCCTATCTATCTCCTATCTATCTATCTATCTATCTATCTATCTATCTATCTATCTATCTATCTATCTATCTATCTCCTATCTCCTATCTCCTATCTATCTCCTATCTATCTATCTATCTATCTATCTATCTATCTATCTATCTATCTATCTATCTCCTATCTATCTATCTATCTATCTATCTATCTATCTATCTATCTATCTATCTCCTATCTATCTATCTATCTCCTATCTATCTATCTATCATCTATCTATCTATCTATCTATCTATCTATCTATCTATCTATCTATCTTCTATCTGTCTATCTATCTATCTATCTATTCATCTACATAAATAGATTAAGGAGAGGGATAAAACAACAGTGTCACCTTTTCCCTATACTGCTGAGGAGAGGCTGTTGTTTTGTCCTTGGTCAGGTAATCACTGTATGATGTCTGTGGTGGACAGGGTTACAGAAGAGCTATTACAGCTTTCCTGGGAACAGAAGAGACAGAGATCATGTGACCTCTGTCTCAGAAGGGAGGGGGAGGGGACAGAGGAGTGGAGACAGAGTGGAGCAGGCAGTGAGGATTTTTAGCAGCTTCAGGGTGTGAGTCAGGATGGGCTGCAGAATACCAATTCATGTAATAGAAACTTATTACACACAAGCTTAGATTACGAGTGGGGATTTTATATTGAACAAAGAGCAATCAACACAATGTCACCTACAGATGGAAGTTCTCACCTTCTTTATAACTATATTCTTCGTGTATTTCTGGATTCTTCTCATCATATATCTCAGCTTCCTTCTGAGTCTCCATCGCCAACTCATCTGCAGATAGTAGAGACCCTCGTCTGCGACCACAACCGGGCACCATACCTTTCTGGTACATTAATAGGAAAACTGCGACCGGCACAGGAAGCTGGAGGAAAATGGAAGAAATGGAGGTCTAGTACTAGCAACTAACTCTAAAATGTAGCTGTATTAGCTTTGTGGGTTACAAGTCATCAATATATAAGTAGAATAACAGACACAAAGAACTTACATTGATGGCGGCCATGATCCAAAAGGCATAGGACACGTTTGTCAATACTGGGCCTTTAAGTGGAAGGACATAGTGGGATACGTTGACTGGATGATGTGGGACAATGGAATTCCTAATGTGCTCAAGGTTACTGCTTCCATTCAGCGTCTCATTTGACTGGATACAGTTGGTATCAGAAAGAAATGGATCGGCTATTAATGGACTCAACAGAGCTCCGAAGCCAACGAAGAAGTGAAGTACCTGAGGGGAGAAAGCAGACACGCCCGAGTTATCGCTTCTTCAAGGGGTATTCTGGAATCAGCTCGAGATATATAACCTAATAATAGTTATATTAGTTATATAAAGGTTATCACTAAGCGTATGATCACACTGAGGAATAGGTGAGGAGTTGAAGTTTTTGGCTTTTAATTTCCTCTTCTTCAGCTCTGGTGGAATTGGTGCAGAATAGATGCGGAATTCGTGCTGAAAGCGGAAATTTGAAGCCCTAATAACTTCTATGGGATTTTTTTAGCGGAATCCGCCCAAAGAATTGAGATGTCAGTTCTTTTGACAGAACGCTGATCCACGGCAGAACATTCCGTGCGCAAATTCCGCCGAGTGAACAAAAGAGCAGAAATCCCATTGAACACAACGGGACATTGCTCTGTACATATTTTACAGATGGAATTTCAAGCGGGAATACGCGCGCAAATTCAGCTTGAAATTTCTCACCTGTTCTTCAGTGTGAACATACCCTAATAGTACTGGCTTCAGCGTGCTTTGTGTGCTTTACCCCAGACAGGAAGTTGAAAGAAGAACTACAAAATGTGTATTGTCTCCAGCTCCTCCTTCAAAAACAACACTTCCTCCTCTGATGTCACGGGAAACGTGGCTGGATCTTGTCTCTAGCCCCACCCCCGAGTGATGTCACCATCTCTACAGTCTACATCAGCACCTCCCTGTCATATACACATACAGATACAGATATATCTCCGTTAACCCCTTAAGGACCCAGATGTTTTTTTTCCAGAAATAAGTGTACTTTGTAATGGCGTCTTTCAATCTATCATAAAGTGTAGGACGGAACACCAAAAATATTATTTATCGGGTGAAATTAAAAAAAAAAAATGCAATTTTGCACATTTTGGGGGATTTCTGTGCTTACATGATGCACTTTAAGGTAAATGTTTTTTATATTCTTTATTCTATATGTCAGTCTGATTATAACGATAGCCATATCATTATAGCTTCTGTAGTGTTTTACTATTTTTACAGTAAAACTTACTTTTTGTTGTTTTTCTTTGCAAGTAATCAAGATTAAAATGGCCCTATTGTGACTCCTATAACCAATTTATTTTTTTCACCTACAGGGCTGTATGGGATGTCATTTTTAACATATATATATTTTATACGTAACAAAATGAAAAGATTGCCGTTCATATGAACTGTAATTGATGGTGGACCCGGCTGCCGATAGCTCGCTTCATAGTTACATAGGGACTAATGACGCATGGGTACGGCATGGGTCATTCAGGCACAGTACATCATAGGTCGTCTAGGGGTCAAGACACAAAGTAAAGTGTGTTTACAGCATGCTTCCTTGTAATGAATGATCCTACAGAAAGAGCAGATAGGGAGTTAAAGGGGTTGGCCACTTTATAGTAAACTTTCTCAGTGTACAGTATTAGTAAGTGTGCTTAATGTATATACTGATAGCAGTGTACCCCATAAAGCTAAAATCAGGCTCCGCTCCTCCAGGCTGTGCTGTCCTACTCTGTGGTGTTTCTGTCCATAAGATGGCTGACATGGAGGAGCATGTGACCATGCCCCCCCTCACAGTGTCCACCATAGGCATATACAGACTCAGTGGTGGACACTGTGAGGCAGGGCATGGTCACATGCTCCTCCATGATAGGAGCTGCTGTCAATATATACAGTGAGTACACTTATTAATACTGTACACTGAATTATTTTACTATAAAGTGGCCAACCCCTTTAATGCAGCAGATGCTGCAATCTCACTGCAATAGTCTGCAGTGAAAGGAGATGTTCTGCAACAGCTTTGGGCAGGGAACTAACAGGAGTCCTGTGGAAAGGCAATCAAGCAAATTGGGAGGACTGTGATGAACAGCTGAGGGTAAGCAATGCATTCTGGGACTTGTTGAAATGGATGGCTGACCATATACATGAAAGGGACCCTCTTCTGATGTCCGTGTGAAAAAAAAACCCTTAAGTGAATAGGTTTAATATATAGGCTATATGTAACAACAGGCATAAGACATGCATAGGATCCCATGGCCCTCAGACCTCTGTATCCAGGCCCGGACTGATAATCTCTCATACCGGGCAAATGCCCGGTGGGCTGCCCAGATTATCAGTCAAAGGGCCGCCGGTAATGCCCCCCTCTCCGAGGCATCTCACCGGCCGCAACATGCTCGCAGCGGCCCGCGGCCGCCGGAGCTTTTTCAGGCATCTGTGATGTGCTGGTGCTCGTCCGCAGAGGCTCACAGCTCCAGCCCCGCGGTGCCAGCACGTCTCTCCTTTCCTGATCCGAGCAGGAGAGGAGAGATGTGCCGGCGCCGCGGGGTTGGAGCTGTGAGCCTCTGCTTACAGGTTCCGGGATAAGCAGCCCGATGCTCGACAGCGGCGTGTGACGTCATCCGTTACTGCCCGCCCGAGCAGGAGAGGAGAGATGTGCCGGCGCCACAGGATATGGGTAATATACAGGATATGGGTAATATTATATTTTTACATATCCTAAAATTTTCCCTAGGGCCCTGCTTACACCTCTGATCACTTCTTTAGCTTGTAGCTGCTTGATAGATAGATAGATAGATAGATAGATAGATAGATAGATAGGAGATAGATAGATAGATAGATAGATAGATAGATAGATAGATAGGAGATAGATAGATAGATAGATAGATAGATAGATAGGAGATAGATAGATAGATAGATAGATAGATAGATAGATAGGAGATAGATAGGAGATAGATAGATAGATAGATAGATAGATAGATAGATAGGAGATAGATAGATAGATAGATAGATAGATAGATAGATAGGAGATAGATAGATAGATAGATAGATAGATAGGAGATAGATAGATAGATAGATAGATAGATAGGAGATAGATAGATAGATAGATAGATAGATAGGAGATAGATAGATAGATAGATAGATAGATAGATAGATAGGAGATAGATAGATAGATAGGAGATAGATAGATAGATAGATAGATAGATAGGAGATAGATAGATAGATAGATAGATAGATAGATAGATAGATAGATAGATAGATAGGAGATAGATAGGAGATAGATAGATAGATAGATAGATAGATAGATAGATAGATAGATAGGAGATAGATAGATAGATAGATAGATAGATAGGAGATAGATGATAGATAGATAGATAGATAGATAGATAGATAGATAATAGATAGATAGATAGATAGATAGATAGATAGATAGATAGATAGATGGATAGATAGATAGATAGATAGGAGATAGATAGATAGGAGATAGTTAGATAGATAGATAGATAGATAGATAGGAGATAGTTGAGAGAGCGAGAAGATACATATAGATACATATAGGCTAGAAGAAAGCAGAACTGTACAATCCCCCTGCACAAGACTTCTACTCCTAACTGTACACAAGATGGTGTCACACATTTCTATATCATATATAGTGATGTCATTCTGCCACCTGATCTGATGTTTCCTTCGCTCCTTTGATCACACAACCTGGGAGGAATGAGTTACTTATGTGTACTTACTACTCATGCTTGAAATGATTTGATGTAAATCATCTTGTATTTGATCAGCTGATGGGTATAATGTGAGCACACTTCTCTTTGATGTACACGTTACATTTTTCAGGTCTTTGTTTTTGGAAGAGTTTGACTGAATTCTGACTTTATAGAAACTTTTTACATGGGAACAAACTAAATGTCACAGATAGAATTATAGAATATGATTACTATTATTATTGTTATTATTATTATTATTATTATTATTTTTGATTAGAGTCAGATACTAAAACTTGTTATTTTATTCTAATCTGTTTCTATTTTATGACTTTTTATTTATTTATTAAGTATTAAGTATTTAAGTATTAAGTAATATACTTATTTATTTGTACATTGTTATGGGAGTTGCCATATTGCCTTAACAGCGTTTAGTGACATGCTTTACAGCCAGCCTCATGGACATAGACAACAATATACAGACTCTGTCCCCTTTAGATGAAGGTGAAACATTACTGAGAGCGCTCTGCGACCTGTGAAGAGGTCATTCTGCAGAGAGCTAAATTGTTTGTAGAATGACCACTAAAAATGATCAATATAACTGAAACATCCAGTGTTTACTAGCCTACGCATCTACCCATTTGTCCTTATACCTACATAGCTCCGGCTTTAAAGGGGTACTCCGGCCAGAATCTTTTTCTTTCACATCAACTGGTGTCAAAAAGTTATACAAATTCGTAATTTCCTTCTATTTAAAAATCTCTCCGTGTGACACAGTGCTCTCTGCTGCCATCTCTGTCCATATCAGGAGTCTGTCCAGGGAAGGAGAGGTTTTCTATGGGGATTTTCTACTTCCTGACATGGACAGAGGTGGCAGCAGAGAGCACTGTGTCAGACTGGAAAGAATACACCACTTCCTGCAGGACATACAGCAGTTAAAGTACTGGAAGTTTTTTTTTAATGGTTAACTTCACTATAATCCAGAAATTAAAGGTATTTCTGCCTGTTTGGCTAGTACGTTGTTTAAGTTGATTGTTGCTGCTTTATTTTCTTTCATTAACATGTCGGCCGATGCCAAATCACTCTCCATATCTCATCTGGCCAGAACTCAATAACAAGAGGTTGTTTGGATGGAAGAACAAGGTTGCAGAAACACCAGAATTTTAAGCAGCATGAAGCAATTTACTTTGTATTCACTAAAACGTGTTACAAGGATTTACATGCTTAGTATATAATGATAAATTATTATTATTTATTAGTGTGATATAAGACTCCATGGGGGAGATTTATCAAACATGGTGTAAAATGACACTGGCTCAGTTGCCCCTAGCAACCAATCAGATTCCACCTTTCATTTTCCAAAGAGTCTGTGAGGAATGAGAGGTGGAATCTGATTGGTTGGTAGGGGCGACTGAGCCAGTTTCACTTTACACCATGTTTGATAAATCTCCCCCCACGTCTCTATGGAATTCAGCAATCTCTCACCTGTAGGAAAACTGCGGAGTCCTGCTGATAGATCTTCACCAGCTGCATGTTAGAGATCGTATCAATGCTGCCCATGGCCAAACCAGCTACTGCCATGACCATCGCAAGAACACCAACATGTTCACAAAATGGGATGATGGCGAAGACCAATGAGATGGTCAGCGAACATATGAACAATATGAACAAACACAGCTTCAGTCTGTGGGATAGTAAAATATTAAGGCCAGTTAGAAGAAAGAAGGTGTACACAATGTATTATTACACGTCCTATGGCCGAGTGTCATAGCTATTAGATAGAGCAGAGAGAAAAGCTGGGAGGTATAAGATACTCTGTGAGGATTAGGGCCCTATTTCACAGGAACAATAATCGGCCGAATCGGCCCCGATTATCGCTCGGTGGAATAGAGAGAACGATCAGCTGATGATCGTGTCATCGGCTGATCGTTCATTTAGGGCCAGACCTAAAATCATCGTTCCCCCACCGCGCATTACTACGGTTGAATAGCAGTGCGTGGCGGGCGACCGACGATTTGAGAAGCAGCAGCAGCATCATACATTACCTGTCAGGTCTTCTCCTCCGCTCTGTCTTCCTCCCCGGCTCTAGCTTCAGAGTGGCCTGTCTGCTGACGGAGCGCTCAGCCAATCACAGGCCGGGACCGCCACGGCCTGCGATTGGCTGAGTGGCCTGTCAGCTGACAGGCCAATCTGAAGCTAGAGCCGGGGAGGAAGACAGGAGAAGACCTGACAGGTAATGTATTGCTGCAAGGGCTGCAAGGACATCGGTAACAATGTCCCTGCAGCCCTCGCTCAACGATCATCAGGCCATGGAATAGGCCCAGTAAACGAGCGGTGATCTAGCAGATCGGCGCTCGTTTACATCATTGATCGGGCCCTGCTCGGCCCGTGGAATAGGGCCCTTACCCGGTGCACAAAATGCAACAATGTTAGCATACACAATTGCCATAGAGATGAGCATAACTGGAGCATGCTCGGGTCGGATCGTTTGGCATTTGATTACCAGTGGCTGGAGAAGTTGGGTGCAGTGCTAGGGAGTCTGGGGAAACATGGATAGAGACTGTGACCCATAGCTGTATCCATGTTTTCCAGGACTCCCTGGGGCAGCATCCAACTTCTTCCGCCACTGGTAATCAAATGCCAAACGATCCGACTGGAGCATGCTCAAGTTACGCTCATCTCTAGACAATGCCTGTACTTCGCTATCTCTGGCAGCTCCCATAGAGAGTAAGTGAAGTGCAGCATGCATGGATGGTGTTGTGTATGTACAAACTGACATCTCCCCTGCCACCAATGATCCACAGCAAGCACAGTATAAGGGTATGTTCACACTGAGTAAAACAGGCGGAATTCCATGGTGGAGCCCTTGCCACTGAATCCCACCTGCCTCAGTTTGTCAATGGGATGCCTTGCGCGCCTCCACTCAAAGAATTGACATGTCTTTGAAAATGTGCCCGGTGCCTTGGTTAGAACAAAAAATGATCTTTTAATCTTCAGCGCTGTGTCAAACTGGTGTGGCCTAGAGTGTCTGTGCCCCAGGTGTGCGACACCTCTCCTTTCTTCCTCCCCATCCATTATTAGGAACACTCCCAGGCAGGACTACTCCTATTCATCATTTGTCTAACCTGCACCTGGGCTGTAGTGACACAGTTTAGAAATGTGGAATGGGGGTGTTCCCATTGATGAGGAAGGTGGGGAGGTAGAAAATAGAGGCGTCACAGACCTGGGGCACAGACACTTTAGGCCACACCAATATGACACAGCGCTGCAAATTAAAAGATCATTTTTTCTCTAACCAAGGCACCGGGTGCATTTTAAAAAACACGAGTCTTAAGGATTAAGGATTTACTCTTATGAAACAGATGGTACTAGCGGTTTGGTGGGGTGGATTGGTGCATACAGAGTCGCTTTAAACGTCACATTTATTTGTGCTGGATTTATATGGAAACTGAAAGAAAAAACACATTATGGTTTCATGTGCAAATGTCCCATGCAGTGGAATGAGAGTTCTATTAGGGCTCTGTCCTTATGCATGGTAACCAATCAAGCCTGGGCCACCGATTCCCATTATGTAAATGAATGAGTAAATATTGCGGAAATTCAGATCCCGGACTGAGTCTCAGTGACAAGTCTCAGTGTTTCCTCCCCCTTGTAGAGGTCACCTCGCACCTGACAGTCCTGAGCTGAAAACCATGTGAGTGTGAGAGCGAGTAATAACTACAGCGAATAACAGAAAGCAGCTCCATCCCACAGGTTAACCCTCCGTATACCACCCCAAAAAAATTGTACAAATGTACAAATTGTATCAATCAGTTTTTTGAATTCTTATAATAATTGTAAGAGTAAAAAGAAATAAACCTACAAGTACCCTACTTCAACTTAAAGGGAACCAGTCCCTCCAGAAATGCCCAGGAAGCTATACGTACAATGTAATGTAGCCCCCTGCAGCAGAGAGCAGTGTGACTGGAAAGAATACGCCATTTCCTGCAGGACATACAGCAGCTGATAAGTACTGGAGGACTGGAGATTTTTTAATAGAAGTAATTTACAGATTTATATAACTTTCTGACACCAGTTGATTGGAATTTATTTGATTAGAATATTAGAATTTCCAGAGTACTCCTTTGAAGGGGTTATCCAGTGCTACAAAAGCATGGCCACTTTCTTTCAGAGACAACACGACTCTTGTCTCCAGTTCAGGTGCGGTTTTCAGTTAAGCTCCATTCACTTCAATGGAACTGAGCAGCAAAACCCCGCCCAAGCTGGAGACAAGAGTGGGGCTGTCTCTGGAGGAAAGTGGCCATGTTTTTGTAGCGCTGGATAATCCCTTTAAATAGTGGTAACTGAGTAGAGTCTGAGAAAGTCTGGCTGCAAAAGGTTCCTGGAAGATGTTCACTTTTGTGTCCACCATGTCCTTACAGAAAATACAACAAGACTTTTGACCTTTTCTTTGTTAAAGGGGGTTATCCAGAGCTACAAAAACATGGCCACTTTCCCCCTACTGTTGTCTCCAGATTGGGTGGGGTTTTAAAACTCAGTTCCATTGAAGTAAATGGAGCTTAATTGCAAACTGCACCTGAACTGGAGACAACAGTAGGGGGGAAAGTGGTCATGTTTTTGTGGCGCTGGATAACCCCTTTAACCCTTTGTTGCTGACTGGTTGTCTATGGCATAGCACTGAAGTTGCTTTCAGTGTCCTTTTTTTTGCGTACATAAAAACATGGTCAAAGTTACTTATAATAAGGGTAACATCTCTTTGCTGACATCACATCCATGTTGTTCACGGTTTCAAGGATGCCACATTCGTTGAATTCGTAAAAAACATGGATTCCATTTGATTTCTATCCGGGATCACGCCCTGAGTTATGAAACGGCCTATTTTTCACGGATTGCGGATCTTTTAAAAAATAAACAGACTGTGAAATAGCCCAATAGAAAACAATGGGCTATAAAATTGTCTGTGATCACAGACATGTGTTGTACCCCCGGTGTGATGTTATATCGGAGGAGCGGACAGTCACTTCCTAGGTGTTGTGATACCATTCCGGTGGTGGATGGCCGAGATGTTTTCATGTGACGCCAGTGCCTGGTGGGCACACAGGTGTGATGGCACGCCTGCTTTTATTTTACAAGGCCGGTTGTACCCTTCACCCCTGTGGTCAGTGTCCTGCCGGGTTGCTACTGGGTCCCTTGGGGTGATGTCACAGATGGCCAGAGTGGTACATTGACCCTCCCGGATAGTAGGACCCGCCACCCACAGAAAGGGGAGAATGTCCCAAGGTTGCGGTGTGTGCTGTGTCGGTGGTGGCAAATAATCATAGAGTCTTGGAGATATAGTTGAGTTAGTTTACTACTTGTAAATGTGCAGCAGGTAATACAGGTTCCACAATATAAGGTTTCTTTAGTTAAAGTCTCTGAGACACACTTGACAACACTTGTTAATAGAACAACCAGATCTGTAGGATAACTGCAGTGTAGGATATAGTTGTGTTGTTTGAGTTGTGGCAAGAAGTAGAGTAGTAGAGAGAAGGATGCCGTGAGAGTCTCAACCCATGTAGTACTGTGCTCTGCCAGGATGTTGGAGGATGAGGTAGAATACTTAGAAGAATAAGAAAAACACCGGTGCCCGTGTATTGACCTTTCACTTCAGCCTTCACACCACCTTATGCCCTCTAGACTCGGCAGAACCTTCCTAATGGGTGACACATGCCCCAGACCTTGTTACCTGGGTTGAGTGGAATGCTGAGGGTTCCCTTGCTGACACCCGCACTGCGAGACAGAGTTCATAGGCTACCGCAACTTTGCTCTGTCCGTATCAGTTCCTGGCTCTTTGGCTCTGTAGTGGATACTGTCCTGCTCTGTGACTTCTCCTTGTCCACGTCGTGGGTTGAGGTTGTCTCTGGATGGTCCTCTCCTAAGAGGAGTGCATAGTGCTTTGGAGTGTTACTTGTAAGAAAGTTGTGAGCATGTTGTGTGCATCCTTCCCATGCGGGGTACTAGCTAAGACTGACTTGGGTACGGGGACCTGGCAGAGGGCCAGGGCCCAGATAGGACCACTGTGGAGAGCTATCTGGCTTGTGTCCTTCCTCCACAATGTCCAGAACGAAAGACTCTTCTCTTCCTGTCTCCTGTGTGACTCACTTCCTCCCTAGCGTGTATGGTGCGCTATGAGTGGGTGAAAGAGTGCAACAGAAGAAGAAAGGAGGGAGATGATAGGAAAGAAGAAAGCAGAAATTCTACTGGTTTCCAGCATCTGGTGACACATATAAAAATAACAGCCCTTTGCAATCCTTTAGCTGTGCATCTTCCATATACATAACATAGCGACATCTAGAGGTGAGCTTTGATACTACTTTCATCATAATGATAATACAATAAGTACAGACTTTTGCAAAGGGTGTATATAACTGCAACACCCCTAGTGGGACACCACGGACAACTTCACGGGAAGTGAAGTGTGAATAAGGCCCTAAGGTCTTGGAGGCAATTTTCACCTTTATAGAGTAGAAAAAAAACAAACAAAAACTACAAAATGAATGCAAAAATGCGGGCCAGTGTTTTTTCCTCACATTCTTTCATAGAAATCCATTAATCACATGATTGGAGAATCATGTGATCCCCCCCACAAACAATCTTATACTAACACACACTATTTTTTTTGGGGGGGGGGACACTACAAAAAGTACATAATGGAGGACAAAAAAAATTTGTAAGAAATATATAAGTGACGCATTCCATTTAATTAACCCCTTCATGACCGAGGTAATTGGTGCCAGGATGTCCGATGTCCGTTTTTATTAATATCCTACTGGTGTAAGCAAAAAATTTGGATTGCTTTTTATTAATTTTTTTCAGTTATATAATTTTAAAAAATCAGCAATCCTGTTTTTTTTTAAATTTTGCCCCCCCCCCCCATTTACACCATTCACTGTGCAGGAACAATAGTGACAGCTGGCTGCCATTATCTCTGGTCCCAGACACAATGATGTGTGTGAGACCGCAATCACTGCATCGGTCCCGCACACATCAAAAGCCCCTTCACTTGTGCAGCAGGAAGGTATATATACGTATTGTGGACGTGAAGCAATCTGTCGGCTCTGTACACAATTGCACGTGTCTGATATCACATAGGTAAACTACTGGTAAGAGCCCTATTACACGGCCTGATATTAAGGAGCAAGCAAGCATCGACCTGTCAGATCAGTGCTCGCTTTGTTCTTGTTGCCCGCTCGCTGCCGGCACTATTACAAACACAGACATGGAGCTGGGAGGAGTGGCGGGTGTAGTAGGGCCCTACATGTACACTTTCCTGAAATAAGTGTTATGCTTCGTCCACCACACACTCTATCATAACTTGGGAATATCTCTGTTTAGTTATAGATTAGTTGTACATTTCATTGACATCACTCGTTCACCTTTAGGGAAACCGGTGCAAAACATTTCACGCCATTGTTTAAATACACTATATCTCATATCTTTACCCTTTGTCTGTCCTTCCAAACCTCCTGAGCATTGTTATCTTGCTTTATACCTCATTGTGTGTGACAAACAGCTTGGTAACGAATGCGACGTGTGAATAGGAAAAGCCTTATAGTTCTGTCTAAGGATTCTGTTCATTCCTTAATCGTGAGCTCATAGAACTTTCTTACTTTCTTTCCTTTACCATTGAACCTGATGACAATCACAGTAAAGGCCCTATTCCACGGAACGATTATCGTTCGTATTCGGCCGTTACGGACGATAATAGTCCCGTGGAATAGAGTGCAAGGATCAGCCGACATCGTTCATGTCGGCTGATCGTTGCAGTCGCTTGTTTTTCAACATGTTGAAAAACAAGCGACTGATATAGCAGCGATCTGCTGCCGTCGCTCCATTGAATAGGAGCATCGGCAGCAGACGCTGCTATATCCTTTGGGCTGCCCGGACGATCAGCGATCCCCCAGGCAGCCCCCCCGCAGCTCCCCGTCGCCCCCTCCCGCACTCACCCGCTCGCTGCAGCCGCGTTGAATAGCGGCAGCAGCGAGCGGGGAACGAGGAGCAAACGAGCGCTGAGAGCGCTCATTTGCTCCTCTAAACGACCGGTGTAATAGGCCCATAACTTCTGGGAGGCTATAAAGTGTAAAGGTCCTTTTACATGGAAAATTTGTTGGGCGCAGGGGCTGCAAATGGACACCGATCAGCGAGATTGGAGCTTGTTTGCAGAACTTTTGCATGGCATGACAAATCAGGTGGCCGGGCCGCACAAATGATCCTTGTATTGTGCAGCCCGGGAAACTGACAGCACAGATATGTATGTATTGGGGTCTGGTATATGTATATATCTGTGCTGTCAGTTTCCAGATGACAAGCAGCAGTATATACTTACCTACCACGCTGCTTGTGATCCAGCAGCCAGGTCTCCAGTCTTCTTTCTGCCTGGAGGTACAGCAGTGGCTGGAGGACTAGAGCCCCACATGCCGGATCACAAGCAGCACAGATGGTAAGTAAAGGAGGAGGTACCTGGGCTGTCTTTTCCTTCCCCACGGACAGGAAAGTCATCGGGACCTGATCAAGCGAGGATTGAGCATTTTTCCGCTGTCACTTTTACACATGTATATTATCAGCCATAGCAACTCTTCTATCATCCCATCCCATGGGCTACTTACACACAGTGATCCCATAGATTTTCACTGGTTAAACATGTGGCAACAAAATAACTTTTTTGACCTGTATACCTCGGCATACTTGCCTCATCATCATAGAACAGCACAACCGATGACACTTTTTACAGAGGAGCAAACGGAGTCTTACAAACCAAGATTTGGTCCGAACCTTGCAAAAAGTTTGGTTCCATACCGAACCAAACTTTTTACAAAGTCCAGAAAGAGTTCATAAAGATGGTGGCCACACAATAAAATACACATAAAAAACTCCAACACATATGCTCACCTGTCTGCACTCCCCCAGTGTCCTCCTCTGCTCGGCCAATCACTGGCTGTGGCACTGTCCCATCTCTGTGATTGGCTGAAGGTGGCTGCGGGTGACACCAGAGAGCTGAAGGGGCAGACCGGGAGAGTGCCGATACTATAGGTAAGTAGAGATGGGCGAACTTGCTGAACTGCACTAAAACAGCTAAACACCTGCAATCATTCAGCTGAATGTGATTTGCTTAAGGCTTGGTAAGGATGAACCGGAACTATATGTCAAAGTTCGGCAAACCTACTAAACTGAAATTTTAAAAGGTTCGCTCATCTCTAACACTTTTCAATTTCAACTTTTAGCACATAAGTCAACTAATTCCAATATATTTCATACCACAGTCTTCATGCATTAAAAGGGTATTCCGCTCATGATCAAAATAATGAAGTGTTAGAAAACCTTGCCAGTCATACTCACGCCGTTTCTAAATGGTTGTATACAGCTAAGATGGCGGCAGCCAGGAAACTACATTTCCCATCATGCAGCAGGGCGCAGTCATTGGTCCTCACAGTTCCTGGCGCCCACGACCCCCCCCTTATCCTCCACAGCAGCATGACATTCTCTGTCACCCAAGCAACACCCCCCCCCCCAACCCAAAAATGTAGTGAAGGAAATGTTATTTTCTATACAAAGGTCTCTAGGAACATTTCCTGGAACAGGTTTTTTTCTTCTTCTTTTTGTGTGCCATATCTGTCCATATGTGAACCTAGCCTTACTTATTAACGTGGCTCCATACCTAAATATCTTATATTTTGTTTAATGTAATAACAAGTGATAATGCATAGGTTCCATCCACGCTTCTTCCTATGTTCCACTACACTTCTGCCTTGACATAAAGACTAAGCGGCGTGACAATGTACCTGGCATTTCAGCTGCCATATTATAGGAGGAATAGTGGTCCTATTTAGTCCCCATGCTATGAATGGGGTCCCAATAGTTATCACGCTGCCCTGGGCACTGAGACTGAATTTACCCCAGTGCCCCAAGAACAATTCAGCTGCCATACTCTATGTAATGCAGACATCAGTATCAGACCCCCAGTGTAATACAGACATCAGTATCAGACCCCCAGTGTAATACAGACATCAGTATCAGACCCCCAGTGTAATACAGACATCAGTATCAGACCCCCAGTGTAATACAGACTCCTGTATGAGACCCCAAGTGTAATACAGACCCCCGTATCAGACCCCCAGTGTAATAGAGACTCCTGTATGAGACCCCCAGTGTAATACAGACCCCTGTATCAGACCACCAGTGTAATACAGACCCCTGTATCAGACCCACAGTGTAATACAGACCCCCGTATCAGACCTCCGGTGTAATGCAGACATCAGTATCAGACCCCCAGTGTAATACAGACCCCCGTATCAGACCCCCAGTGTAATACAGACCCCTGTATCAGGCCCCCAGTGTAATACAGACCCCCGTATCAGACCTCCTGTGTAATACAGACCCCCGTATCAGACCTCCGGTGTAATACAGACCCCTGTATCAGACCCCCAGTGTAATACAGACCCCTGTATCAGACCTCCTGTGTAATACAGACCCCTGTATCAGACCCCCAGTGTAATACAGACCCCCGTATCAGACCTCCTGTGTAATACAGACATCAGTATCAAACCCCTAGTGTAATACAGACCCCCGTATCAGGCCCCCAGTGTAATACAGACTCCTGTATGAGACCCCCAAGTGTAATACAGACCCCTGTATCAGACCCCCAGTGTAATACAGACCCCCGTATCAGACCTCCTGTGTAATACAGACCCCAGTATCAGGCCCCCAGTGTAATACAGACCCCCGTATCAGACCCCCAGTCTAATACAGACCCCGTATCAGACCCCCAGTGTAATACAGACTCCTGTATGAGACCCCCAGTGTAATACAGACCCCTGTATCAGACCTCCTGTGTAATACAGACATCAGTATCAGACCCCCAGTGTAATACAGACCCCCGTATCAGACCCCCAGTGTAATACAGACCCCGTATCAGACCCCCAGTGTAATACAGACATCAGTATCAGACCCCCAGTGTAATACAGACATCAGTATCAGACCCCCAGTGTAATACAGACCCCCATATCAGACCCCCAGTGTAATACAGACTCCTGTATGAGACCCCAAGTGTAATACAGACCCCCGTATCAGACCCCCAGTGTAATAGAGACTCCTGTATGAGACCCCCAGTGTAATACAGACCCCTGTATCAGACCACCAGTGTAATACAGACCCCCGTATCAGACCCCCAGTGTAATAGAGACTCCTGTATGAGACCCCCAGTGTAATACAGACCCCTGTATCAGACCTCCTGTGTAATACAGACCCCCGTATCAGACCTCCGATGTAATACAGACCCCTGTATCAGACCCCCAGTGTAGTACAGACCCCTGTATCAGACCCCCAGTGTAATACAGACGCCTGTATCAGACCCCCAGTGTAATACAGACCCCCGTATCAGACCCCCAGTGTAATACAGACCCCTGTATCAGACCTCCTGTGTAATATAGACCCACGTATCAGACCTCCTGTGTAATACAGACCCCCGTATCAGACCCCCAGTGTAATACAGACCCCCGTATCAGACCTCCTGTGTAATATAGACCCACGTATCAGACCTCCGGTGTAATACAGACCCCTGTATCAGACCTCCTGTGTAATACAGACCCCTGTATCAGACCCCCAGTGTAATACAGACCCCTGTATCAGACCCCCAGTGTAATACAGACCCCCGTATCAGACCTCCTGTGTAATACAGACCCCTGTATCAGACCTCCTGTGTAATACAGACCCCTGTATCAGACCCCCAGTGTAATACAGACCCCCGTATCAGACCTCCTGTGTAATACAGACCCCTGTATGAGACCCCCAGTGTAATACAGACCCCCGTATCAGACCTCCTGTGTAATACAGACCCCTGTATCAGACCCTAGTGTAATAGACCCCAGAATCAGTCCCCCAGTATGATACTAGCCCCGTTATCAGACTCCCAGTATAATGCAGACTCTAGTATCAGACTCCCAGTATAATGCAGACCCTATTATCTGACTCCCAGTATAATGCAGACCCTAGTATCAGACTCCCAGTATAATGCAGACCCTATTATCAGACTCCCAGTATAATGCAGACCCTATTATCTGACTCCCAGTATAATGCAGACTCTAGTATCAGACTCCCAGTATAATGCAGACTCTAGTATCAGACTCCCAGTATAATGCAGACCCTAGTATCAGACTCCCAGTATAATGCAGACTCTAGTATCAGACTCCCAGTATAATGCAGACCCTAGTATCAGACTCCCAGTATAATGCAGACTCTAGTATCAGACTCCCAGTATAATGCAGACCCTATTATCTGACTCCCAGTATAATGCAGACCCTAGTATCAGACTCCCAGTATAATGCAGACCCTAGTATCAGACTCCCAGTATAATGCAGACCCTAGTATCAGACTCCCAGTATAATGCAGACTCTAGTATCAGACTCCCAGTATAATGCAGACTCTAGTATCAGACTCCCAGTATAATGCAGACTCTAGTATCAGACCTCTAATATAACACAGACCCCACTATCAGACTTCCAGCAGCAGGGCCTTGAAGTTGAAGTTCTTGGTGTGGCGCTTCCATCTTTAGTGGAGCAGGCATTAGGCACTACTCCCTACACGTTACCAATCTAGGTACTGGACCACCAGTGTCTAGTGGCAAATACGGCCCTAGCCATTATATGCATTATATTTTATATGTATTTTCACTGCTTTTTTATCTATATTGCCAGTTTTGCCTTATACTCCTTAAAGGGAACCTGCCACCACGGACGTGGGCACAGAGCCCGCCGACCCCCAGTGCAGCCCCTGGATACTTACCCTTTCTGGCGAGTCCCGCTCCTGGCCGAGCCCAGCACGAAGATATCAGCGCCCGAAGCCGTGTGCGCGCTGCAGAGGTGAGTCCGATGCCCATTCATTCTCTATGGGCTCATCTCAGGTAATTTGCATATAGCGAACGCACGGCTTGGGGCGCTGATATCTTCGTCCCGGGACCGGTTCCAGGAGTGTGACTCGCCGGAAAGGGTAAGTATGCGGGGGCTGCACCAGGGGGTCGGGTGGGCTCTGTGCCCGTGACCCCGGTGACAGATTCCATTTAATCCTCCTTTGCCTCTCCATAGGTTTCTATAGACAGCATGTAAACTTATCCCTCAGTGAGCTGGTCAACTCTTAAATAAGAAAGAGTAATTTTTCTTTGATAAGATAGATCATAACGGCTCATATTTCTATATGTGATATTGATTTACATGAAGTGTGTTAAAATGACAATGCCTTTTTAACCCCTTAGTACACTCATTTGCTCCTTCTCTTATAATGCTGAGTTCACACAGAGTAAAACTCCCGCCAGCCTCCTTGTCATACTGGCAGTCTATAGGAGGCTTGCACGCCTCCTCTCTCCTTTCTGCTCGGAACGATTGACATGTGACACGGAGGCTGGCGGGATTTTTTACTCCGTGTGAACTGTCACTAAGGGAGTTGACCTTTTACCATTGATGGACCTCTGTGGGACAGTGCAGATAGTCTAGCTGTGTTCTTGCACTTTGGAGTTGACGATTTTCCAGGTGAGAATGAAGTAGTAAAACATAACATAGCAATGTAAGTTCTAACAATCCACAAGGTAACACCAAATGCTGCTGCTGCTGCGCTCTGCCATTGTTCTCAGTGAACGGAAATCAAGGAAATCAGAGGTTGCAGTTATTTCCAGGAATAAAAGACAATCTGTATAGCTGGTTATACCCGGAGCTGTAATCAGGGAGATCTGTATTCTGTATTCATTACTTAATAATGGATTCCGCCACTTTTACTCCATGTGAACGGGCCCTAAGCCAGTCAGACTCTATTAGTTGGGTCCGGCAACTTTCCTGCAGGGGGGCAGTCATTTTACTGGACAAACAACTCCGCAAATATAAAGCACAAACAAGTGAACTTCCCTTTTTTAACCTCTTCATGATCGAAGGTCATTGATGAACAGATGTCCGGGTCAAATTGAAGTAATGTTCCTTCTAAAGCCCCTATTACCCGGGGCGACTAATGATCGCTAGATTGTCCCGGCAGCCCATAGGGGATAGTGGCGGTCTGCTGCTGCCGCTCCTATTCCACGGTGCGACGGCAGCAGATTGCTGCTATCTAAGTTGTTTGTCTTTCAACATGTTGAAAGACAAACAACTGCAATGATCAGTCAACATCATTCATGTCGGCTGATTGTTGCCTTCTATTACACAGATAGATTATCAGCCGTAACGGCCAATATCGACCAGATAAGGCCGATAAGCATTCTGTGTAATAGGGCCTTAAGAGCCATAGAGGTAAGTGGCTTACCCCTGCTTGCCAGTACAAGTGATACAGGGCGGCAGGGGTGCCGATCAGTCAGTGACAGGTCCTTGTCCTGTCACTGACCACCTTAAACGACGCGATCGCTGTACATTGCAGCATTTCAGGGGGTAATGACCGCGGCTGCCTGTCATTATGCCCGGGTCTGGCGACAGTAATGTGTGCAGGGCCAATCGTATTGAAACAACCCCGCACACATTAAAACCCCTTAAAAGTCAGGAAGGTTTTTATACATTCCTGCTACACGGGGTATGTACAGCAGTTCCTGTATACAGCCATATGGCTGACGTGAAGGAGTTAATGAATGAAAATAAAAGTGCTCCATGGACGGTAAACTTCTTAAGTTGTTTAGTGTGAGCACAATCTTTATTATCTATGTATATGTAGCTATTACTTATTTTTTTATTGTTATTTTTTGGCCTGGAGCCAACACAAGCTGAACAAGACTGTCTTGTATTTCTGGAACATACTGCTCCATCTGATTTCCTTCCACCTGGTAGGATGCAACAAAGACTGCGTTAGCTGAATGTGGCAAAGTCTCAAATTTGGCCAATCTGGATAAAACTATGGCGATGAGTCCAATGATTAACCGGACGGATCGGACAGCGTGAGATATGGAGATCAATTTGGTGCATTTTGTAAAAGTTGTATCCAGCGCTATAAAAACACGGCCACTTGCGTCTAGAAACAACATGGCTCCTGTCTACAGTTCAGGGCACTTCAATGGAACTGAGTAGCAAAACCTGCACCCAAAGTGGAGACAAGAGTGGTGCTGTCTCTGGAAGAAAGCGTAGAAAGGGGTAGTTCACATTTTTTTCCCTTTTCTATCAACTGGTGCCAGAAAGTGTCAGGGATTTGTAATTTACTTCTATTAAAAATCTCCAGTCTTCCAATACTTATCAGCTGCTGTATGTACTACCTGAAGTGTTATTCTTTCCAGTCTGGAGAGCAGGAGAAGTTTTCTATGGGGACTTGCTTCTGCTCTGGACAGTTCCTGACATGGACAGAGGTGGCAGGAGATTTTTTTAATAGAAGTAAATTACAAATCTCTGGCACCACTTGATATGAAATAAAAAGATTTTGTGAACTACCCCTTTAAATTTACACAGTTGGTTTTAAGGAGATTGGGGCTATCACTTTCTATGGGCCATTGAAATATGGTGCAAATTAAAAAAAAAAAAGTCACATGCATAAATGCATAAAATGGATTTCGATGATAATTAAAGGGGTTCTCCAGTGCTACAAAAAAATGGCCACTTTCTTTCAGAGACCTCACGACTCTTGTCTCCAGTTCAGGTGCGGTTTGCAATTAAGCTCCATTCACTTCAATGGAACTGAGCAGCAAAAACCTAAAACAAAGCAGAAGACTCTGGCTCAGTAATAGAAAAGTGTGAAAGAGAAAAGTGTGATGCACTGAGGCCTCCGCTTCTCGTCTTGGATGAGTCAGAGTTTATAAAGAACAGGGCAGTGTTGGTGCATCCAGCAATGTTCTGTATTCTGCACCTGTCTCCAGGCTATATTTGCTTAGAGGGAGGCTCCAGGATGTGATTATTGAAAGTAATTAAACAATTTCTTCTCACATCTTAAGAAGCAATCACATAACTGTGAATATGGAACTTTACGATTCTTAACCCCTTAAAGACCACGGGTGTACATTTATGACCCCGCTGCCTGGGCCTTAAGGCAGGTACGTAAATGTACGCCCCGCCGCAGCCCCGGGCTATCTGCAGCCAGGCCCTCACCCTCAATGGCGGTCTCCGGTCACTTACCAATCCCACTGCCTGACTGCTGGAGGTCTAATCCTTACCTCTGTGCAGTCTGATCTTCTGATAGAGTCGGCCACAGGCCACAGGCAGGCTCTATCAGAAGATCACAAATTGACTGATCACTGTATTCAATCTAATGTAGTAATGTAAAAGTTCCCTAATGGGACTTAAAAAGTGTAAAAAAAAATCAATAAAAAAAATCAATAAAAGTTTTAAAACATGCCCCATAGCCCCTCCCCCAATAAAAGTGAAAATCACCCCCCCCTTCCCATTTTATACATAAAACACATAAAAATAATAAAGTTCATTAACATATAATATACCGTAGAGTGCGTAATCGTCCGATCTAATAAAATAAAACGATAATAAACCGCAGGGATTGCTTTTTTTAAAATTACTTTTTATGTTTAAAAAAATTTATAAAAAGTGATCAATACGTCTGATCTAGAAAAAAATGTTACTAATAAAAACTAGAGATCATGGCGCAAAAAATGACACCCCATACGACTCCGTAGGTGAAAAAATAAAAGTGCTATAAGAGTCACAATAGGGCCATTATAAATATACCTATTTGCAAAAAAAAAAAGTTTTACTGCTAATAAAAATAGTAAAACATGAAAAAACCTAATAAACATGTAAATCGCTGTGTTCAGACGGACCTATAGAATAAAGAAAAATGTCAGTTTTACCTTAAAGTGCATTATGTAAACATGGAAGCCCCCCCCATATTTGCGGAATCGCATTTTTTGACCCAAGTTCACCCCATAAATGATATTTTGGGGGTTCAGTCATTCATTTTATGGCAGATTGAAAGATGCCATTACAAAGTACACCTGCTTCTGAAAACAACAAGCCCTCACATGGCCCTGTAGGTGGAAAAAATAAAAGAGTTATGGGTCTTAGAACGCAAGGAGGAAAAAGCGAAAACGCAAAAGTGACAATTGGCCCGGTCCTTATGGGGTTAAAGACCACGATGAATGTCATCAGAAACATAATATAAGATCCTGACCCATCCACATACCTGGACCCACTGTGTGCATTTGGCCGACATTGTAAATTGTGGATGACTTTTTGTTATGTACAGTAAGTGTCCCCTTATTTTGATGCACCATTTCTATGCTTCTTAAAGGGATTCTCCCACAAAATCATGTGATAACCTATCCTCAGTATAGGGCGTAACTAACTGACCGCAGGGGACCCACCAGTGAAATGGCAAATTTTTCTTCTTTGAGCTATCTGCCATATGGACAAGAACAAAAAGTTATTCAGTTATCATAATGTGTCATCAGAAAAATCACAGATCCAGGTTCTTTAAGAACCCTGGGGCGGACACCATCTAGACCCATCGCCGTATTCAACTTTGACCCCTTGATGTCAGCAATACATATATATTCATTACTATTTATATATATATTTCTGTTGTTGATGCCCCGCGCAGTAGGAACTTGTGTATATGTTCCTGCTGTGAAGGGGTTTAATGTGTGTGGGGCGGCTTTAATGTGATCATCCTCACACACATTAGCGTCCCAGGAGCTGGCACTGTCAGAGCGGGGTGCGATATTCCTGGCACTGTCAGAGCGGGGTGCGATATTCCTGGCACTGTCAGAGCGGGGTGCAATATTCCTGGCACTGTCAGAGCGGCATGTGTCTCCCAGCACTATGCACTATGATAAATTATATGATCAATTGCTATGATGTGAAGTTTAGGAAGGTAGAGGGCAAGGTGAAGGACAACTTAAGAGAGACAAATAAGCCCGCCAATAGTGTCCCACACAGTAGCCAGCCCTCCCAATAGTGCTCCATATAGTAGCCAGCCCTCCCAATAGTGCTCCATATAGTAGCCAGCCCTCCCAATACTGCTCCATATAGTAGCCAGCCCTCCCAATAGTGCTCCATATAGTAGCCAGCCCTCCTAATAGTGCTCCATATAGTAGCCAGCCCTCCCCATAGTGTCTTATATAGTAGCCAGCCCTCCTAATAGTGCTCCATATAGTAGCCAGCCCTCCCCATAGTGTCTTATATAGTAGCCAGCCCTCCTAATAGTGCTCCATATAGTAGCCAGCCCTTTCAATAGTGCTCCATATAGTAGCCAGCCCTCCCAATAGTGCTCCATATAGTAGCCAGCCCTCCCAATAGTGCTCCATATAGTAGCCAGCCCTCCCAATACTGCTCCATATAGTAGCCAGCCCTTTCAATAGTGCTCCATATAGTAGCCAGCCCTCCTAATAGTGCTCCATATAGTAGCCAGCCCTCCCCATAGTGTCTTATATAGTAGCCAGCCCTCCCAATAGTGCTCCATATAGTAGCCAGCCCTCCCAATAGTGCTCCATATAGTAGCCAGCCCTCCCAATACTGCTCCATATAGTAGCCAGCCCTCCCAATAGTGCTCCATATAGTAGCCAGCCCTCCCAATACTGCTCCATATAGTAGCCAGCCCTCCCAATAGTGCTCCATATAGTAGCCAGCCCTCCTAATAGTGCTCCATATAGTAGCCAGCCCTCCCCATAGTGTCTTATATAGTAGCCAGCCCTCCTAATAGTGCTCCATATAGTAGCCAGCCCTTTCAATAGTGCTCCATATAGTAGCCAGCCCTCCCAATAGTGCTCCATATAGTAGCCAGCCCTCCCAATAGTGCTCCATATAGTAGCCAGCCCTCCCAATACTGCTCCATATAGTAGCCAGCCCTCCTAATAGTGCTCCATATAGTAGCCAGCCCTTTCAATAGTGCTCCATATAGTAGCCAGCCCTCCCAATAGTGCTCCATATAGTAGCCAGCCCTCCCAATAGTGCTCCATATAGTAGCCAGCCCTCCCAATACTGCTCCATATAGTAGCCAGCCCTTTCAATAGTGCTCCATATAGTAGCCAGCCCTCCTAATAGTGCTCCATATAGTAGCCAGCCCTTTCAATAGTGCTCCATATAGTAGTAAGCCCCCAGGTGTGCCAAATAGTAGTCAGCCCTCCCAATACTGCTACTTGGGATTTGCTGCTGCTCTGGACAGTTCCTATCACGGACAGAGGTGGCAGCAGAGAGCACTGTATTAGACTGGAAAGAATACACCACTTCCTGCAGGACATACAGCACCTGATAAGTACTTGATGATTTGAGATTTTTGTAATAGAAGTAAATTACAAATCTCAGGCACTTTCTGGCACCAGTTGACTTGAAAGAAAAGATTTTTTGGGTCAACAACCGCTTTAATAATAAGGATCATTCTCCAGATCTTTATAATCTTTATTTATCAGGTCACCATAAGCAAAGAAAATGAGGTAAAACTAAATGTGACAGTGAGCTAACACCAGCCGCCACCAATGTGCTTGTTCAAATATAAAAACCTTTGACAGCCAGGCAGGAAATATCACACGAGAGGCCTATCTGCTACCTGAGAAGCATCAAACATCCCAGAGCCAATGGCCGTAGGGGACGGGACAGGATCCCTGCTGACATTTACAGAGCAGCAAACTTTACACCAACAGAAGTATTACATAGCAGTCATCTCAATGGCGTGTCATGTGTTAAATGTCAAGATCCTCCAGTAAACCTCCTAGTGAGGATTCTAGCACACGTCTCCCCATCGTGTGAGATTGTCAGTCATTGCTGACAGGAAATTTTATAACTTTCTATAGGTTTCATCTGTCTTGTCGGACTGGTTCATCTTGATATTAAGCAGTTATTGTTACCTGCTCACTATGAAGCTGCAGTCTACCCTGTATTCTAGATAGTCACATCCATGTATGTTTTATTATGGAAGGTTAAAGGGGTTATCCAGCGCTGTCTCTAGTTTGGGCGCTCAGTTCTATTGAAGTAAATGGAGCTTAATTGCAAACCGCACCTGAACTGGACACAACAGTAGGGGGAAAAGCGGCCATGTTTTTGTAGCGCTGGATAACCCCTTTAAAGGGGTACTCTCATCTCAGCCAATAGACTTATACTTGTAGGACCAAACTTTTCTCTTTGCCTCCTTCCTTCTGATTTGCTGCTCTTTCCTTCCCATTGTTGACAGCTCGTTGTCTAGGTTACCGACCACTACTCTGCTCTGAAAGCTGTGGTCTGGCTGTTGTACATATAATTATAATGTAGACATATAGCAACATAGTGTATACGTATGACAATATACATAAACATGATCGTTATTTACAACCTACGCGATTGGCCGTTATTGGACATTATTTTGCCTAATAAAAGACATTGTGGGAATATAGTCTTAAAGGAGAAGTCAGGCAAAATATAAAATCTGGCAGCTGGCATTGGCGGGGTTGAAATTACATGTACTGATTCCAAGTACTAATTTACCTCTCCCTGTGGCCGCGGTGAGTGACAGGACAGGCCTCAGGACCCCCTGCCGGAAGGTATTTTCCACCGAGTTGCTTGTCCTGGCTGATGGACTAGCTGCACAGCCAATCAGTGACTGTAGCAGCATCCCGCCCCAGTCACTGACTGGCGGAGTGGCCAGTCCATCAGCCAGATTGTGGTATGGACTACTCTGAGATCCCAGAGCCCGGCAGGGGTCCCATGGCCGCTCACCGCGGGCACGGGGAGAGGTAGGTTAGTACTTGTAATCAATTTCCCTCCTGCCGGCTGCCAGATTTTATAATCTTCTCCCTTAAATACTAACCAATAAATAATTACTATTTGATGGTGTAACGACAGATAGGAGGAAGGGGAGATGGGGTGCTCTTGTGTTGCCAAAAGGGGAAACTCTAACAGTCTTATTAGGTGAAGTGATTTTTAACGATCAACGATAAACAATCGCAAATGAGAACTACCTGAAATCAATCCCCATGTTACACAGTCATTAGTTACAATCAATACTACTAGAGATGAGTGAACCGGGTTCGGGTTCGAGTCCATCCGAACCAGAACGATCGGCATTTGATTAGCGGCGGCTGCTGAAGTTGGATAAAGCTCTAAGGTTGTCTGGAAAACATGGATACAGCCAATGACTATATCCATGTTTTCCACATAGCCTTAGGGCTTTATCCAAGTTCAGCAGCCACCGCTAATCAAATGACGAACGTTCGGGTTCGGATGGACTCAAGCATGCTCCAGGTTCGCTCATCTCTAAATACTACGATCGTTTCCTCCATCTGATCCCGGCAAATGAAGGAACGATGGGGAATTACACTGAACGGTTAACAATGATTTCAGCTTCAGCTCAAAAGTTGTGATCAACAACACAAGAAGGATTTTTCGATCCTTGCCTGCATTCACGCGAAACAATTATCATTTAAATTCGAACGCTTAAAGGACTGGAAGGTACAGACAGGACAAGACAGTGGGTCCTAGGTCTGAACCCACCCACTGTCCCTACCTACTTGCCTCAATCGGCTCTAAGCAGCTGCGGACAACCACGAAGACGTTCCCTATACTGAGTATGTCAAACACAGAACGAGACAGACAGAAAAACACCATAACGGATAGTGAACAAGTCAAGTCAGAACCAAAGGGCAACGCAGTCAGCAAACAATCGGGTAGTCAAAGGTCAGGTGGGAGGTGAGATAACAAGTCGAGCAAGCAGAGGGAGTTAGGATGGGGATCGCAGGAAAAGACAAGGAGGAGCTGGGACCAGGGTATTAACCTAATAGCCAGCGATCAGGAAATGGCCGTTGGCTTTTTAAGTACAGGACCAGGAGACCAGACGAAAACGTGATTGGTCCGGACTCCTGAGTCCTGATCACAACCACATGTAAAGGCTGCAAACTGGGTGGCAGAGACATCTGCCACTCAGCCTAAGCTAAACTCTGCTCCGCTGGTAACCTCGGGTCTCTGTGACATCACCTGGCCCCGGCCTCTGGGCCGCGGCGCTGGATCCTGGTCAAGTAAGTTCCTGACAACGCTATAGCGATTTTTCGCACAATAATTGTGTCTTCTAATAGGGCCTTAAGGCTTTTTTCCCACCACGTCTTTTTAGGTGAATGAAGGCCATTTAAAATTATCATTAACATAATTACCATCTGTCGCCCCCCCCCCACACACACACACAAAAAGAAACACGTTGTGGGAACATAGCCCAATTATTTTTGTCATAGCTCTACATAAAGGTAAGCCCCTGCGGCGTAGTTACCTTAGAGGTAGACCAAACGACTGCTATGGGGCCTGTGCTGCAGGTGGGCATGGGCCCCCCTGGTGAAGTGTCGTCTGCCTGTACGGTTGTTATGGCTCATGGCACACACTGAGCTCTCCGCCAGTCACTGGAGGCAGCATTGCACCTCCAGCCACAAGAGACCCCCACCCCAGCGATGCACATACAGGACCCGGCAGTCCGTACAGGATTCATGGGCCTCCGTTCAGTTTTGTGCTATGGGGCCCAATAAATCCTATCTACGCCCCTGGTAAGACCTGGTTGTCACAGGATAGGTTTCCAAGTGTGGTCGTATAAGGTGTAATCTGCGCCATCTGACAAGCAAAAAGGAACTTGTCCCATAATAGAAGCTTTGGTGGGTTTCACTTTCAGGACCTTGAATGAGATGTAATACTAAAAAGGTGAAAGAACTGGAAGAGGCAAAATAAGGAAGCCTGGTGGCCCCAAAAAGATTATAGGTGGTTTCCTAAGGGCCTTTACCAAAGAAATGACCTTTATATTTGCTAAAATAATATGACTAGATGATGTTTTATGTGGGTTCTATGTAACGTGATAACGTGGTCCTGGGCACCTGACCTACACCACTGTAACTGTATTTTGCAGGCTTAAAGGGGATCTCCAACTCGACTGGTGTCAGAAAGTTACATAGATTTGTAAATAGCATGACACCTAGGAAACTCAGCAGTAAATTTGGGCCATTATGTTAAAAAGTAACATACATACAAAATAAAAAACTAAATAATATACACAATGGGGGACATTTATTAAACTTGTGCTCCTGGCATAGGCCACAGAGAAGGCACAGATTCTTTGTATGCCAGCCGTAAGCCTCTGATGGGGGGGGGAGGAGCACCAGATGGGGAGGGGGCGTGGCTAGCAGGCATAAATCATGGCAGCAATTTACACCTGCTCATATTTCTGAGCCCACCGTGCGGCAGCTGCAGGTCCTTAGAGGGGTGTGCCTCCTAGTAAATCTGTCAGGCTAAGTGGGAGCAGGCCTAATTTAAGTCTCAAAGGGGTTGTCCAGCGAAAATCTTTTTCTTTCAAATCAACTGGTGTCAGAAAGTTATATAGAATTGTAATTTACTTCTATTAAAAAATCTCAAGTCTTCCCATACTTATTAGCTGCTGTATGTCCTGCAGGAAATGTTTTATTTTAGTCTGACTCAGTGCTCTTTACTGACATCTCTGGCCGAGACAAGAATCAGTATGCTGAGGGCAGGTGTCCCACCCCCAGTGCACCAAAACGCCTCATTTACATACTGAATAAAGTGAAGATTTACCGGAAGAAAACGGTGCTGAGGATGAAGGCTTTGCTGTTGGTTTCCGTTTAAGATAATTTGACCTGTACATTCCTGTTACATTATGATTCATCAATTACAAACAGGTGTGTTTGAAGTGTGTAGGCAAGGACACTCCAGTATCTCAGCTCCATATGGTTTTATTACAGGAGGTGGAGCTGGAGTGTGTCCCCATCTACAGACAGGACATCTACTCCGCCATGTCTGCTGGACGCCTGGCATACTCCCTTCTCCATTGTCCTCATCGCCGTAGCTTTAAATGTTTACTGCACTGGACAGTAAGAACCATGACAGAAATCCCCATAGAGAACAATGAGGCGAGTATTAGATGTCGTTTTTACGAGTATTCTGATGCCGAATAGGCTTTGGAATTTTGCATGAAATATTTGCCTTGTTAACATACTCTAAGCAGAAGCTAGAAAAGTGGCCGTCAAAAAGATCTCATTTATTTATTTTTATTTTTAACTATAAATATTGACTATAAAAATATGGACCCTCAAAAACCTCTGATCCATGAGAGCAGGTGAAGGGAACCGTAGCCCTCTACAAATCCCATCGTGCCTGGGCATCCAAAGCTTACGCTTTAGTTTATTAACAGCAGTCGGTAGAAAGCTGCACATTATGGTTGTGGTTCACAATAAACCAGCAACATGAATGGAGATGCTGCCGATGCTGTGTGTAGATGTGACGTCTATAAAAATCTATGTTGCTGGTACTATAATCCGCACCAATCTGCACTGGAAATATGTAAAAAGCCTTCTAGCATTTTCTCTTTTTACCTCTTTGGTCCACCATATTATGGTTATGCTGTAGGTATCTACATCAGCATACATATCTGTATATGGACCTATATACTGTATACTTGTATGTCACTGATTTTACATAGAGACACATGCTCTATCAGCAATGTATATGGTGCTATACAGAGGCAGCATATGGCAGCATACTGAGACCCTATGGTTCTGTACCATGAAATTATATGCACAGGGTCCTGGCTTTTTTTTCAACTGAACTTTTATTGGTTTATGCTTATTTATTTAAAGGCTGGGCCACCCCCCTATAGCAGAGGCATAATAATGATAATAATAATAATAATAATAATACTTGTATTTGCCAAGTGATTCCGCAGCACTTTACATAGTTTGCCAATTTTTTTTGGTCTCTGTCCCCACTATGGCTCACAATCTAAAGTCACCTATTTACATGTTTTGGGAGGAAAGCCCCGCAAACAGGGAGAGAACATACAAACTCTTTGCAGATGTCGCCCCTGGTGGGAATTGAAGCCAGGACTCCAGTGCTGTAAGTGCTAATCCCTGAGCCTCTGTGCTGCATAATGTGAAACTTCTAGGTGCAAAGATGCAGAATATGTCATGGGCCCCCATCACTATTTGCCATTAATAATAATATAATATCTTCTTTCTGCAATAGATATTCAGACATGAGGTCCTGGATATGACAGCTATCTCTGTGCCTCCAGATTCTACCCCCTGCACTATATCCTACCATATGGGTGACTCCAAAATGACTAGTATCACAGATATACGTTGTGTACATCAGCCTGGATATACACCTGACTCTAGAACACTGATTATTATGTTACCAGAATCCTATATACTATACTTTATAGCCACAATGTTCTCATCCGGCTGTCCTGTGACTGTAACGTTATATATACATATAAAGATACTTATCCTAGACCAGAGGTGTGAACATGTATTACTATATACTAATGGGTTGTTATTTTACCTTTGGCTAGGTTATGTGACTAATATGTGATATTCCAGGATGAGATCTGCGGATCTATGTAGGGAAGCTCTGCCTCCTCCTGCCTCTCCATCACCAGAGGGTGAGTGTCTAGGAGGCTCCTCTGAGAAGGCAGAGGACTATTACTATTACATAGTACTGCTATAGTCTTGTGTTGAGGGAATGAGGAACTTGGTGCATTTTTTTTTACTGTTTAATTTTCTACCCCCTCAATGAATTGTAAATTGTAGCGGAATAAAATTGTACAATGTTGCGGAATAAAATTGTAAATAGTTGCGGAATCTGTTGGCTCTATATAGATAAAAATGATTAAAAATCATTTTTATGAGTGCTTGAAGGAGACATAAATTCATCAATTCATAAAAAGGATGGTGCAACTCTGAAAATAATTGTAAGAACATGATAAATCCCCCACAAAATTTCTAAGAAACAGAAGATTTTGGCACCCCCCCCTTCCCGTCCATGTAGTCTGCTCTATTAGTATTTTCCTTCTTATATGTTACATTCTGTTACTATAGATTTACCTACCGCTTCTGCTGGACGTTTATTCCAAGCATCTACTACTCTTTAAGGGCTCTTAAATTCTGCTTGAAATTCCTCCCATAAAAGAATGAACAGAGCAATGTCTCATTCTGTTCAATGGGATTTCCACTCTGTAGAATTTCCAAGCAGAATATTCTGCCGCAGATCTGCTTTCTGCCCAAAAGAAGTAACATGTCACTTATTTGGGCGGATTCTGCTAGAGGAATCCTATAGAAGTCAATGGGGCTTGAATTCTGCTTAAAATTCTGCTTGAAATCTCCTCAAATTCAGCTTCTATTCTTCTCCTATTCTGCTAGAGCAGGAATTTCAAGCAGAAATCTTTCCTCTTCAATTGCTCGCCTTTTACTCAGTGTGTATGAGCCCCAATAAAGTAATACTGAAAGAGTAGTATATGCTTGGCACAAACTTCCAGCAGATGGGGTAGGTAAATCCACAGTAACAGAATTCAGTTTCTTGCGTTACTTGATATAATGTTCCACCAGGCGATGTCCAGGACTTTATGTTTTTAGTTTGCATTTTTTCTGAGGGAGGGAGAGCAGTTTACATAAATAGCTAGAAGGCAAATAGATAGATTTTCAGACTGCAGAAAGTTGGAGAGCTGCGAAAAGTTGCCGATAGCTAGAAGAGAAGATCAGGAGCACTGGCGGTCCTCTCAGGTGGTACTCACGACTTTTTGAAGGTTCCTCCTAGAGTGCTCCCAACCAGAAGGCAGAACTGCTGGGCGAAGAAGACCCATGTAATGTCCTGTAGGCTGCTGTGTGTCTGACATCTTAGATCCAACAGGGTCGGACCCAAGAAGGCGATGCATAGCCCAAAGCTGAAGAAGACGCTCCAATATGTGATGGTGGGCTGCAAGTTTCTCCTGAAGAGGGTTAGAAGGTTTACATCCCACCACATGCTTCTCTGTCCCTGGCCCCTAAGCAGGGCAGGGGACCTGGTGGAGTCTGCGGGGAGGTGACTGTGCCCTGGAGCTCCGCAAGTATATAGAGTGCAGCCTGCTGCTAGTATGTGGGAGGTGAGGAAGGGCTGGAGCTCTGCAGGTATATAGCTAGTATCTGGGAGGTGAGGAAGGGCTGGAGCTCCGCAGGTATATAGCTAGTATCTGAGAGGTTAGGGAGGGCTGGAGCTCCGCAGGTATATAGCTAGTATCTGAGAGGTTAGGGAGGGCTGGAGCTCCGCAGGTATATAGCTAGTATCTGAGAGGTTAGGGAGGGCTGGAGCTCTGCAGGTATATAGCTAGTATCTGAGAGGTTAGGGAGGGCTGGAGCTCCGCAGGTATATAGCTAGTATCTCAGAGGTGAGGGAGGGCTGGAGCTCTGCAGGTATATAGCTAGTATCTGAGAGGTGAGGGAGGGCTGGTGCTCTGCAGGTATATAGCTAGTATCTGAGAGGTGAGGGAGGGCTGGAGCTCTGCAGGTATATAGCTAGTATCTGAGAGGTGAGGGAGGGCTGGAGCTCTGCAGGTATATAGCTAGTATCTGAGAGGTGAGGGAGGGCTGGAGCTCTGCAGGTATATAGCTAGTATCTGGGAGGTGAGGGAGGGCAGGTATATAGCTAGTATCTGAGAGGTTAGGGAGGGCTGGTGCTCTGCAGGTATATAGCTAGTATCTGAGAGGTGAGGGAGGGCTGGAGCTCTGCAGGTATATAGCTAGTATCTGGGAGGTGAGGGAGGGCTGGAGCTCTGCAGGTATATAGCTAGTATCTGAGAGGTTAGGGAGGGCTGGAGCTCTGCAGGTATATAGCTAGTATCTGAGAGGTTAGGGAGGGCTGGAGCTCTGCAGGTATATAGCTAGTATCTGAGAGGTTAGGGAGGGCTGGAGCTCTGCAGGTATATAGCTAGTATCTGAGAGGTTAGGGAGGGCTGGAGCTCTGCAGGTATATAGCTAGTATCTGAGAGGTTAGGGAGGGCTGGAGCTCTGCAGGTATATAGCTAGTATCTGGGAGGTTAGGGAGGGCTGGAGCTCCGCAGGTATATAGCTAGTATCTGAGAGGTGAGGGAGGGCTGGAGCTCTGCAGGTATATAGCTAGTATTTGGGAGGTGAGGGAGGGCTGGAGCTCTGCAGGTATATAGCTAGTATCTGAGAAGTTAGGGAGGGCTGGCAGCTTGGCTGGAGCCTCACCTTCCCTTCTCTCCCTCTAAGTAAACGCCGTCACATACTCTCAGATACCTCTCTGCTGTTAGAACTTTCTTTGTTCTTCCTCCTCAGACTTCCCATGCTCCTTGGTGACTTTCTCAGCTCTGCTCCACCATGTCTGTGGGATTGCCCTGCCGTCCCTCTCGCCTCCTCCCGTTATTTGCTCCAGGGTTACTTTCTTTTCTTCTTCGTTTAGGTGCAGTCACTTAGGAGAGGTGTGAGAGCAGAATAGGAGACGCCCAGAGAGACGGCCATGGGAGGAGGCATAGACTATAGGGCACATGATGTCCATTATAAAACCTTCATGTCATCTCTCCGTATCGTTCCATCTTCCTTTCATAACTACTTGTTTGTTGGGGTTTTTTGGTATTTTCTTCAGTCTTACATAAATGATGCTGGAAAGTCACATGAAGAGTTAATGCTTCGCCACAACTTGTTACATTTAACAGTCTGATGTTATCCGTTTGATGGTGACCGCCACAATGCCGATGCCTATTAGATCCACTGCTGGAGATTCAGCATTCACAATTATTAGTGACGAGAAAATGTACCCAGCGCTACCCCGAGAGTTCTGCACTGTTTATGTAAATTGTAGCTTATGCACATTAGAAATATACTAAAAACTTTAAACATCCTAAATACCTAATAGCCAAACTGAGATGTCATGTGATCAGACTGTATACAGATCCTGGTTATATACAACATTGGCAGTGTTATATACAGCCTGGTCATATACAACATTGGCAGTGTAATATACAGCCTGGTTATATACAACATTTTCAGTTTTATATACAGAGCCTGGTTATATACAGCATTGGCAATGTTATACAGAGCCTGGTTATATACAACATTGGCGGTGTAATATACAGCCTGGTTATATACAGCATTGGCAGTGTTATACAGAGCCTGGTTATATACAACATTGGCAGTGGCAGTGTTATACAGAGCCTGGTTATATACAACATTGGCAGTGTAATATACAGCCTGGTTATATAAAACTTTGGTAGTTTTATATACAGCCTGGGTATCTAACATTGGCAGTGTTATAAACAGCCTGGTTATATGCAACATTGGCAGTGTTACATACAGCCTGATTATATACAACATTGGCAGTGTTATATACAGAGCCTGGTTATATACAACATTGGCAGTGTTATATACAGAGCCTGGTTATATACATTGGCAGTGTTGTATGCAGCCTGGTTATTTACAACATTGGCAGTGTTATATTCAGCCTGGTTATATACAACATTGGCAGTGTTATATACAGATCCTGGTTATATGCAACATTGGCAGTGTTATAGCCTGGTTATATGCAACATTGGCAGTGTTAAAACCTTGTAGCTGTAGTTGTATAACCATGTACCCATTTTGCTTGGTAAACATGTACAGGAAGTTGGTAAACATGTCAGAAGTGGGATAATAGTGATAGAATTGCTATAACTGTTTAATAGAAGTATAATGTATGTGTTAGCTGAGATGTGTAGTTGTGGGGTAGATGACAAAGCGAGTCCAGTCCCCTGGTGGGTGTGTAGATCTCGACCCTGGTCACCCAGCACTCGAGGTTGGTGACACCATTTCAGCTGACAGACCCCAGTCGGCTGGTGGTGCCTTGTTATGTCTCTTGAATGGCAGAAGACCGCAGCAGATGTGGGATGGATCTGTCTGCTGGCACGAATTGAGAGAGACATACAAGAAAAAAGAAATGAAGCAAGTGGGCTTCATGGATGTGGAGATTGTAGGGTGGGAGCAGCTCCTCACCAGGTTTTGGCCAATGAGCGGTAGCAGTGTGTTGGTCTATAGGTTTGAAATAACTCATGTTAAGAGTTTGAGAGATGTGAAACCTGTAGTAATGTATTTGCATAGAGTATGAGTAGAAGTTGTGTGTTATTGGCAGGTAAGAATGGATGTTATTGTATTACCGGTATTGGAACGACAAATGTGTAGAAGGTAAAAGTGTGATAGTGAAAAGTGTAACTTCCTGCCATAAATGACGGCTTGTATATTTATGTGGTAATGGCCTGTATATGACGCTGCATGTGTATTTGCACTGCAGAAAAGTTTTTTCTCTCTGTATCTAGGAGAGCAGAGTGAGCACCAGTCTTTGTTCAGCCTCTGAAGCTGATATATGGCTTATATTACTAGCATGGAGTCAGTGGAGTTTTAAGAACAAGTCTAATATTACTAGATATTAACATTTGAAACTAATGAAGATCATGAATATATTAGCTAGAAAGATATCAAGGCGGTTTGTATGTGATTGTATTATAAATCCTTAGAAAATCTGACTTTGTTGTAAGCAGTATGCTATTCTGGAAAGCAGGGTGCGGAGGGGTACCCCTGCTCAGTAATAGCTATACTTGTAGAGTCTAAGGGTGCCTTCACACCTACCGGATCCACAGCGGATCTCACTTCTGCAAATTCGGAGCGAGATCCACTGCGGATCCGGTACCATTCACCCTAATGATAGCACATACCCGCAGCGGGATTGACATCCCGCTGTGAGTATGAGCTTTAACCCCCTGATGGCCGCAGCCCCGCTGCATCCCCGCCTCCTGCAGCTCCACCGCTGCCCCCATCAGCCCCGGCGCCCGCATCCCCGATGGCTATTTTGTGTCTGAGAACTATAAACGTATTATCTGTGCAAAGTGCTGTACTCTGTCCATCTTTTTAGTGTTTGTATTTTCTGTTTGTGGACCAGTCAGATAGACGATAATCTGATGGTATCTGATGACTTCATGGGATTATTTAATCTGATATAAATAATATGTCTGTGTTTTATGTGCAGTTTCTTAAAGGAATATTGCTATATATAATATGTGTATAACCTGTGATATAATGGATCCATTTAAATTGGTGAATGTAATTTGGGGTGTAGAAAGAGAAAAATCCATGTGGTGATGTTGATTGCAGCTTATAAGATTTGAAAAATAACAATATGAGTTTTGTTTGTTTCCACAGCTGGAGGAAAAGTTTTGCCCTAATGAAAAGTTTTGTTTATTCCAGTTAAGCAAGATGGAGACCTAGGTGCATCAACTGTGTGAAAATGCCATTAATTGTCCATTCATATTTTAGGATTGTAAAACATTTTTGATATGGTTAACCACAATTTCTTTTATATTTAAAATTTTTTGAAAGGAGCTCAATGTTTTGTTTTATTTTTATCATTTCTTTTGTGTGAATTATATGTTATGAATGGATGGATGGGCCCATGTGTGTTTTATGTTTGTACATGTCTGTATTGTTACATGTGTTGTCTGTCTTGTGATACCACAAGAAGGTTAGTAGGCTTTTATAGTCCCAGGGTTACAGACGACTGACCTAAAGTATGACAGTACAAAGCCCTGGACTATGGGGGTGGTGACAAAAGACAGAAAGGGAGAGTGACAGCCCCTTATGTTTGGATATATGAGCCCTTTGCTCTTCCTACAGATCTCATTGTCACCTGATAACATGAGAGGGAAAATAAGACTGAGAAGTCTGAATTGTCTTCAGGTTCCTACTTGGTGCTATATAAGTGGTGTTTCTGAATGCTGAATTGAATATTTTAAGATTGAAATAGGTTTTGAGATAAATATTTATCAATAATGCGGTCATACATTGAATGAATTCAGAAAGTTCAAGATTGTTTACAAACAAAACAATGAGGGTATTGACGAATTGATGTTATTGAAGGGTGGGGGAATTGTGTTGGGAAAATGCAAATATGTATGGGTAACCATTACTGAGAAAATGCCTGCATTAGATATAGCTATATATGTCCAATGCAGGATGATGGGTTTGCTTTACATGGGATGTATATTGAAGGATATGTGTGTATACTCTTGATTTGTTTATTCACCCAATAGACAGAAACAATAGACTGAAGCCAGATATGTTTAGTTTGTATGCTGAATGGTGTTTGACCATAAGCATGTTGGTAATGAGATTAGATAGCATTTGTGTGTGTGTATATATATATATATATATATATATATATATATACATATACAGAGTCGGACTGGGCCACCGGGGAGCCGGGGGTTTCCCCGGTGGGCCCCTCCCCCTCCCTGCTTGTTGGTGGGCCCCTGCAGAGCAGTGTTAGGTAGAGCAGCCTTAGGTGTGTGCTGCTGTCATCTGACTGGGCCCTGGGTGATCTTTCCCAGCCAGATGACAGCCCCCTAATACAGGCAGATCCGTGGGCAGCTCTCCTTGGGCCCTCAGTGGGCCCCAGCACGCTGGTCCTCCTCACCCTGGGCCTGCCATAGATGCTGGTGTCAGGCTGTGCAGGAGGAGCAGGAGGCAGCAGCTGTGACAGGAGCTCTGGCTGCTTCTCCTCACCAGCCTCCTGCTCCGACTAAAGGGAAAGAAGATCTTATCAGCAGCGTCCAGGAGGTCAGATGTGGCTGCTGAACAGTCAGTCAGAGGTCAGTCAGCTCCCCCTCCCTCCTCTGCTGTCCTGGGGCCTGAAGAGAAAAAGCTCCACAGGTATAGTGGTAATGGGAGGTGCAGGGTGACTATACTGTATGTGTGATGTGTGACTGAATCTGCAGTGTGTGTATATAGATATAATGTGTAAGGGTGCAGAGTGTATATATGTGTATGTGTGACTGACTCTGCAGTGTGTGTATATAGATATAATGTGTAAGGGTGCAGAGTGTATATATGTGTATGTGTGACTGACTCTGCAGTGTGTATATAGGTATAATGTGTAAGGGTGCAGAGTGTATATATGTGTATGTGTGACTGACTCTGCAGTGTGTATATAGATATAATGTGTAAGGGTGCAGAGTGTATATATGTGTATGTGACTGACTCTGCAGTGTGTATATAGGTATAAGGTGTGGGGGTGCAGAGTGTATATATGTGTGTGTATATAGGTATAATGTGTGTGGGTGCAGAGTGTATATATGTGTGTGTGACTGACTCTGCAGCATGTGTATATAGGTATAAGGTGTAAGGGTGCACAGTGTATATATGTGTATGTGTGACTGACTGCAGTGTGTGTATATAGGTATAATGTGTGGGGGTGCAGAGTGTATATATGTGTATGTGTGACTGAATCTGCAGTGTGTGTATATAGGTATAATGTGTGTGGGTGCAGTGTGTATATATGTGTGTGTGTGACTGACTCTGCAGCATGTGTATATAGGTATAATGTGTGTGGGTGCAGAGTGTATATATGTGTGTGTGTGACTGACTCTGCAGTGTGTGTATAGGTATAAGGTGTAGGGGTGCAGTGTATATATGTGTGCTTGTGTGACTGACTCTGCAGTGTGTATATAGGTATAATGTGTAAGGGTGCAGAGTGTATATATGTGTATGTGTGACTGAATCTGCAGTGTGTATATAGGTATAAGGTGTGGGGGTGCAGAGTGTATATATGTGTGTGTGACTGACTCTGCAGTGTGTATATAGGTATAATATGTGTGGGTGCAGAGTGTATATATGTGTGTGTGACTGACTGCAGGGTGTGTATATAGGTATAATGTGTGGGGGTGCAGAGTGTATATATGTGTATGTGTGACTGACTGCAGGGTGTGTATATAGGTATAATGTGTGGGGGTGCAGAGTGTATATATGTGTGTGTGACTGACTGCAGGGTGTGTATATAGGTATAATGTGTGGGGGTGCAGAGTGTATATATGTGTGCTTGTGTGACTGACTCTGCAGTGTGTGTATATAGATATAATGTGTAAGGGTGCAGAGTGTATATATGTGTGTATGTGTGACTGAATCTGCAGTGTGTATATAGGTATAAGGTGTGGGGGTGCAGAGTGTATATATGTGTGTGTGACTGACTCTGCAGCATGTGTATATAGGTATAATGTGTGGGGGTGCAGAGTGTATATATGTGTGTGTGTGACTGACTGCAGGGCGTGTATATAGGTATAATGTGTGGGGGTGCAGAGTGTATATATGTGTGTGTGACTGACTGCAGGGTGTGTATATAGGTATAATGTGTGGGGGTGCAGAGTGTATATATGTCGCATCAAAAGAGAAAGACCTGTCATATAGAGACACCAGCGCTCCACCAATCAATGTAGTAGCCCAAAAAAATCTTCATTTTAAATAGTACACAACATGCAAAAACACCAAAAAATAAAAACCAGGAAGCCATGATGTAATGTGTGTGTGTGTATTTTTTTGTTGTTCTATCCCCTATTAGTGCTGGGGTCACTTCCATACACTGAGCCCCCACAGAACTATTCTGTGTATTCTGGTCTTTCACACAGCATCCAGTGTACAATGCACCTAGAATCCTCCTACTACAACAGCTGCAAACACTACAACTCCCAGCATTTACTGACAGCACACAGTCCTCAGGATATGATGGGAGTTGTAGTATATCTGAATAGAAAATCCCCTGATAATAGCTGGTGCTGTAGATTTATTGATCTTAATCTTCAGGGCTGATGGTTGTTTCAGATTGCAGCCACTAGAAGCCGCTACACAACCATCAGTTGTTAAAGGATTCTCCTCTCTGGAGGTACAACTTCCAGTATACCCTGACAGCTTCATAAGTGTATGGCATTCTGAGAGTTGTAGTTCCACTAGTTGTGGACACGGATCAGTCAGCATGTCGCTTCTTAGGGTACAAACACACACACCGTATACGCTGCGTATTTACTGCTGCGATACGCAGCAGATTAGATCTATATAACTGAACCCAGCATCAAATCTGCTGCGGATCTGCTGCGTATACGGTGTGTGTGTTTGTACCCTAAATGGTTCTTCATTGGTGGGCCCTCAGGATCATTTCCCCTGGTGGGCCCCAAGTATCCAGTCCGACACTGTATATATATATATATATATATATATATATATATATATATATATATATTAGCTGGCCAGGTGTGGCTATGTGTGTGAAACCCATTATAGTTGTGTGTGTGGGAACCCATATGTATACCCATTCCATACAACATACCCATATATACAACATTGGCAGTGTTATATACAGCCTGGTTATATACAACATTGGCAGTGTTATATACAGCCTGGTTATATACAACATTGGCAGTGTTGTATACAGCCTGGTTATATACAACATTGGCAGTGTTATTGCCAGGTACATTGACATTAAGATTTTTCCCTGATGCAACATACAATTGTCCATGTGTAAAACATGCAGAATCCATATTTATGTCACCACCTGCAGTGATCAGCCTTGGGCCTTGTGTATTGTCATTGCAAATAGTGCTTAACAGGAAACTGCAATAGTCTAAAAGATATTGTTTCATCTGAGTTGATCATTGGAATTCGTGTATACCTGTAGTGTATAGTTGGAGGGGTTCTGTATACCTAAAGTGTATAGTTTTTAGGTGTCCTGTATACCTGTAGTGTATAGTTGGGGTGGGGGGGGCTGTATACCTGTAATGTACAGTTGAGGGAGTCCTGTAAACCTGTAATGTATAGTTGGGGGGGGCTGTATACCTGTACTGTATAGTTTGGGGGTCCTGTATAGCTGTAGTAAATAGTTGGAAAAGGTGCTATATACCTGTAGTATATAGTTGGTGAAGGTGTTGTATACCAGTAGTGTAGAGTGTGTATGTGGGGGTCCTGTATACCTGCACTGTATAGTTTTGGGGTCCTGTATACCTGTTATGTATAGTTGTTGAAGGTGCTGTATACCTGTAGTGCAGTTAGGGGAGTCCAGTATACCTGTAGTGTATAGTTGGTGGAGTTGTAGTGTATAGTTTGAGGATCCTGTGTACCTGTAGTATATAGTTGGTGAAGGTGCTGTATACCTGTAGTGTATAGTTTTGGGGGGGTGGGTGTCTTGTATACCTGTAGTATATAGTTGGTGGAGGTCCTGTATACCTGTAGTATATAGTTTGGGGGTCCTGTATACCTGTAGTATATAGTTTGGGGGTCCTGTATACCTGTAGTGTATAGTTTTGGAGGTCCTGTATACCTGTAGTGTATAATTGGAGTAAGGGGTCCTGTATACCTGTCGTATGTAGTTAGTGGAGGTCCTGTATACCTGTAGTGTATAGTTCTAGGGGCCCTGTATACCTGTAGTGTTTAGTTTGGGGTCCTGCATACCTGTAGTGTATAGTTGGGGGGTCCTGTATACCTGTAGTATATAGTTGGTGGAGGTCCTGTATACCTGTAGAATATAGTTTGGGGGTCCTCTATACCTGTAGTATATAGTATGAGGGTTCTGTATATCTGTAGTGTATAATTTTGGGGGTCCTGTATACCTGTAGTGTATAGTTCCGGGGGTCCTGTATACCTGTAGTGAATAATTGTAGTAGAGGATCCTGTATACCTGTAGTATATAGTTGGTGGAGGTCCTGTATACCTGTAGTGTATAGTTTTGGGGGTCCTGTATACCTGTAGTGTATAGTTTGGGGTCCTGTATACCTGTAGTATATAGTTGATGGAGGTCCTGTATAGCTGTAGTGTATAGTTTTGGGGTCCTGTATACCTGTACTGTAGGGGGTATACCTGTATACCTGGAGTAGGGGGTCTACCATATATTTCTGTGGATCTGTTCTCAGGCAGCTGGCCCTAGCAACCAACCAGATTCAAACTCCCTATAAAAATAAAAGTAGTAATCCTATTGGTTGCTAAGGCTTCCAACTGCCATTACTGCTGGGGAGCTGCAGCGCTAATAATATCACCTGTGTGTGCAGTGTGGAGATTCTCCCAGTCATTTCTATGGGGCGCTCTTCCCCCTCCCCCTCCCCTCCTGTACATCTGGCGGGGACGGGACCTTCGCTCTTACCTTACCAGACACCCAATGTATCTGCCTGCCAAATTTGGGGACAAACAGTTCAGGTGTTTTAAAGTCTATAGAGGACAGACGGACAGACAGACAGACAGACAAGACTTTCATTTTTAGGATATAGAGATGTATCAGCCAAGTTCCCCGACCTCTTCCAGGACACATTACAGGGGTAATTCACCAATTTTTTTTTCCTTTCAAATAAACTAGTGCCAGAGATTTGTAATTTAACGCTATTAAAAAATCCACAGTCTTCCAGTACTCATCAGCTGCTGTATGTCCTGCAGGAAGTGGTGCATTCTTTCCAGTCTGAGACAGTGCTCTCTGCTGCCACCTCTGTCCATGTCAGGAACTGTCCAGAGCAGCAGCAAATCCCCATAGAAACCTCTCCTGTTCTGGACAGTTGCTGACTTGGACAGAGGTGGCAGCAGAGAGCACTGTGTCAGACTGGAAAGAATACACCACTTCATGCAGGACATACAGCAGCTAATAAATACTAGAAGGCTTGAGATTTTTTAATAGAAGTAAATTACAAATTTCTGGCACCAGTTGATTTGAAAGAACATTTTTTTTTGTGAACAACCCCTTTAAGGTTTATTAGAAAAGAACATGATATGTCTCATAGAGTAGAAAGGCGTTCACCATGCTAAAATTCCAAGCTTAGGAAGGTGATGATAGTAAAACAGGAATGGTCATCGCTTGGATGTAGAAAGACGGATGTAGTGGAAGAACAGTCATAGCAGGTAGCGCAGGTTAAGGGTCAGGTTCTGGCAGAAGGGCTACGGCATGAAGTCAGTAGTCCAGGTCATAAACAGAAGGAGCTACATAATACACCAATGGGTAAGGCAGAATGTCATAGGTCAGCTACAGGTAGAAGAGCATGGACACACCCTCACTATTACTTTAAATAGGTCATGCCAGACAGGTATAGGTGGAGGACACATTAGAGATGACCTTTACTTGACCTTAAATTCAGACTCAGACTCTGCAAGATCAGATGTTGGAGACGACGCAGACCTGGAATACATCTGGTTAGAGGCCTCAGACAGATGGAAAGGTTTGGGGATCCCCATGAAGGGGGCAGCCAGAGCTTGTAGGAAACAGGATTAAAGAGGATGTCTGGTTGGGGAGTTTTTCGTTATATGCCCCGAGGGGGGTGACGAAAATCAATTACTTACACTCCCCTGTCTGGCTCCTTCGCTGCTGCTGGTATTGCATCACTTACACCCCACTAGGTGGCAGTCGTGATGTTTTAGGCCCACCCGACCAATCAATAGCTGTTGCGGTATCCCGCCTTAGCTGCTGTTTGGCTGAAGTGGCCTGCAACATCCAAAACCCCAAAACCCAGAAGTAGCTATATAGCTAAAAAAAAAAAGTAAAGTATAAATATTTAAAAATGAATAAAAAGTTAAAGGGGTGGTTTAAACTTTTATTATGGGATGGGATTTTGTAATTTATTTATAAGTACCTCTTTAACTGTTTGACCACACAGGACGCAAGTCTTCTCTGTACATGGCGCCTCCCCACCCAATCTGAAGACAAGAGCTGGGCAAAAGTGGCCATGTTATTGTAGCACTGGATAACCCCTTTAAATTGGCCATTGGTGGTCCAGTCAGGGGATGGGCTCCCTGTAGCGACACCCATTGCAGTCTGAGGCCTTATTGAGCCCTTCCGGGCTACTGACACCAAGGTTGCCTTCTTCAGCAGTCTGTAGCTATCAAGCGCAGAATTATGGATATATGCAGTACATATATACTGCATTGATCTTTACATACAATCATAGTATTGCTCACAGAAGTAGCGGGGTTACAAAAATGTGGAAAAATGTAAATATATTTTTTAATATATAAATAAACCCATCCCATGATAAAAGTTTAAATCACCCCCCTTTCCCTATTGTTACTGTGCGAGATCAGGAATGTAATCATTGAATAGTTCAGGCGATTCCGCACAAGGTGACAGCAAAGATGTTTATTTTTTAATGAAATGGGCAAAGGGGGATGATTTAAACTTTCAATGATTTAATATATATATTTTTTTTTACACTAACTTGTAGTTCCCCTAGGGGACTATGACCAATGCATGGATTGCTTATAGGGAACAATGCAGTACCTTTGTACTGCATTGATCAATGCTGTCTTCACTCGATTGTTTTAGGCTGCTTCTTCTCGGTTGAAGCTTTGCCAGCTAAGGTATTGATATGATTAATATGCTTTGGGTAATGATTTGTGCTCTGTTCTATGTTGGTGCGTGGCTGATGAATTGGCTTTGCTGCTTGCGGTTAGTATTTTGGGGTGTGCCGCTGGTGGCTGATCTTTGGAGGACAGATAATGTTACTATTCATCGCCATTCCTGCCATTAGGTCAGATGAGTTTATTTTCTCATGTTCCGGCATGTTTGATGGAGTGGCCATAAATTATATGGTCTCCGACACACTACTTACCTCATTGACCCCATGACCTACAAATAACGTAAGTTTCGTAGTAATCACAGCCGTTTTTACACCGCCGGATTATTACGAAACTTACGCAGTGGGAACATGGCCATATACTGTATATCCAATACTTGCTTTCCATGGGATGCATGCTGAATGATAAGTCCGTATACTTATTATATCTGTTTGTTCACCCAATAGGCTGAAACAATAGAGAATCGTTTGTATCTTTGAAACATAAGAATGGTGTTTGGGGATAAACATGTGGATAATGGGATTAGGTAGATAGCATTGGTTACACCTTCTTCTATCAGAAGAAACACTTTTCTGGGCACACTTCAGATTTTTTTCCTCTAAGGACGAATGACTCTTGGCTTTTTTATTTTTGTGTTTTCCATTAGATGAGGGAGCGGTGACGAGTAAACACCATAAACATGCTCAGGACTTCATACAGAGTCATACAGAGTCTGCAGGTCATGACCTTCTGTTTTTGTCAGACCGAGCTGCCATCTTCACCTCATACAGCTTCACTAGGTTATTTGCTGAGGATTCATTGATTCATTTTTTGTTTGGATACTGACCATTGTTCAGGTCTGTATCAGCAAGTGCAGAGAGCCTGAAGAGCTGACAACCTGAGATAAGTGCAGAGGGCATGAAGAGCTGACAACCCGAGATAAGTGTAGAGAGCCTGAAGAGCTGACAACCCAAGATAAGTACAGAGAGCCTGAAGAGCTGACAACCCGAGATGAGTGCTGAGAGCCTGAAGAGCTGACAACCCAAGATAAGTACAGAGAGCCTGAAGAGCTGACAACCTGAGATAAGTGCAAAGAGCCTGAAGAGCTGACAACCTGAGATAAGTGCAGAGAGCCTGAAGAGCTGACAACCTGAGATAAGTGCAGAGAGCCTGAAGAGCTGACAACCTGAGATAAGTGTAGAGAGCCTGAAGAGCTGACAACCCGAGATAAGTGCAGAGAGCCTGAAGAGCTGACAACCCGAGATAAGTGCAGAGAGCCTGAAGAGCTGACAACCCGAGATAAGTGCCGAGAGCCTGAAGAGCTGACAACCTGAGATAAGTGCAGAGAGCCTGAAGAGCTGACAACCTGGGATAAGTTCAGAGAGCCTGAAGAGCTGACAACCTGAGATAAGTACAGAGAGCCTGAAGAGCTGACAACCTGAGATAAGTGCAGAGAGCCTGAAGGGCTGACAACCCGAGATAAGTGCAGAGAGCCTGAAGAGCTGACAACCCGAGATAAGTGCAGAGAGCCTGAAGAGCTGACAACCCGAGATAAGTGCAGAGAGCCTGAAGAGCTGACAACCCGAGATAAGTGCAGAGAGCCTGAAGAGCTGACAACCTGAGATAAGTGCAGAGAGCCTGAAGAGCTGACAACCTGAGATAAGTGCAGAGAGCCTGAAGAGCTGACAACCCGAGATAAGTGTAGAGAGCCTGAAGAGCTGACAACCCAAGATAAGTACAGAGAGCCTGAAGAGCTGACAACCTGAGATAAGTGCAGAGAGCCTGAAGAGCTGACAACCTGAGATAAGTGCAGAGAGCCTGAAGAGCTGACAACCTGAGATAAGTTCAGAGAGCCTGAAGAGCTGACAACCTGAGATAAGTTCAGAGAGCCTGAAGAGCTGACAATCTGAGATAAGTGCAGAGAGCCTGAAGAACTGACAACCTGAGATAAGTGCAGAGAGCCTGAAGAGCTGACAACCTGAGATAAGTGCAGAGAGCCTGAAGAGCTGACAACCCGAGATAAGTACAGAGAGCCTGAAGAGCTGACAACCCAAGATAAGTACAGAGAGCCTGAAGAGCTGACAACCCAAGATAAGTACAGAGAGCCTGAAGAGCTGACAACCTGAGATAAGTGCAGAGAGCCTGAAGGGCTGACAACCTGAGATAAGTTCAGAGAGCCTGAAGAGCTGACAACCCAAGATAAGTACAGAGAGCCTGAAGAGCTGACAACCTGAGATAAGTGCAGAGAGCCTGAAGGGCTGACAACCTGAGATAAGTTCAGAGAGCCTGAAGAGCTGACAACCCGAGATAAGTGCAGAGAGCCTGAACAGCTGACAACCCGAGATAAGTGCAGAGAGCCTGAAGAGCTGACAACCTGAGATAAGTGCAGAGAGCCTGAAGAACTGACAACCTGAGATAAGTGTAGAGAGCCTGGAGAGCTGACAACCTGAGATAAGTGCAGAGAGCCTGAAGAGCTGACAACCCGAGATAAGTGCAGAGATCCTGAAGAGCTGACAACCCAAGATAAGTACAGAGAGCCGGAAGAGCTGACAATCTGAGATAAGTGCAGAGAGCCTGAAGAGCTGACAACCTGAGATAAGTGTAGAGAGCCTGAAGAGCTGACAACCCAAGATAAGTACAGAGAGCCTGAAGAGCTGACAACCCGAGATGAGTGCAGAGAGCCTGAAGAGCTGACAACCCGAGATCAGTGCAGAGAGCCTGAAGAGCTGACAACCGAGATAAGTGCAGAGAGCCTGAAGAGCTGACAACCTGAGATAAGTGCAGAGAGCCTGAAGAGCTGACAACCTGAGATAAGTGCAGAGAGCCTGAAGAGCTGACAACCCGAGATAAGTGCAGAGAGCCTGAAGAGCTGACAACCCGAGATAAGTGCAGAGAGCCTGAAGAGCTGACAACCCAAGATAAGTACAGAGAGCCTGAAGAGCTGACAATCTGAGATAAGTGCAGAGAGCCTAAAGAGCTGACAACCTGAGATAAGTGTAGAGAGCCTGAAGAGCTGACAACCCAAGATAAGTGCAGAGAGCCTGAAGAGCTGACAACCCGAGATGAGTGCAGAGAGCCTGAAGAGCTGACAACCCGAGATCAGTGCAGAGAGCCTGAAGAGCTGACAACCCGAGATAAGTGCAGAGAGCCTGAAGAGCTGACAACCTGAGATAAGTGCAGAGAGCCTGAAGAGCTGACAACCTGAGATAAGTGCAGAGAGCCTGAAGAGCTGACAACCTGAGATAAGTGCAGAGAGCCTGAAGAGCTGACAACCTGAGATAAGTGCAGAGAGCCTGAAGAGCTGACAACCCAAGATGAGTGTCTGCAAAGGTGCCAAGATGATGCACTAGTGACAAAGACCACTCACCTGGCACAGCACTGATATAGGGGCTCTACAGTCTGCACCTCCAGCCATATTTTGAACCCTTAAAAAAGGTTTAAAGGGACCTGTAATTCATGTTCCAAGCTGCTGACACTGATAGCTGCTATATCAAGAAGACACATGGTACCTCTCAGATATCCAGCCGTGCTTCCAGAAAAGTGCTTTTATTCTCTGGTACAAAGAGGCGTTCCCGAACTCCTTATCTGCTGCAAGCTGGAATGTCTCCTCCTTCCCTCCCTGTTTGACTGACACCCGGCAGCAGCTGAGTCCCAAATAGGGTCAGGTATGGGAGGGGGTGTAAGGGGGTGTAACAGCTTGCTGCACTTCAGGAGCACGGGAAAGCCTCTGACTCTTTATACTATAGAATAAAAGTACTTTTCTACATCCTGGAAGCACACCTGGGGTCTACAGCCCTGTACTCTGACCCAGCAGATCCACTTCAGGCTGGGGCTTGCATCAGGGGACAGGACTGTGGCGATAATCTCTTCAGAGCTGTATGGACAGAGAGTGCTGCATGTATGTGCCCACATCTGTCCTGCTCATTCCTTTATGCTTCCTGCAGTCTCTGTCAGTCCTGATTGGTCCAGGCTGAGCACACACACCTCTTCCCCATTGCTGTCATGTGACCACACAGACCTCTGACAGCAGCCCTGCTTCTCTATTCTAGCCTGTTGTACTACGCTACTGCATTATGGGGATCTGCAGTTTCATCCTGTATCCAGGGGTGATTCTAGCCTCTCTGCTGCCCGAGGCGAACTATAGAATGACGCCCCCCCCCCCCCCCGTCAATCCGCCCACATTATAATCCACTACTGCCCCCCCCCCACTGCTGTCCCCAATAAACATAATGTTTGGTCCCTTTCTGCACAGAGGATGTCAGGAGAGGAGGGGGCTAATCCTATAGGAGAGGTCCCAGCAGCACAGAGGATGTCAGGAGAGGAGGGGGCTAATCCTATAGGAGAGGTCCCAGCAGCACAGAGGATGTCAGGAGAGGAGGGTGCTAATCCTATAGGAGAAGTCCCAGCAGCACAGAGGATGTCAGGAGAGGAGGGTGCTGATCTTTTAGGACAGGTCACAGCAGCACAGAGAATGTCAGGAGAGGAGGGTGCTGATCTTTTAGGAGATGGTCCCCCTCCTCCCCCCTTATAGATGGTCCCCCTCTTCCCCCCCTTATAGATGGTCCCCCCCCCCTTATAGATGGTCCCCCTCTCCCCCCCCCCTTATAGATAGTCCCCCTCTCCCCCCTCCCTTATAGATGGTCCCCCTCTCCCCCCTCCCTTATAGATGGTCCCCCTCTCCCCCCTCCCTTATAGATGGTCCCCCTCTTTCCCCTCCCTTATAGATGGTCCCCCTCCCCCCTCTTTCCCCCTTATAGATGGTCCCCCTCTCCCCTCTTTCCCCCTTATAGATGGTCCCCCTCTTTCCCCTCCCTTATAGATGGTCCCCCTCTTCCCCCCCCCCCTTATAGATGGTCCCCCTCTTCCCTCTCCCCCCCCCCCCTTATAGATGGTCCCCCTCTCCCCCCCCTTATAGATGGTCCCCCTCTTCCCTCTCTCCCCCCCTTATAGATGGTCCCCCTCTCCCCCCCCCTTATAGATGGTCCCCCTCTTCCCCCCCCTTATAGATGGTCCCCTCTCCCTTATAGATGGTCCCCCTCTCCCTCCCTTATAGATGGTCCCCTCTCCCTTAAAGATGGTCCCCCTCCTCCCTTATACATGGTCCCCCTCTCCCCCCTCCCTTATAGATGCCCCCTTATAGATGGTCCCCCTCTTCCCCCCCCCTTATAGATGGTCCCCCTCTTCCCCCCCCCTTATAGACAGTCCCCCTCCCGCCCCTCCCTTATAGATGGTCCCCCCCTTATAGATGGTCCCCCTCTTTCCCCCTCCCTTATAGATGGCCCCCCCTTATAGATGGTCCCCCTCTTTCCCCCCTCCCTTATAGATGGTCCCCTTCCCCCCCCTATAGATGGTCCCCCTCTCCCCCCCCCCTTATAGACAGTCCCCCTCCCGCCCCTCCCTTATAGATGGCCCCCCTCTTTCCCCCCCCTTATAGATGGTCCCCCCCTTATAGATGGTCCCCCTCTTTCCCCCCTCCCTTATAGATGGTCCCCTTCCCCCCCCTATAGATGGTCCCCCTCTTCCCTCCCCCCCTCCCTTATAGATGGTCCCCCCTTATATATGGTCCCCCTCTTCCCCCCCTACCTTATATATGGTCCCCCTCTCCCCCCCCCCCCCCCCTGCACAGCAGATAAAACAAAAACAAAAAACAGCACACAACTCACCTGCCCTCCGTCGAGCCTCTCTGGTCTGGTCCCGGCTGATGTGCGGCTGCCCGGGGTGTCCCGTCCTGTCCCCGGCAGCGCGCGCATCAGAGAGCTCCCCGTGTGCCTGTGGCTGTGACTTCCGGCGCACGGGGAGCTCTCTGATGCGTGCGCTGCCGGGGACAGGACGGGACACCCCGGGCAGCCGCACATCAGCCGGGAGACTAAGGCTGCATTCCCACGTTCCGTGATCCTGACGGATCACGGACGTGGAATGCATTTACCGGAGTCCCCCCGCGCCCGGACAGCATCTGTAATGAGATGCTGTGAGCGGGGGAGACTGTATTCATAAGCGCCGCGCTGTAGTAACAGCACCGCGCGGCTGATTCATTACAGCGCGGCGCTTATGAATACAGTCTCCCCCGCTCACAGCATCTCATTACAGATGCTGTCCAGGCGCGGGGGGACTCCGGTACATGGTACAATCAGTGGCGGATTATAATGTGGGCGGCCGCCCGAACCGCTCATATTATAGTCTGCCACTGAATGCCGCAGGGCCGTTTTAATACATTGGTGGGCCCAGTGCACAGCCCTCAAGAGTGGGCCCCCCCTTCCCTTTCGGCACATTGTATAATGTACTGAATTTGCCCCCACACTGTATCAAGAGCCCCAATACATACAGTAGTTTCCTTATAACACTATTTCCACCATACAGTGATTACATATTACATAAAAACTGCACTAAACAAAACAGAAAGATATCACCATTGATACCATTACATAATACCACCACACCATGACCCCTAACACTACAATCCTATAACAGAGTGCAGTTACATCCAGTGACTCACCGGGGGCGTCTTCTCCGATCAGAGTCTGTCACCTTTTCTTTTTCTCTCCATCCAGCCTGGGCCACCTTGAAGTCTTCTCCCGGCTGTGAATCTTCTCTCCAGAATCTGCCAGACAAATATTTTAGGCTCCAACACATACAGTAGTTAGGTCCCTTGTACCCCTATACAGTAGTTACACCCCTCTGTACTCCTACATAGTTACACCCCTCTGTGCCTCCATAGTTTTAAGGTGTCCCTGTAGTATATAGCCCCTCATGTGCTCCTCCAGTTATATACAGCCCTCCTGTGCGCTCCCCCATTAGTATATAGCCCCCCTGTGCACTCTCCCCAGTAGTATATAGCCCCCCCTGTGCTCTCCCACAATAGTATATAGCTCCCCTGTGCTCCCCCATAGTATATAGCCCCCTGTGCTCCCCCATAGTATATAGCCCCCTGTGCTCCCCCATAGTATATAGCCCCCTGTGCTCCCCCATAGTATATAGCCCCCTGTGCTCCCCCATAGTATATAGCTCCCCTGTGCTCCCCAGTAGTATATAGCCCCCTGTGCTCCCCAGTAGTATATAGCTCCCCTGTGCTCCCCAGTAATATATAGCTCCCCTGTGCTCCCCCATAGTATATAGCTTCCCTGTGCTCCCCATAGTATATAGACCCCTGTGCTCCCCAGTAGTATATAGTCCCCTGTGCTCCCCCATAGTATATAGCTCCCCTGTGCTCCCCCATAGTATATAGCCCCCTGTGCTCCCCCATAGTATATAGCCCCCTGTGCTCCCCAGTAGTATATAGCCCCCTGTGCTCCCCAGTAGTATATAGCTCCCCTGTGCTCCCCAGTAGTATATAGCTCCCCTGTGCTCCCCCATAGTATATAGCTTCCCTGTGCTCCCCATAGTATATAGACCCCTGTGCTCCCCAGTAGTATATAGTCCCCTGTGCTCCCAAGTAGTATATAGCTCCCCTGTGCTCCCCCATAGTATATAGCTCCCCTGTGCTCCCCATAGTATATAGACCCCCTGTGCTCCCCATAGTATATAGACCCCTGTGCTCCCCAGTAGTATATAGTCCCCTGTGCTCCCCCATAGTATATAGCTCCCCTGTGCTCCCCAATAGTATATAGCCCCCTGTCCTCCCCCATAGTATATAGCCCCCTGTGCTCCCCCATAGTATATAGCTCCCCTGTGCTCCCCCATAGTATATAGCCCCCTGTCCTCCCCCATAGTATATAGCCCCCTGTGCTCCCCCATAGTATATAGCTCCCCTGTGCTCCCCCATAGTATATAGCCCCCTGTCCTCCCCCATAGTATATAGCCCCCTGTCCTCCCCCATAGTATATAGCTCCCTGTGCTCCCCCATAGTATATAGCCCCCTGTTCTCCCCCATAGTATATAGCCCCCTGTGCTCCCCCATAGTATATAGCTTCCCTGTGCTCCCCATAGTATATAGACCCCTGTGCTCCCCAGTAGTATATAGCCCCCTGTGCTCCCCAGTAGTATATAGCTCCCCTGTGCTCCCCAGTAGTATATAGCTCCCCTGTGCTCCCCCATAGTATATAGCTTCCCTGTGCTCCCCAGTAGTATATAGCCCCCTGTGCTCCCCAGTACTATATAGCCCCCTGTGCTCCCCCATAGTATATAGCTTCCCTGTGCTCCCCATAGTATATAGACCCCTGTGCTCCCCAGTAGTATATAGTCCCCTATGCTCCCCCATAGTATATAGCCCCCTGTGCTCCCCAATAGTATATAGCCCCCGTTCTCCCCCATAGTATATAGCCCCCGTTCTCCCCCATAGTATATAGCCCCCGTTCTCCCCCATAGTATATAGCCCCCTGTGCTCCCCCATAGTATATAGCCCCCGTTCTCCCCCATAGTATATAGCCCCCGTTCTCCCCCATAGTATATAGCCCCCGTTCTCCCCCATAGTATATAGCCCCCTGTGCTCCCCCATAGTATATAGCCCCCGTTCTCCCCCATAGTATATAGCCCCCGTTCTCCCCCATAGTATATAGCCCCCGTTCTCCCCCATAGTATATAGCCCCCTGTGCTCCCCCATAGTATATAGCCCCCTGTGCTCCCCCATAGTATATAGCCCCCGTTCTCCCCCATAGTATATAGCCCCCGTTCTCCCCCATAGTATATAGCCCCCTGTGCTCCCCAATAGTATATAGCCCCCGTTCTCCCCCATAGTATATAGCCCCCGTTCTCCCCCATAGTATATAGCCCCCGTTCTCCCCCATAGTATATAGCCCCCGTTCTCCCCCATAGTATATAGCCCCCTGTGCTCCCCCATAGTATATAGCCCCCTGTGCTCCCCAATAGTATATAGCCCCCGTTCTCCCCCATAGTATATAGTCCCCTATGCTCCCCCATAGTATATAGCCCCCTGTGCTCCCCCATAGTATATAGCCCCCTGTGGTCCCCCATAGTATATAGCCCCCTGTGCCCCCCCATAGTATATAGCTCCTCCTCCCATATAACATTGAAAAAAACAAACACTGTTACTCACCTGGGTCCACGCGTTCCTCTTCTCTTCCCTCCTGTGGCCGCACTTCCTGCAGTCACAAGAGGCTGCACTCCCCTTACCCTCGCGCCGACGCTCCAGTGACGTCGGGCGCTAGAGGGAGAGTGCGGCCTCTTGTGACCGCAGGAAGTGCGGCCACAAGAGTGAGTGACTGACAGGGAGGGAGCCAATGGCTCTCTCTCTGTCAGTGTCGCTGACGCGCCGCAGCAGCAGCGGGCGGGCGGGGGCAGCGGCGGACGGGGGGGGCCCTGCAGGGGGCGCCATGGAGGGGTAAGTAGATTACCCATCCATGGCGCTCCCCCCTGACAGGCTGGTGGCCGGAGCCCTGTGCGACCGCATTGGTCGCACATAGCAACGGCCGGCCTGCTCGGGGGGGCCCCTTTAACCAGTGGGCCCGGTGCACGTGCACCATGTGCCCTCTGGTTAAAGCGGCCCTGAATGCCGCCCCCATGAAGACAGCTGGTGGCGCCGCCTGAGGCAGACGACTCAGGTCGCCTCATCATTGCGGCGCCCCTGCCTGTATCTACAAACTGCTGCTGTGTTATCAGGTTTATGCAGTTACTATACATTATACATCACATGCTGATTGTTATACTGTACAGTAACTTATATATCACATATTCTGCTGTTTCTAAATGTTTGTTTCATTAGTTTTACATGTTATTCAGAATAATAAATCATTTTTGGGGTGTGGAACCAATTGTCTGCATTTCTATGATTTCTTATGGGAAAATTTGCTTTGGTATAAGAGTGAATTTGGATTACAAGCGCGGTCCCGGAACGAATTATACTCGGAATCCAAGGCACCATTGTATATATATATATATATATATATATATATATATATATATATATATATATATTACATTTTGTACATTGTTATGGAAGCTGCCATCTTGCCTGAGCTGTTTTAAACAGCATTTAGTGAGACGCTTTACAGCAAGACTCATGGACATAGATCACAATAGACAGAGTCTGTCCCTTTGAGATGAATGTGAAACATTACTGAGCACGCTCTGTGCCCTGTGAAGAGGTCATTCCACAGGGAGATGCTATTGTCTCCTCTATCCACTAGGGTCATATGACGCTGCAATGCTGTACAGATCACTTTACAGCAGCCTCTTCTTATCACCACAGACACAATAGGAAGTCTCCTTCTCCAGGAAGATCTCCCATAGTGAGCACTGACATCCTTTTTTATGACACTATCGTAACTCAATCTGCATGTATACACATGACATCTAGTGGCCAGATTGTATATCACACTTTATAGTACACAGTGGGGCACACAACATTAAAGGGGTTATCCAGCGCTACAAAAACATGGCCACTTTCCCCCCTACTGTTGTCTCCAGTTCAGGTGCAGTTTGCATTTAAGCTCCATTTACTTCAATGGAACTGAGCTTCAAAACCCCACCCAAACTGGAGACAACAGTAGGGGGAAAGTGGCCATGTTTTTGTAGTTTTTTGCAGAAATCAATAGTCCAGGCGATTTTAACCCCTTAAGGACCGGGCATGAAATGGCCTTAAGGACAGAGGCAAATTTTATGAATATGACCAGTGTCACTTTATTCAGTAATAACTTCGGGATGCTTTTACCTATCCGGCTGCTTCTGAGATTGTTTTTTCGTGACATATTGTACTTCACATTTCTGGTAAATTGGAGTTGTTACTTATAATGAATCTTTATGGAAAAAAAACCAAAATAACGCTATACGCTCCGGCCGGGATCCCGTACGGGGCCGCAAATAACTGACATGTCAGTTTCCTGCGGCTGGAATTCAGTGAATTGCGGCCGCAGAAAGACCTGTCAGTTCACTCAGTGAAGCAAGCGGCTCTGGACAGCACCAATTGCCATTGCTTTCCGGGTCACCGGGACCCGGAAAGCTGTTTTCAGCTGCTATCGGCTGATCTGTATTGATCAGCCGATAGCAGCGATCGTCGCCACGGGGGGAGTTAACCACCGTGACTTGTTGCATCAGACACTACCCTGTCTGTTCTATAGAGAGGGGAGGAGGGACATGAGTCGGCAGCAGAGAGAAGAGAACAAAGGATTACACAACACGGAGGTGGGTGACAGCGGTATTCAGAGGTCAGAGAGGTCAGTGCTGATGTCAGAGGAGATAGCCGGGTCATGTAGTTGTAAATTAACTCTTTGTTGTCCTGTTTTGGTGCCTCATCTCCCTCCACCCCTCCTCTCTCCATACACAATGATGGAAGACAGGGGGGGGGGAAGCTTCAAACTGCTTTTTCATGATAAAAATGCATTTTTCGGCTTATAAATCCAATTACAAAGTTTCTTAAAATCGCCTGGACTATTGATTTCTGGAAAAAAAAATTAAACGACAGTGACACTTTAAATATATCCGTATTTCCCTTTTGCTGTGTATAGACCCCCCTCCCCTTTTAGTTGTTGAGTCCACTTTTGGGTTTTTATTTAACATTTTTCCTATTCATGAAATACAATTTTAAATATTCCCTGTCTGCAAATCGAGGGACCGGCGGCACCACAGACAAATATTCAGTTTTCAATAACTTTATTGTAATTTTATTATACAACATTCACAGTTCACAAAGAATTTGTCAGCAACATCATTTAAGTTATCACAGCATTTCACATAAAAAAAAAAAAAATCCAAACTTTTTTTTAGAAAACATTCAGAGCGGCTTATCCAGAATACAATCTCTGTCGTTCTTCATCAATACAGCCATTAAATACAAAGGTCTAACAATTAACAATTGTCAAAAAATACTCTCTAAAAAAAAACAAAACTCTCAAACCTACCATGAATCTTTGGAACTATATATATATATATATATATATATATATATATACCAATCCTTTTACAAAGATGGGAAGTGACTTGAAGCAGTAGTTTATCATTTATTTGACAGGATCACCACGCACCCACAAGGAGGACATTTAAGTAGTAATATCGCAAGGGTTAAAAACAAGACTACAAGTATAAAACTATAGTGCGACTGCTTCTTCAGAACAAGTTTTACTGGTCGACGTCTGAAGTTGCGTCACCGCCCTGAAGAAGGAGGGACGTGCAAAACCACATGCTGCAGGCGGAGCCCAATATAAAAATCCACAGGAGCTATAGATGTCAAATAATCTGAGTGAGAGCTCACCTTGTGCAATGGGTAGGTATACATATAAGCTTAGCCCTAGGGTGCATGGCTCCGGTGGCTTGAAGTATTTTACAGTTTCATCTTTACTGGGTGTCAAAACAGGAAAGTTAAAGTGGATGTTAAACTGGTCATAAGGACATTTATTACATATAATATACTGGCTGGAAAGGGCAGAAGATAGTTTATTTACCGCCATGTGTCTAATGGTGCGTTTACACAGACAGATTAAAGAAGCCAAAGCCAGGAACAGACTATAAACAGAGATCAGGTCATAAAGGAAAGACTGAGATTTCTCCTCTTTTCAAATCCATTCCTGGCTTTGGCTTCAAAAATCTGTCAGATAATAAGGGCCGTATTTACCAGTAGGCACCCGTGGTCCGGTGCCTAGGGCAGCAGCTTTCAGGGGGGCAGCACCAGGGAGCAGGGTGAAGAAAAAAACTTTTTTTTATTTACTTTCCCACCTGCCCTTCAGACTTGCCAGTAAATCTGGTGTATTTTTAAGGTGGTGGTGGGATGTTGGGGGTATGCATGTGGCGGAAACCACGCTCCCATTTCTTCCCCACTAGTCATGGACTGTTACCAGGATTGTGGACCATACACCTATGGGTTACCACATGAGTGTCTGGTATCTGCTGCATGTGGGGACATACAGTAAATGTGTGAACACAGCCTAAGACTGATCAGATATCAATGTGATGGGCAGTGAAGATGGGGCGTCTTCAGGTTTAGTGCCTAGGGCAGCAGCAGCAGCTGTTAATACAGCCCTGCAGATAATCTGTCTGTGTAAAGGCACTATAAGAGACAAAGAAAAACTACAACGTGGACAATGTGCAATGATGCAGAAGATAATAAAATGCAGATTCACATGAACCGACATCCTAAAACCAACGTCCTGTATGATTTCTGAGTTTTGTTTACTTAAAAATTTTATTTTCTAGAAACAGATCTAGTAGGAGATATAAGAGATATAAGAGATGGGTGACCTCGAGCACCCTGGGTTGTCCAAACCTGAGTGTGCGGCATTTGATTACTGGATGGATGCAGCCCTAAGGCTGCCTGGAGAACATGGATACAGCCATTGCTCATCTCTAACATACATGATATTCTCCTGACAACTGTAAATTACTTTATACATGGAAATGTTATTATGCATAAATCTCTAATATAAGAGATCAGTTCAGGTGAGAGAGAAGGGCAGCCATGAGGAATTCCCATTACAGTATACTCCTGCCGTATACCCGTGCCATTAACTGGTGTTTTATCTGCATTGGGTGAGAAGAGTGTCCGTTCCTGCTCACAAAGCTACTGACTTTGGTACTAGATATATATTGGGAATCATTGGTAATTGTGCTACCATTACATAACAAATAAGTGGCTCCAATAAACTTAAATGGGCACTGGTGTTACCAATAAATATTGTTACATCAGCAGGGGAGGAGGTATACTACAGCTTTGCAATTTACTTTTTTAGGGTACGTTCACACTTACCGGATCCGCAGCTGATTTTCTGCTGTGGATCCGCAGCAGATTTCATTTAAATAACTTAACACAGCATCAAATCTGCACCATCAAATCTGCTGCAGATCCTGTAGGTGTGAACGCACCCTTAACCTGTTTTCTATATGAAATACAATGCTATAAAATCAGCCACTAGGTGTCTCACTTACTGGAAAACTGCAGTCGGGTCTCCATCACTAAGGCCATTTTGTCTTTAGTAATGACAAAAAAAAGACCAAATACGGAAAGTGATGTCAGTCAGCCCCTCTGGCCCTGCCCTGGGTATAACATGGTCTATTGGTCCTTCAAAGAAACACTTGTGTCCAACTTCCAGTTTAACTACCATGTCAGTAATAAAAGTAATTGTGCTGTGGGTCATGCCCATTGGTCGGGCTTGTTTTTTAACCCTTGCAATCCTTTGTTTTTGCTATTTTTTAGCGCTTTACTGCTGGGAGACATTATATCCCACCTGTTCTCGTTCTTTGTAGATTTATTGGTATATTTATTTGGCTTAATATTCAGCCCGGTCCTATATTTACGACCGCATCTTCAGTTACTTTCATGTATAAAAGAATCCTTATACTTTATTATACCCGCTGATAACTTTATTATATCCGCTGATAACTTATACGCCTTATACAATAATAACCGATTCCTAGAGATTTTTCCCACTGGAATCTTTCAAAAAATCTCGACCGCACGTCCTGACTTTGGAATTGTAAAATATTCAACCTTTATATTCAAAATTTAAATATATATTTTACATATCTGGATAATCTTTACTGAAACGACTAGACAATATAATGGGTTTAGTCACTTGCGTGTATATGTAGATAGAGTTCAGATACACACGTACACACACGCACACTAGACGGCAGCTCGGAGATATATATTCTATACATTACAATTGGCAGCATTTCTATCTCTCAGGCACATATCTGGGGATGCATCATGGACATACCAGTGGACTCCCTGTATTCTTCTCATTTATTACATTACTGTACATTTAAGACCAGTGGTGGGAAACAAGTGACGGAGGACTGCACGCTGTACATGTACATGTACATGTTCTTAATTTGAAAAATATTTTTTAAATCAACTAGTATCAAAAAGTTATACAGATTTGTAATTTACCTCTATTTAAAAATCTACAGTCTTCCAATACTTATCAGCTGCTGTATGTCCTGCAGAAAGTGGTGTATTCTTTCCTGTCTGACACAGTGCTCTCTGCTGCCACCTCTGTCCATGTCAGGAACTGTCCAGAGCAACAGCAAATCCCCATAGAAAAGCTCTGGAAAGTTCCTGACATGGACAGAGGTGGCAGCAGAGAGCACTGTGTCAGACTGGAAAGAGTAGGTTATACAGCAGCTGATAAGTACTGGAAGATAGGAGATTTTTCATTTTTAAAAAATATTTTCTGATACCTGTTGATTTTAAAAACAATTTGTTTCATCGGAGTACCCCTTTAATTCTCAATGAACCCCCTTTTTCATTACATTTGTGGTCATTATTACCTAGGAGTGCTCTCAATTACTGGTTGCAGCAACGGCCATTCATTTCAGTGAAAAATGATATGTTGTTATCTATGCACTGAAAAGAGCATACAGGAAATAGGGGTTCCTGATACCAGACCTCCACCAATCGGGTCTTAAAGGTTTTTTGGGGGCATCCTCAGGATAGACCATCAATGTCTGACAGCGGGGGGCAGACCTGATGAGTGATATCAAAAGGCTTTGTTCATTGTGTAGTTGTAGCATAGGGTTACTCCCATTGAGTTGAATGGGAGCTGCGTTGTAGTAACTTAGCGCCACCACTACAAAATGAATGGAGCCAAATGCATCTAGCCGTTCAGACATCTTTTTTTTCTCTTGGTTATAAAATAACGGCCGTAAAGAAGACGTTGTGGGAACATAGCCCCTGTGGGTATGTGCCAGAGCAGGAACGCTGATCAGCCAGGATTCTTAGGACCCTATTACACGGGACGATTATCGTGTGAAAAATCATTATATCGTTCGAATTTAAACCGTTCTGTGTAATTGCAGGCAACGATCGAAAAATCGTTCGTATGTCGTTGATTGTTGATTAAGATCTGAATCTAAAATTATCGTTAATCGTTCGCTGTAATTCCACGTTCATTCGCTCCAGTTCTGCGTTTTTCACTAATCGTTCAGTGTAATTGCACATTGTCCATTGTTTTTCTGGGATCAGATGGAATAAACGATCATAGTAACGATTGCAATAACGATCGTATCTAACGATTATCGCTCTGTGTAATATGTTGAACGATTTCAGGTTAACGATAAACAATCTCAATTGCGATCGTTTATCGTTAATCGTTAAAAATCGCTCAATGTAATAGGACCCTAAGTGTCGACTTCCTGCTGATCAGACATATCCTAATGCTGCGTTTACACGTAATGATTATTGGCCCGATCGTACGATTAGCGATGTCGGATTTACGATTTTTTTTTAATAACGATCAGCGTTTAGATGGTACGATATATCGTACGAATATTCGCACTGCGATCGTTTTGCGATCGTTTAAGCCTATCTCACACATTGGTTAAATCGGCAAACGACTGTTCACACGGAACGATTTGCGAATTTTTTGCGTACGATGAACGACGATTTGATGACCTGATGAAAGATCAAAATGTACGATTTATCTTGCGTCGTTCGATCGTTTGCTGCGTTTACACGTACGATTATCGCTCGAATTTGACCGTTATCGCGCAAATTCGCACGATAATCGTTACGTGTAAACGCAGCATAAGCATAGGCCATCAGTGTAAAATGCCCCAAAGAACCCTTTAAGCATTGTCTACAAAAGCCAGTGTGAGCCCATGGCATGCAGGTATGTTGTCCACCGCTGCTTTATGAGATCTAGTGTTTCTATATACAAAAAAAAAATACAAATCACAATTTCATACACAATGATCATCACCCGTTTTACAATTGCTTGCTCTGAATGGAAAGCAGTGGCGCAAGAGATCTATAACACGAACAAGTGCGTTCAGAAAGTGCAAAGCTGAAACAGGAAGCATAAGGAAAAGTGCTACATGAAGAGGCGACTCCCTGAACATTGATGCGGATGACATGATGTGCCCCTTTAAGGGAAGGATAGCTTCCAATGGATCAGAGGTATTCTAATTAAGAGACAACTGAGATCCATCTGTCCATGTCTTACAATGTAACCAATATGACTTTCAGAAATCTTATTATTATCAGGTTGTGTTCACACTATAGACCATTATGTTTTATAAAACAGCAAGAAGAACCCAATCTGCAGCCCTGTGCTTTGTGGTAAGGAAAACCTGATGGACCTACAATATCACTGGGATCTCTCTGGATCTATCATAGTGGCACTTGTGTAAACAGAGCCTAGGGCTATGCTCACGCAATGTTGAAATTATGGCCAATTTTATTGTACCGTTGCCATTTAAAGGAGAACTCTGCCCAGACCCATTTGTTTTAGCAAGAGCTGGGGAGGAGGAGGATAAAAGAAATAACGTGCACATACCTCCCCGGCTCCAGCGCTGGTGGCCCCATACCGCTGCTATGGTCACCGACCTCTGCCTGGTCTGAGCAGGGACCCACGTAGTGACATGTGAGGTCAGCGGCTGAGGCAGGCCCCCACTATGGCTGACTGGCTGAGCGGACCGCACACATCATGACTCGGGTCCCCGCTCAGACCAGGAAGCAGCTGGGGACCATAGCAGCGGTATGCAGCCACCAGCGCTGGAGCGGGGGAGGGAAGGACACGTTATTTCTTTTATCCTCCCCCTCCCCAGGGGGTCTAGCCGAACTTCTCCTTCAAACAATGGCTGTTATTCCCATAATAACTTCCGTTGCTTTAAAATTACGGCTGTTATAACGCCTGTCATTTGGTGGTAAATGACGGATGTCCAATAAAACCTGCCGTTATTTCAGCGGTGTGTGAACATAGCCTTAGGTGCCCTTATAGGGCTAAACTAGTGTGTACACCAGCACCTGCTGAGAGGAGGCCATAATAAGGTGAACCTGTGCACATATAGAGGAGCCTTCAACCCAGGCTCGGACTGGCCCACAGGGAAGCAGGGGAATGCCCTGGTGGGCCCTACCCATTGGTGGGCCCCTGAGCAGGAGGTCTGCATCCCTGTTTAGCAGCTTCAGGATGACATGTAATCCCTCAGTTAGTTTCATGGGACTTCACCTTTCAAGAAACTTAAGTGGACGGCTGTGCTGTTTGCAGAGAGCAGGGATGGGGAACCTACGACCCTCCAGCAGTTGAAAAACTACAACTCCCATCATGCCTGGACAGCTCCTATACACTAGAACAGGGATAGGGGAACCTTCGGCCTTCCAGCTGTTGCAAAACTACAACTCCCATCATGCCTGGACTGGCCTAAGGTTCCCCATCCCTGGCGAGCATTGCCGGTCACATACACAGCACTGTGCAAAGTCGCTATAGTAATGTGAAAGTTTTGGTGCTGGGTATATCTGGTGTATGTAGGGTGGGCCCCTAGAATAAAATATTCCCTGGTGGGCCCAAGGTACCCCAGTCCGACACTGCTCCAACCAGTCAGGAGGAACAATAGGGATTACATGCAATGGTGCCAGTTCACGTCCAGACCTACAATCACACGTAGTCACCATATAGGCCATGTTCCTACACCGTCTCCTTATGGCCGTTTGACGGCCGTAATTTCGAGGCCAAATAATGGCTGTTATTATAGTAATAATGTCCATTATTAGGCCTCAAATTCTAAAAGACGGCTGTGAAATGGCCATAAAAAGACGGCGTGTGAACATAGACATGGAATGATTGGCACATACTTTATTCCAGCCTCCCACACAAGCACCTTCGGGGCTATTTGGAGGATAAAATTGCACACACTAGTTTACCTATATTACAGATGACTAGATATATGGGGATCTATGAGGTAGCCTTACTTTCAATGTATTTGCAGATATCAGTAATCCTATAATATGGGAAATATGACAATTTAGGGCTTTGTTTTCACATTGGGAACATATCAGGTAAAGCCGTCCTTCTTGTTAAATAGTTAATGATTGTGATCACTGTTAGCGGACGTCTATGTTACGACACGGCCGCCTTCCCTAATATGTTCCCGAAGTAGTTCAGTTTGTCCTTTGAAGAGATAATAAATAATTATTTCACCTAAGATCAAGTACACTAGATGTCTGAGCTGAAGGATCGCTATTCAGGTACACTGGGATTTGTAGGACTTTAGAAGGTGTATAGGGTGTGCAGGTATCTTATAACAGTCCTGGCTATAATCCTCATCATCGGTGTGCTATGTATATTGTGGGCACATAGTGATTTGCAATGCACAGGAATGTAAGAGGATAGATACTTGTGTGATACCAATGCCTACAAGTATGTGTACACTCACCCTGTAAAGGGCAGGCAGCAAATACATTACTTCCCATAGTGCTTATCTGTCTATAGTATAACTAGTAATGAGGGTCCTAACCACATGCTGAATGGACATTGCTATACTACTAGTCCTTTTTATTCTAAATGGCATAGCATTCTAATATTTAGGCTATGTTCACACATCGTTTTTATTTAGGCAAAAATCTGTCCGTAATTAAAGTGCCTGATCATTATTTATTATTACAGTTGTAAAGATCAAAATGCGGCCGTAAAAAACATTGTGTGCACATAGCCTTAAAGGGGGTGTCGGGTTAGGTAAAATATATGATGAATTACCCCCCCTCCTGGAGACTAACAATTTCCTCCATACTTGTCATTACCTTTGCTGTCTCCTTCCCTCAGTTCCGAGCTGCTGTCTTCTGCTAAAGACACAAAAAACTGTGTGAGAGCTGTTCAGTCTGTCTCTGCTCTCAACCCACTTCTCCCCTCTCCCTTCTAGATGGCTAAACAAGTCCCTGGCTGGCTTTATCTGCAACATTGTAGCTTCTTTATAATGCTGGAAGGGGTTAATCTGAGTTCAAGCTGCTGATAAACTCATTATTATCTCTCCCTTCATTACAAATTTTCTACAATGTTGCAGACAGGGAGTCGTTGACATCAACCGTGTGGAAGAGTGGAGAGAGGGGTGAGGATTGAGAGCAGAGACGGACTCAACAGCTCTCATACAGTTTTTTGTATCTTTAGCAGAAAGCAGCAGCTCAGAACTGGGGAAAGAAGACAAAAAAGGTAATGACAGGTATGGAAGGAATTGTGACTACCATGAACAATAATATGGGATCCCCCCAAAATTTTTCTCACTAGAAATCCTTTTAGCTCAAAGTCATCAAATGTTACCATCATTACAAAAAACCTGTGATGTGTCAGAGAAATTGATCGGCCCAGGTCTGAGTGCTGAGACTCCCACCAACTGCTAGAACGAGTGGGAAGAAGCACTAAGCTAAGCACTTCACTTTCCATATCAATCCTCCCTGCAGGACAGGGGTTAGAAACTCAGGCCTCCCAGCTGTTACAAAACAACAATTCCCATCATGCCTGGACAGCCAAAGCTTTAGCATGATGGGAATTGTAGTTTTGTAACAGCTGGAGAGCCTGAGTTTGACTAAGTGCTTCATTCACAGATCAGTAATTTGTGTCTGCATTTGCACAAATACGGACAAAATACGGACCTGTTCATTCCTATGGGCCCTTACACACAATTGTACTTTATACAAGGAAAGCGACAGGGAGAGAAGAACTTAGCTGAGTATTTCTCCCAGCTTGCTCTAGGAATCGGTGGGAGTCTCAGCACCCAGACTCTGACCAATCACATTTTCCCCATACCTCTATGAAAAGACAATTTTTTTTTAATGACAGTAAGGCCTTATTCTCATGTTCTGTGAGTACTGTCTGTGTACGGAAGATACGCTACGGACCGGATTTACGGACCTCCCGGGATCACAAATTTAAATCTTCGCTGCACTGTACTGACACAACCATGCGGCTGTATCAGTACAGTGCCGTTAAGATTTGAACGGAGATGACACATGATGTCACGAACTTCAAACGCCATTCCGTTGCATGCCATTGCTTTATACAGAACCTGTAAATAAGGCCTGACAGTGTTTAGGTAGAACAGGACAATATACTGAAACTGAGCACAGAATATATCTGACCATTAGAGGTGAGCGCTTTGTTAGCTCAACAATCTGCTTATCAGCCTGCGGCCGCTCTGCCTTGGGTGCCTGGTAAAGCCGGGGGAAGATTCCCATGACTGGATCCAGCTTTTCCAGGGACCCAGGGTAGAGTACTCTGCACCCAATCACCATCGCCCAAGCGAGACATGTACAGGGACTTTGTGGTCAGATGAAGCAACTGGTTTTGGAAACACTTCAGGTAATTATGAAATGGGGTAATAAGGCGTCGGTGGGATCTATAAGAGAAATCCCTTCTATCCATTGTTACCCACATAATAGGACATTTGGCACAAGACTCACTGCAGACTAGTAAGGTAATGGTAATACTCGTAGCTTTTTATTACTGCAGGAGCCGCTGGCAGTGGAGGGTGGAGGTTTATCCAGTGTGCAAAGGTTGCTTTAAAATATACTCTGTCGTCTGGTCTTTCCACGACCTGCAAAAAAAAAAAAGCATGCCAAGTCAGATAGTAACTAGTTAAAGGGGTATTCCACTCAGACATAACTTTTATGATGATTTCCTCCATACTTGTTATTATCTATTTAAATTCCTTCCCCCAGTTCTTAGCTGCTGCTTTCTGTCGAACACACAAAAATCGGTGTGTGAGCTTTTCTCTTTCTCCCCCCCCACTACCCCCTCCCGTCTGAGAGAGCTGGTGTAAATAAGTCCCTGGCAGGCTGTATCTGCAACATTGTAGCTTCTTTGTAATGCTGGCAAGGTTATTCTGAGGTCAAGTTGCTAATGAACTTGGAACTTGGATGCCCAAAAGCAGACTATATCACAAGGCGATGGGCGAAACTTTTTTTGGCACCCCCCCCCCCCCCCTTAACGTAACATAAGGCTCCCATGCCTCCAGACAACACCCATCAACCCCCCCCCGCCATACACACAACTACCCCCCAGCCATTCACACAACCACCACCCCCAAACTACAGCCCCTGCCCTACTACAGCTACCCAAACTACCACCCCCAGCACCCCCCCTACTATAGCCCCCCAAAAAACTACCATCCCCAGCCCCCCAACTATAGCCCCCACCCAACTACTACCCCCAGCTCCCCACACAACTACCACCCTCAGCCCCCCACCCAACTACCACCCCCAGCCCCCCAAACAATTAACACCCCCAGCTCCCCACCAACTACAGCCCCTCAAAAAACTACCACCTCCAGCCCTCCAAACTACAGCCCTCACCCAACTACCAGCCCCACACCCAACTATCACCCCCAGCTGAGCCCCCCCCCCCATACAACTATCACCCCCAGCCCCCCCCCCCCACACAACCATCACTGCCACCAAGAGTTCTCTTACCTGAGCGCCGGAGCATGACTTCATGACCGCACATCCCCTTACTGGTTGGCTGGACGTGCGGTCCGGGTGACGTCATGCTCCGGCGCCGCGCAGGGGAGGAAAGGAGCTTAGCGCTGCGGGAGTAATGCGGCCGGGGGCGCTCTGGCAGAGAGATGCAGCGCACATCTAACTTCAAATAGAAGCTAGATGTGCTGTGTTTCTGGCGGAGGCCAGGAGGGGGCGCTCTGGCCGAAACACAGCACATCTAACTTCTATCTGTAGTTAGATGTGCGCTGCATCCCTCAGCCTGCCGGAGTGCTCCCCAACTGGCCGGGGGTGAGATCACGCCTGTCCCACGCCTTGCTGCAACCCTCCCCCGCCTGTCCATCAGGCGTGCGGGGGATAAGGCAGGCGTACTCCAGGGTGAAGGGGCGAATCTGTACCTCTTATCTCTTCTCTAATAAGTATACATGTATTAGTGCTGTATGATTTCATCTATGTTACCAGTCACACATAAATCCCAGAAACCTCTACCTGTCTGATGGAAGATGGAGCCGCGATGGCCGGGGTCTTTCTGTAGCTGGATATCCTTCAGAGTAAAGATGGAGACATCTATGGAGAAGTGGAGAACTGTTATATAATGGGACACAAGTTGGTATCAGACATACAGAGCCCATATGGGGCACATAGTCACTTACTGTCGGGCAGTGTGAGCACTCTCTCTCCAAGGGATTTAAAGTAGGGGTGTCGTAGAGCGCCATCTGCGCATATCCTCTTCTTGTCTTCATACTGAAAGACATGTAACAGATATACTCGGGAGACGGGAGCTATTCTGAGAATTGGTAAGGATCTCAGCAAGATGGAGGCTGCCACAAAGATGGGAACGGGCTGAGATGTGTTACCAGACACAAAGAGGGAGACCGTGGAGCCTCATAAAGGCTATGGGGTCGTTCTTAAAGGGGTTTTCTGGTAGTGTTAAAGGGGTTCACCAATTTTTTTTCTTTTAAATTAACTTGTACCAGAAAGTGCCAGAGATTTGTAATATATTTCTATTAAAAAAATAAACAAAACTCATTTCTTCCAGTACTTTTCAGCTGTTGTATGTCCTGCAGGAAGTGGTGTATTCTTTCCAGTCTGGAGTGCAGGAGAGGTTTTCTATAGGGATTTGCTACCGCTCTGGACAGTTCCTGACATGGACAGAGGTGGCAGCAGAGAGCACTGTGACAGACTGGAAAGAATACACCACTTCCTGCAGGACCTACAGCACCTGATAAGTACTAGAAGACTGGAAATTTTCTAATAAAAGTAAATTACAAATCTCTGGCACTTGCTGGTACAAGTTGGTTTGAACTTTTTTTTTTATAAAACAACCCCTTTAAAAACTGGGCTACAAAAACTCATTTAGTTGTCCCCTACCTGATGTGCTGCACACGTCACACTGCAGCAAAACATTGACCTCAACAACTACATGGTGCATGTGCAAGATGAAAATGCAAACATTATCAGCTGCAGCATCACATGAAGGTGAAATTACAGCATATCCAGAGAGGGACAGCTGTAGATCTATGGGTGAGAACCAGGTTTTTTTTGTAAAGGGGTACTCCGTGGAAAATCTTTTACTTTCAAATCAACTGGTGTCACAAAGCGCCAGAGATCAGTAATTTATTTCTATTACTTCTAAGTCCAGTACTTATCAGCTGCTGTATGTCCTGTAGGAGGTGGTGTACTCTTTCCAGTCTGACAGTGCTCTCTGCTGCCACCTCTGTCCATGTCAGGAACTGTCCAGAGCAGCAGCAAATCCCCATAGAAAACCTCTCCGGCTCTGGGCAGTTCCTGACATGGACAGAGGTGGCAGCAGAGAGCACTGTCAGACTGGAAAGAGTACACCACTTCCTAGAGGACACACAGCAGCTGATAAGTACTTGAAGACTGGAGATTTTTAAGTAGAAGTAAAATACAAACCTATATAACTTTCTGAAACCAGCTGATTTAAAAGAAAAAGATTTTCGTAAATGCAATACGTAAGTGTAATTGAGATATAAGGGTGTTATTACACAGGCCGATGGGGGCCCAATAACAACTGTAAACGAGCGCCGATCTAGCAGATTACTGGGCCTATTACACGGCCCGATAATCGTTTAACAAGGGCTGCATGGACACTGTTACCGATGTCCTTGCAGCCTTTGCTTAAACTATATACTTTACCTATCCATGCTCCAGGGCTGTTCCTCCTTCTCCCCGGGTCCCGTGCGCTCTAGCTTCAGAGCGGCCTGTCAGCTGACAGGCCGCTCTGAAGCTAGAGCGCGGGACCTGGGAGAAGCGGACCCCAGGAGCAGCCCCGGAGCATGGATAGGTAAAGTATATATCGTCAGTCACCGGCCGCGCACCGCTATCACACATAGCGGTGCGCAGTTGGCGCCCAACAATTATAGGTTCTAACCTACATCAACGATCAGCTGATGGTTGTTGTCATTGGCTGATCGTTGTATTTATTACACGGAGCGATAATCGGCCAAATCGATTATCGTTCCGTGTAATAGTACCAATTAGTACACATTAGAGCTCCAGCCGTATGCCATCAATTGACAATCAAGCACCCTGCTCCTCAATCGCGCACCATGCTTGATCGAGCAAACTCGCTAAACACTACATGCCACAGATTTAAAATGTGTCAATATACAGTATATATTCAGCATGTGGTAAAGATTTCTAAGAATCCCAGCCACACTGCTGCTACTCTAATACCCTGCAGATTTTCTGCCCCTATGTAAACATAGTAACCAAGAAATTTGGTTACAAATGGCAATCTATTGTTTTTATACATCATCCCCTTTTTTAAACTCTAAAAAGATTCCAGAGACAGCATGCGGCGCGCTATGGTATTATACTGTGAGCTTTACTTACCAGGAGAAGGCCGTACAATAATTCAATGCCATCAGAATCCAACCTAAAGACAGAAATTCCACCATTAGCAATAATCAGGAGCAACTAAATACATATGTGAATACTAGCTAAAGTTGGGGAATATTACTGAAGTCTCAGCGTCCTTTGGTAGTTAAAGGGGAACTCTGGTTCAATCCCCACCCATAATCTCAGCTTGTGTGTAATAAGTTTCTATTACATTAATTTGTCTGCAGCACATCCTGAAGCTGCTGAAAATCCTCACTGCCTGCTCCACTCTGTCTCCTCTCCTCTGTCTCCCCCTCCCTTCTGAGACAGAGGTCACATGATCTGTCTTTTTTTTTTTTTTGGCAGGCAAGCTGTAACGCCTCATCTGTAGCCCCGCCAACCACTGACTTCACATCAACCATTGATCACACGACCTAGGGCGCAGGGCTGCTTTAACCAGAGGGCACATGGTGCACGTGCACCGGGCCCACTGGTTAAAGGGGCCCACCCTGAGCAGGGCCGGCCTTTGCTCTGTGCGACCAGGGGGGTCGCACAGGGCTCCGGCCACCAGCCAGGGGGGCGCCATCGGGATGGGTAAGTTACCCATCCATGGCGCTCCCTGCATGCCCCCCCCCCCCGCCTGCTGCTGTGCTCTGCACTGTAGCTATTAGCGCTTGTAACAAGCGCTCATAGGTACAGGGGGTGTAACTACTAAATAGGGGCACGGAGGAGGGTAACTACTATATAGGGGTACATAGGGGGGTAACTACTATATAGGGGTACAGAGGACCTTACTACTGTATGTGTTGGAGCCTAAAATGTTTCTCTGGCAGATTCTGGAGAGAAGATTCCCAGACGGGGAAAGACTTAAAGGTGGCCCAGGCTGGATGGAGTGAAAGAGAAGGTGAAAGACTCTGATCAGAGAAGACGCCTCCTGTGAGTAAATGGATGTAACTGTAAGAGTGGGTGGGGCCCACTCTTGAGGGCTGTGCACTGGGCCCACCAATGTATTAAAACAACCCTGCTAGGGGAAATAACAGCCTCTCCTGAGCAGTATAGGGGAAAGGAGACACTGTTGTTTCATCTCTTCCTCTGTAATCTATTTTAGTAGATGGATAGATAGATCAATAGATACTGTAATTATTGTGCAAAGCAGAAGCAGATGGAGCCAGTGGTGGGCAGGTACATGGCAGTTGGCTCTTAGGTGCAATGCATGCTGGTAGTTGTAGTTTTCCTGCTGATCGCCATGATGTAAAACTGGAATCATTTAAAAAGTCAGAATCTTGGGCTAGGAGCAGCTTAAAAAAATGGAAAAGGTGTCAAACAATCGGTGGGGGATCCATGAGTTGATGATATTTTTATGGGATTGCTGGAGTTCCCCTTTAAACACATGGACATTATTACATAACCAAATTACCTAGGTGTGTGGCTTTTCAGTGGTTGAGCACGGTACTGCGGAAAACTATAAGCCTTAAATTCTTTATTGGAAGATATACCAGGCCACGTCTCCTCAGTGGGTGTTCCTGAAGAAGAAAATGATAGAAAGAGAAATGGATGGATGGAAACATAGATAGAAAAAAAAGTACATTTCATTGACAATATTGATGTAAGTCTTCCGAATTTAACATTAAATGGATGCTATAAATGTTATCCTGCCACATGCTATACAGCAGAGTCTGTTTCCTATTGACTTACATTATGAGAATAACACACTGCAACGTATACGGTTTTTCTGGACACAACAATAGCACAGACTACTCCGCTATATACATGCAGCGAAAAATAAACACATAAAAAGTAAAATGGAAAACTTGTGAAACGTAAACACAAAGCGCAGTGTAAATCCAGCTAGTCATATTTAGGCTATGTTCATACACCGTCTTTTTTTTGCCCGTTGACGTCAAACAATGGCTGTTATTTTTATAATGATGGCCGTCCTGGCCATCAGTCATGTAGTGGCTCTACTTGTGATTTTCCATAACGCTGTTAAGAACTTACCTGTCAACGCTACAGCGCCATGGCTCATCTGAGGTAGCGGTGGTATTCCCAGCATCCCCATGACAACCAGTACTAGGTGGTGCAGGACCAGTTATCACTGGGCCACCAGGAAAGGCCGGGCAATCAGCGAGCAGGGACACCAAGCGTTAGATCTGCAACCTGTCTCAGTGACCTTGCTATCATTCTTCCGTGTTCTCACACTTCCTGGAACGCTGATCTTTTCCTTGTTTTCTGACCTTGCTGCCGCCTTCTGATGTGGACATGCTATCCTGGTGTGACTCTTTCTTGTTTTGTACCGTGCTGCTATCTAGGTTTTGACCTTTACCTAATCTGGCCACACTGTGTATTGTGTGTATTTCTGTCCTGACCCGTGTCCATTTACTTCCTGCCAATCCTGCGCGTAGTTTAATGTAGGGACCGTCGCCCAGTGCTCCTAATGGGTGCCCCAGTGCTCCTAATGGGTGCCCCAGTGCTCCTAATGGGTGCCCCAGTGCTCCTAATGGATGCCCCAGTGCTCCTAACAGTCTGATCGGACCATGGAGCAAACTACTGACTACACCAGAACAGCGCAGAGGAGGAAGGTAAGAGACATACTATAAGAGACATAGCTTCCTCCTCAGCGTCTCCTGTGCAATAGGGACATATCAGGAGGTTAGATCCGTCAGGGCTGCTGATAGTTCCCATTTAATGTAACAAAAGTTCAATTTTAAATATAAATCTCCATCTAAATTCCATCTTGTTTTGTAACATAAGAAAATGGCCCCAGCGTGGTCCCTGCGGAAGAGAAGAACACTGAGCACTCACCAAGAAGTCTAAAGATTAGATGCAGTTCTTCCTTCACTGTAGAACCGGGAAACATGGGTCGTCCGGTGGACATTTCATACAAGATACAGCCGACACCCCTATATAAGAGAGAAATCAGACCTTCTTATCATTCACATAGGAAATCGTTACTTCTCACATCTCACTTCCCACGTTTTAAACATTTCAATCCTGTAACTACAGATGGAAGAAGTGGCGGTAATGCAGAACAATAGCCTGTGTGATCCCAGCCGCATGTGCGCATGGGCCGCAGTGACTGGTGCAGGAGTACAGGAGCCACCGCACTCCATCCAGCCCTAAAGGCTTCTGTATTGTTCTCATCTGTGGGGGTCAGGGGTCACACATACATGAAATATATTCAACTAAATTCTTGGAAAACTTTATTCAAGAAGAAGTCCGGCATTTATTAAAATGTATCAGCCGGCAGGTTCAGGTGGGGACCATAATAAACAATCACTACTTACCTCTCCATTTGCCTTGCTGCTGCAGGACCCCCGTCAGGCTCCTTCATCTGGAGCGTCGCTACTTGGCTGATGGACTGCCCGCTCCTCCAGTGACTGCGGGGGGCACCAATCCATCATCCAGGTCATAGTGACTGTCTATCACAAGTTTTAAAGAATGCCGGACTGCTACTTTGAGTTTATAAAAAGGGGGATATTGCAAATAATAACAAATATGTGACTTATAGAGGGGAATTTATAAAGATGAGTGTACCCATACGCCGGTCTTAAAGCTCCACTGCCATACACCGTCTGTATTATCTAAGAGCCACACTCCCCTTAGTAAATCTGCCGGACCTGGGCCTTGCTCCGGAACAGGTGTACATTTTTGCCATCACTTACACCTACTAGCAGGAGTAAATTAAGATAAATCAGACATTGGAGGAGGCTGCTCCATCAGCACTTTGCCCGCCCTCACATACCACTCAGACGCTGCCTCAGTGACATCACCCGTCACTTGTCAATTGGATGCGTGCGTCGCCACGCTCCTGCCCAGCCTCTCCCCTGCCACCGGACTAGCACTCCCGGAAGTCACCCGCCGGTTCTACTGGTGGCAAATTCCTGCCCTGCCGCACTTCTTGGCCTCACAGAGATGGCCTGGGGTGGGGTGGGGGGGGTCTCAAGTGAGGTAGTGTGTGTTGGGGAGGGGTTTAAGATGTGGCCCAGGTGGGGTAATATGTTTGTGTGTGTGTAGTGGACAAGGTCAGGTGGTGTAGTATGAGTGTGGAGGGGTCAGGTGAGGTTGTGTGTGTGTTGAGGGGGGGGGGGCTAATATGTTTGTCTGGCAGGTTCTGAAGAGATGAATTGCAGCTGGAAGAAATCATCATGGTGGTCTGGGCCCGATGGAGAGAAAAAGGGAAAGAGAACAGCTCAGAGAAGACGTCACCTAAATGAGGTTTAGAAAAGGTTGGGAAACACTGGCCTAGCGGATAGAAGCTAGGGCAGACCTCCCAGAGGCTGTGTGAACAGGGGGAGCTGAGGAGGAGCTGCCTGGGCAGTGGTGTGCACCACTACCGATGACAGTGGCCCTGACAGGAGCCCAGGGCGGGTGGCTGCTTGTGTCTGCTTTTTGTTATTATGAGTGGTGGCAATAGAGCTGGGCTAATAGAGCAGTCATTGGGGTTACTAGCGTCTGCACTGGGCTCCTTCGCTAACCGCTTATGACGGCACTCAGAGGGCCCGTGCCCCGGATATTTTAGGACCCTAGCAACGCCCCAGTCACCATGTTATCCAGGAAGGGACATCACCATGGTATCCAGGAAGTGACATCACCATGGTATCCAGGAAGTGACATCACCATGGTATCCGGGAAGTGACATCACCATGTTATCCAGGAAGTGACATCACCATGGTATCCAGGAAGTGACATCACCATGGTATCCAGGAAGTGACATCACCATGGTATCCAGGAAGTGACATCACCATGGTATCCGGGAAGTGACATCACCATGTTATCCAGGAAGTGAAGCCTTGATGCAGTAGTAAGTGCAGGGAAAAAAGCATTTTACAAGCATTTTCCGTAATAAGTGTATATTAGTGATTTGTATAAATTTTTGGGGGCAATACAATACTTTAATAAAAATTTTTGCCAGGCTTCTTAACGTTTTCTTGGCTTGTTCATGTTTGAACATCAGTAACGTAATTTAAATTTAAAGCTGAGTTCAAAGCTGATACCATGACATACGATACCATGACATACATGACTGTCCTGTCACTCACCACATGTCTATAGGGGTGCCGTACTCAGTAGATCCCAGCAGAACATCTGGTGGCCGGTACCATAGTGTCACCACTTCATTGGAGTAAGTTTTGGTGGGTACAGACTTGGCTCTGGCAAGACCTTAAAACACACAGGTATACTTCTTATTACACTGGTATACACATCATATTACATGGCAAGAACACTTAAGCTATGGCTGAAGAAACAAAACAGCAGACCTATAACTCACTCTGTAGTCTTCATGAAATCCCCGGTGGTTCCTGGTAGGTCTGAATGAGACTTCTGGATGCATTTTTATATCCAGCAAAAAAAAAAATCTTTCAAATAAACTGGTGCCAGAAATTTGTAATTTACTTGTATTAAAAAACTGAAGTATTCAAGTACTTATCAGCTGCTGTATGTCCTACAGGAAGTGGTGTATTCTTTCCAGTCTGACACAGTGCTCTTTGCTGCCACCTCTGTCCATGTCAGGAACTGTCCAGAGTAGTAGAGGTTTTCTATGGAAATTTGCTACTGCTATGGACAGTTCCTGATATGGACAGAGGTGGCAGCAGAGAGCACTGTGTCAGAATGGAAAGAATACACCACTTCTTGCAGGGCATACAGTTGCTGATAAGTACTGGAGGACTTCAGATTATTAAATAGAAATAAATTAAAAATCTTTAAAGCTTTCTGATACTAGTTGATCTAAAAGTATTTTTTTGTTGCCGGAGTGCCGCTTTATATGTATCTTTTGTACATCCTTAGTTCTATTTGAACTTCAGTATATTCTCTACAATGTGATTTGTAAAACTCTGTTCAATGTCTTCTCTTTTGACATTTAATTTAAACAGAAAAAAAATAAAAACATTTTAAGGGTACGTTCACACGTACCGGATCCGCAGCAGATTTCATCTAAATAACTGAACACATTATCAAATCTGCACCATCAAATCTGCTGCGGATCCTGTACATGTGAACGCACCCTAAAGTAGAAACTAGAGCTGTCAAAGTGAGTGTGAGTACTCTGATTTATAGTGCGTACTGTGTTTTTTAGTGAGTACTGTGATTTATAGTGACTACTGTGATTTATAGTGAGTACTGTGACTTATAGTACTGTGACTTATAGTGAGTGCTGTGATTTATAGTGAGTACTGTGACTTATAGTGAGTACTGTGATTTATAGTGAGTGCTGTGATTCATAGTACTGTGATTTATAGTGAGTACTGTGATTTATAGTGAGTGCTGTGATTCATAGTGACTACTGTGATTTATAGTGAGTACTGTGATTTATAGTGACTACTGTGATTTATAGTACTGTGATTTATAGTGACTACTGTGATTCATCATCCTATCTAATTGAGTGATTGCTATGGATTAGCATTACAGATAATATTGTACATAAAAAGAAAAAAGGAAACACAGTGGCGCTGCATGTGCAGGCGGATTAACCCTGTGAGATGTGTATGTGTAGATTCACACAAATGCACACTCACCTTGTTAGGTCGTACGTATTAGGCACGACTCTAATGTAGGCTTGTAGGTATATAAGGAGGGCTGCTGCCTTCCACCTTCCGATATCCCTGGATGTGGGATCAGGACTGAAATCCAAATGACCTTGCAACAATGGTGGATTCCTTGGTGCTCAAACCTCCAGGCACAGTCACTCCACTTCAATCAAGATGCAGAGATTTCCAGTATTTTTGCCAACCAGATGTGTTCTTTATTGCTACACGTTTCAAGGGTTAACCAAGGGTTAAGGGTTGCCTGATGAAGAGGGTGGTTAACCCTTGAAACGCGTAGCAATAAAGAACACATCTGGTTGGCAAAAATACTGGAAATCTCTGCATCTTGATTGAAGTGGAGTGACTGTGCCTGGAGGTTTGAGCGCCAAGGAATCCACCATTGTTGCAAGGTCATTTGCATTACAGATAATACACATACTGTACATTGCTCCTTTTTACATTTCGCTAATCCTAACCAAACAAATGGGATTACTCTTCTCTTCTAGATCAAGTACAATTGGCCAAGTTAGGTTAGGTATACTTTGCTGCAGTACACAAGGACGCGGCATATCCCTGGCCGCTCTAGCACAAACACAAATGTGAAAATTCACAGAGAAAACGGTTACTGAAACAACATCAATGTACAATAACAATGTCATAGAGACAGCATCAATGTACAATAACAATGTCATAGAGACAACATCAATGTACAATAACAATGTCATAGAGACAACATCAATGTACAATAACAATGTCATAGAGACAACATCAATGTACAATAACAATGTCATAGAGACAACATCAATGTACAATAACAATGTCATAGAGACAACATCAATGTACAATAACAATGTCATAGAGACAACATCAATGTACAATAACAATGTCATAGAGACAACATCAATGTACAATAACAATGTCATAGAGACAACATCAATGTACAATAACAATGTCATAGAGACAACATCAATGTACAATAACAATGTCATAGAGACAACATCAATGTACAATAACAATGTCATAGAGACAACATCAATGTACAATAACAATGTCATAGAGACAACATCAATGTACAATAACAATGTCATAGAGACAACATCAATGTACAATGACAGCAATGTCATAGAGACAATATCAATGTATAATAACAATGTCATAGAGACAACATCAATGTACAATAACAATGTCATAGAGACAACATCAATGTACAATAACAATGTCATAGAGACAGCATCAATGTACAATAACAATGTCATAGAGACAACATCAATGTACAATAACAATGTCATAGAGACAACATCAATGTACAATAACAATGTCATAGAGACAACATCAATGTACAATAACAATGTCATAGAGACAACATCAATGTACAATAACAATGTCATAGAGACAACATCAATGTACAATAACAATGTCATAGAGACAACATCAATGTACAATAGCAATGTCATAGAGACAGCATCAATGTACAATAACAATGTCATAGAGACAGCATCAATGTACAATAACAATGTCATAGAGACAACATCAATGTACAATAACAATGTCATAGAGACAACATCAATGTACAATAACAATGTCATAGAGACAACATCAATGTACAATAACAATGTCATAGAGACAACATCAATGTACAATAACAATGTCATAGAGACAACATCAATGTACAATAACAATGTCATAGAGACAACATCAATGTACAATAACAATGTCATAGAGACAACATCAATGTACAATAACAATGTCATAGAGACAACATCAATGTGGTTCCTCTGCTTGGATCATCACAAATGTAAAGAATGAAGGAGCTGCAGCGCTTCCTAGAATCCGCTGCCCATCCAGTATTATTCTGAGATTTCAGGTCTTGGAAATCTGTAATAAGACAATCAGTCAAGGGCAGTGGCTTGGGCTTTGTTCACACAAAGCAATTAATGCATGTTTAATTAGTGCTACTTTGCCACAAATTTGTAACTTTGCTGTAAAATAGCCACGATTTTAACAGAATTGTGGCCAAAGTATCAATATTTTATCAAGAATTGCGCAGATCACATAAGAAATAGTGCTAATGAATGCTAATTAAACTAGCATTGAATGCTCAACGTTGTGTTACAGAACCTCACAGAGTGGTGGCTACCCTGGAGGCAGACCACGCAACTGCTACAGGGCCTGGTGAAGCGTGGCCTCCATGTTACGGCTCACAACAGCAACCATATGCTCCCTTCTTCCCCGGACAACCTCTAGCAGCACAGCAGTGCATGAACCCCCCCGGACAGCTGCTGGCCCGCACCCGCCCCATACATGTACCTGGACAAGCTTTGGCAGTGCAGCTCCCCCTCCCCATGCACAGAATATAAGAATAGGAAGTCTACCGGGAGGCGGTATCCTGCTCTGCATATCACAGGAGATCGGAAACTACAATGCTTAGATCCCTGCAGTTCCTGACAAAAACGGTGGCGGCAGCAGAGGGGGCCGTGTCACCCCTTACTGCTGCCAGGCACCTAAAGAACATATGTAAATAATAAACTATACATTGTTAAAATAAAGTTATATTACATAGTAATAGAACTTTATTAAACCAATCTATTTAAAAAAAAATCTCTCTGGAGTACCCCTTTAAGAGATGTCCCCATTACTCCTCTCATAGTATGTAGGTGGCCACAAACACCTGCGCAGACTAAAGGATGATGAACTCGCTGCACCTGTAAACACAACATGACACCTTTGCAGATTTGTGTTCCTCTTCCCAGTGAGGTCCTATCCCTAGTCCTGCAGCCGCTGGCACACTGTATGGCACATGGAGATCATAGCTAGAGGATCATGACGGACGTTACCCACCAAAGTCGGCCAGCTTCAGCTCCCCCTTCTCATTGATTAATAGGTTCTGCGGCTTGAGGTCTCTGTGCAGGATCTTCTTGCGATGACAGTAAGACAGGCCTCGAAGGAGCTGAAACATGAAGATCTGAAGGGAGAGGGAATGAAGTAACTTAGCATTTCATATATCATAAAAATATTATTCAAAACTATTATATTATTACTGTATATTATATCAATATATTATTTTAGTATATTACCAGAATTAAAGGCGTTGTTTGTAATTTACTTCTATTAAAAAAAATCTCAAGCCTTCGAGTACTTATCAGCTGCTGTATGTCCTGCAGGAAGTGGTGTATTCCCTCCAGTCTGACACAGTGCTCTCTGCTGCCACCTCTGTCCATGTCAGGAACTGTCCAGAGCAGGAGAGGGTTTTCTATGGGGATTTGCTGCTGCTCTGGACAGTTCCTGACATGGACAGAGGTGGCAGCAGAGAGCACTGTGTCAGACTGGAAAGAATACACCACTTCCTGCAGGACATACAGCAGCTGATAAGTACTGGAAGAGTGGAGATTTTTTTAATAGAAGTAAATTACAAATCTCTGGCACTTTCTGGTACCAGATGATTTAAAAAAAAAAAAAATAATGGTGAACTTCTCCTTTAGGTTTTCACTTAGATGACCCCAACTAAAATGACCAAATATTCAGCAAATAATTGAAGATACGTGTAATATAAATATAAAAATACATAATACTAATGTGCTTTGCCAGATGCTCCCTATTCTTGTATGACAGTCCTGGAGGGGGCTTGGGATGCAATGTGCAGAGACGTAGGGCACCTGATGGGGAGGTTACTACAACTACAATATTAGGAATTTTGCCTTCACATTAGCACATTAGAGTTCACTGCCCATCCTCCTTCCATAGAATCTTGAATACACTTCAACCACCAGCAGGGGGCGCTGTTACTCTGTATATAATGAAGATGTTACAAAGAATAAAGCACAATAATAGTCAGAGGAGCAAAAACTTAATCAAAGAAGCTGTAAACCTGACCTGCGGCCGCCCACGCTGCCCCCCACCCCCAGCCCAAAACTTCTCGGAAACAAAAGTAAACATTTCCGTTATGTAATCTGTCTATGGAAACTTATCTCAGTCCCAAGGGCAATTATATTTTCTTCTTTTTATTTTATTGTGTTATTCTGCTGTCTCTGTGATAGGTAATGGTCAGGTGTGGCCCCTACTAATGTGCCCATCCAGATTAAGGTACTGTATATCTTTTTCCAACTCTTTCGCTGGACTTTCGCACTTATGTTATTCTGGGAAGCTCTCTATTGTGCTTCTACGCCCCCAATCCTACTGTATACTTTTAGCACTGTAAAAATTGTTCTTTTGATATGTCTGTATTCCCTTCAAAAATTCTTTAATAAAATAAAAGTTTTAAATAAGGTATATATTTTTCTGTACTTGCTGGGGCATCACACTGAACGGCTCGGTCGCAGTGGTGCACGGCTCGGTCGCAGTGGTGCGCGGCTCGGTCACAGTGGTGCACGGCTCGGTCACAGTGGTGCGCGGCTCGGTCGCAGTGGTGCGCGGCTCGGTCGCAGTGGTGCGCGGCTCGGTCGCAGTGGTGCGCGGCTCGGTCGCAGTGGTGCGCGGCTCGGTCGCAGTGGTGCGCGGCTCGGTCGCAGTGGCGCGCGGCTCGGTCGCAGTGGCGCACGGCTCGGTCGCAGTGGCGCACGGCTCGGTCGCAGTGGCGCACGGCTCGGTCGCAGTGGCGCACGGCTCGGTCGCAGTGGCGCACGGCTCGGTCGCAGTGGCGCACGGCTCGGTCGCAGTGGCGCACGGCTCGGTCGCAGTGGCGCACGGCTCGGTCGCAGTGGCGCACGGCTCGGTCGCAGTGGTGCACGGCTCGGTCACAGTGGTGGGAGTACATTTAACCTGTGATGTTTGGCACCTCTACCAGTGGAACCTCATCCCGCTTCTTACCATAGTTACATAGTTAATACGGTTAAAAAAAAGACACATGTCCATCAAGTTCAACCAAGGAGGGGATGGATACAGGGAAGGGGGAGGGGTGATAGGTTCTATACATATGCATTTATATTATTTTGCTCTAAGAACTTGTCTAGGCCGGTTTTGAAGCCCTCTACTGTTTTTACTGTGACCAGATCCTGTGGTAGACTGTTCCACAGATTCACAGTTCAAATTGGGCCATAGATATGCCTACCTGGTTTGGTTGCTATCATTTTTCCAATTCCCCCTTATCCAACGTCCAGCTGCATATGTCGGCTCCCCTTCTGCTGTCCAGACCCAATTAGAACCTGTTTGTGTTAACTGCACAACCTTTCAACAACCTAAGAGCCTTCACACCCAATAAAATAGCTGTACCCTCAAAATGTGTCACCATTTAGGGTGTTAAGACCCAAAATCTCTCTTTCTCTCTCTCTCTCTCTCTCTCTCTCTCTCTCTCTCTCTATATATATATATATATATATATATCCTATAAATTGATCAACATCACAATCCAGTAGAGAGACAATTCTTTATTGCACAAATGTAATAAAATTATTTATATAAAATCACATATATCACTGGTTACTATACAGACAAAGAAACAACAACCAGGGGATTGCACAGGGTACTGGTAAAAAAAGCCACAATAGTTACACACCGGAATGCAGTGTGATAACATAGAAGAGTATTAGATTACATTGTACTCTGGCTCCATCTGCTGGCTACACACAATAATGCATATAGAGTAATGAAAGTGCTTTATGCATTTCTGTGACTACCTATAGCCTTTACAAAAAAGCAAAAAAAAAAAAAAAAAAAACACCAAGAAGGCCAAAAAGAGAAATTTTTGCAAAAAATAAATTTTTTAGGGAAAACACAGTATCCTTGGGACCCCCTGGGCTGCCCGACACGTGTTTCACACTTCCCTGCTTCATCAGGACATGATGTTACTGACAACTGGGGCTACTTATATACCCCCTGTGTCCCCTTACACCAATCACATGCCAAGTTCATGTATTCACACCTGTACAAGATCATTGTGAAATTCTCCTGCTGTAATTAGACACAAAATGGAGGCCAGCACATGTCAAACTTCTGCCGGCTCCCGGTCTACATGTCAGAGGCCCCTTCCTTCTTCCCAGTGGCACCTGCACTATACCAGAGCCTATAGCCCATATATACCATTGGAATCCTATCAGGCCCCAAAAATATGGCATCTGCTCCGGCCTGCATCAATATATATAACGCCGCCCATGCTAGCCACATGACCTCATGTGAAGCAGTATCTAAACTCCTCAAAGATGGCCGCCTTGGCAAAGTTGTCTAATCAGTTCTCCAGAAATACCACCTCGCGGCCCATCAGTCTTATGTAACCAACCAACCATCTTCATGGTTCCTTAAAACCTTCACCACAATACCACTGCCCACCCCACCACCCTTTTATATTTTTCGTCTTGCCTCTCCCCTCTCTTATCTGCATACTTCCTTTGTCTTCTCTTTTATGTTTTTAAAGTAAACCAGATGGTCAAGGGCAGACTAGTTGGACCAAGTGGTTTTTTCCTTTTTAATTTACAATGTTTTCTAAGTAGTACTCCGCCTTAGGCTGGGTTGACACTACGTTTTTTTTTTCATCTGTTTTTGCAAAAAGTATGAAAACCGGAAGAATGCATTTGTGTGCATCTGTTTTGATCTCTTTTTCCATCGACTTCCATTAGAAAAAGAAAAAAAACGAATCAAAATGCATCCCTTTTTTTTTTTAACGTCCACAAAAATAAGGCAGCTACGTTTTTGTGTACGTAAAAAAAAAACGGATGTGTTGTGATCTGTTTTTTTAAATAATGGAAGTCAGGGGAAAAACTGATCAAAACGGATGCACACAAATGCATCAGTTTTTTGGAAAATCGGATGAAAAAAAACGGATTGCAAAACAGCAGTGTGAACCCAGCCTGATACGTCATTCTCACTGAAATTTTTACTTCACCTTAGAAACAGATTATGGGGTGTCAGCGCTTTGTGGGATGAGGCTGGGAGGATTCTTTTTTATATATATATATATATATATATATATATATATATATATATATATACACATATATTTATATATATATATATATATATATATATATATATATATATATATATACAGTATATATATATATATATATATGTATTTTTTGTTTCCTCCCTCCCCCCTGGCATAGTTCTCTGTCCGGTATGGCGCTGTACGTACCGCGTTACGCTGTCCATGATTACTCAGCTACCGATGTGAATAACAAAGTCGGTGATGCAGGTGACCTCAATGACCAAGGCTCCGGGCACAATCCGCAGCACCTTACAGCGTATCTTATCTATTTTATAGAAAACACTTCACCTTGCCAACAGAGTAATACAAGAGATCATCACTTTCGGATCTGTAAGTGATCTGTTTGCTTACGCTGCTGATAACGGCGCGAGCGCAGGTCGTGCCACCTTTTACAGCGCCGGTGAGGAGTAAACACACACGATTATTCCACATCTACTAATGTGCCTGAACCATCTGTGCCGGCCGCTTACTCTCACCTCCTAACATCTTCTCACATTATCTCAGACACTAGCGGCTAAGTCAGGTTGTGTCCACATGACACCGAAGACTGCAGCATTTGTGACGCGTCCGGCTCGTCTCATACAGTATACAGCGCTTTCACCATACATGACTGATCTGAGATGATGCACAGATTAATGAAATTGTTATGGCCCCGCAAATGCTTTAAGCCGTAAATGTAATATATGCTGTAAAAACGCAGCGTATTTACTACACGTTGTATGGATCTGTCATAGGGAGATTTGATCAGTCGGAGCCTGGGTGTTCAGACCTCCACTGGTCGCTAGAATGAGTAGAGAGAAGCACTAAGCTGGGCGCTTCTCTGCCTGGCTCGCTGCAGAAGGTGGATTTTATAGTAAGTCCGCATCCAACTTCTGCAGGCGCTGGGAATCGAGCACCAAACATTCGAGTTCAGAGAACTTTGCTGAACCCGAACAATTTGACAGGTCTGCTCTACACTATAGTAACCCATCTCCTGAAAAGAAGAGAGCAGTGAACCAGGGCTAAGGGCCGTATTCTGCTAGATCGGCGCTCGCTTACAGAGCCTATTACATGGCTGGAGGATTGTGCAGCAAGAGCTGTGTGTGTGTGTATGTATATATATATATATATATATATATATTTATTTATTTATTGTCATGGCTGCGCTGCACCCACTCTCCATATATATATATATGGAGATGTCTGTGCAGCCCTTGCTCAGCCTCTCCTATCTTGTTCTAGCCTTCTGAACACCCAGACCCCGACTATGTAGCTATAACATGTCAAAGGTTTGTTAAACTGAAAGTGAGACTTTGATGCAAGATGGCCGAGCTGTGATTGGTTGCTTTGTGGTAAATGAATAAATCTTGCATTTTGCCCTTTTCCTGCAGTTATACTTGAGTTGGTGTTTGGCAGACGGGGGCCATACTTGTTACATAGATAGGACAGCATGTTATCTGTGTATATGGCTGTGAAGATGCACAATCCCTCTAAGCGCACTATTATATGCAGCTTTTAGATCTCAGTATATAACGTGATTGTGTTTGCCTTGCTTTGTACTGTAACATGTTATACGGCTTTGTCACAGGTCAATGTACATTGTCCCTATCTGCAACACTACATATAGAAGTAGATCAGAGAGAATGGCGAACACTTCACAGGTCCACACTGCGTTTTTGCAATCTGTTTTTTTTTTCATCCATTTTATGTAAAAAAATAAACGGGTGCTTTTGTGTAAATCAGTTTTTCCACTGACTTCCATAACAAAAAAAAAAGGATCAAAAAACGGATCTAAACGCTTCTGTATTTTTCTAGCGTACACAAAAATGTGGTTGGCCACTTTTTTTGAACAAAAAAAAAAAAAGTTAAACGTCACGATCCGTTTTTTTTATCCTTTTTTTTATTATAATGAAAGTCAGTGGAAAAACGGATCAAAACTGATGTATACAAATGCACCCGGTTTTCTTTTTTTGCATAAAACGGATTGCAAAAGCGTCGTGTGAACCCAGCCGCAGGCGTTTTCTATAAGGTGTCACTGCTTTTCTGAATAACTATGATTCTTGCATCGACCCCGACTGTATTTGCATTGAACATGAATACAGATACACACTCTATGTAATCCTCTCACCTTGACATTGTGCATACACATCAGATTGCCACAGTTGTCCAGGTACTGCTTTAGGTCGCTATCCTGGTGAAACCAAAACATTGCGATTAGGGACACAACAGATAAACCTGCACCTCACAGGGAGCATCAAAACCTGATATATATATCCACCAAGGGGAACGGCTTGTATGCGAGTTATCATATAGATTATCAGAAAATAATAGTCAAGCATTGGGCTGAACCATGGGGAAGATACTGTCATACTATACAGCTGTATTATGCAACACAGTGCTGCTATATAAGTCATAGGTGTCCATTTACTAACATGCTCCCCTAGCGTATGCCATCCGTATCCACCGCTCACCTGATGGGTGGGGGGAGGGCATCGGAGGTGGTTAAGGCGGGAAGGAGTTTTACGGCTGGAAGCAGGCATAAACCCGGCAAAAACACAGGAAGTCCCCGTCCTCTGTGCGCTCACAAACATGGCTTGGTATTTATTGACAGCCATTCCTGAGCTCACATGGAGTATGACAAGTCTTCACTTCACAAGTGTACAGCTGCTGCACATCCACATTCAGTAGCAGAGAATCCTGGGGGGTGCTCGCATTGTATGGTCAGCTCTCCTGTCACACAGCACCAAAACTGGATTGTTGCATAACAAAGGGCACTGTCTCCTGATAAGCTGCAATGTTGATAATATAATTATCCTAAGGTAATTCCCCTCGGCTGATATACAACCTGCATGATGTACAGGTGTCTCTCCTTGTGTCAGCTCACAGAGGACAGGGACTTCCTGTGTTTGGTCTCTTTATTTTTTTGAACAGAGAAAAGACCAAATATCAGCACGGAGGGAGCATGGAGAACAGTGTGGCCGGATGTATAATGTTGATTTAAACATAGAAAACTTAATAGAAAAATAAAAACTGCTTGCCATCACAACCCTTGTTGAGTTATTTAAAAAAAAAATCCCATGACAGGTACACTTTAATTTTTTATTAGGCTGTAGTGAAATGGTTTCCCACTATAGTAAATGACAGCATATCACTAGAATATATCATTGTTTACTGATGATATACAGTTTTTGGGGTTGAAGTTTTGTCCAAAAGATAATGTGTGAACATAGCCTTACAATGAAAGGACTTAGTAAGGGTCCCGGAAGTCAGACGCCACTGATCATAATGTTATGGCATATCAGCTTAAATGGGGTATTCAGATGGACATACGATCCAACACATCCTTAGCCAGCTCACAATATTTCTTCACAGACTTATAATGGAGAGCGCTGCGCATGCGTCTTTGCTGTCACATGGTACAGCCACCTATTAATGCCAGGAGCCATCTTTATGTTATAGCAGAATTAGGAATACAAAAATATTTCATACTTACTAGGTACTCGAAGACTAACGTTAGAGAATACTCTGTGTGGATGATGTCATGTAGTGTTACAATATTCACATGTTTCAGGTTCTTCAGAAGGGAAACTGGAAGATAGAAATGACGCAAAGTTTAAATACCATTAAAGGACCTCAAATTAAAAGAAGTTAAAGGGGTACTTCAGCAAAAATCTTTTTCTTTCAAATCAACTGGTTTCAGAACGTTATTTAAATTTGTAATTTACTTCTGTTTAGAAATCTCCAGTCTTCCAGTACTTATCAGCTGCTGTAGGTCCTGCAGGAAGTGGTGTATTCTTTCCAGTCTGACACAGTGCTCTGTGCTGCCACCTCTGTCCATCTCAGGAAATGTCCAGAGCAGCAGCAAAATATCTTTAAAAAAAAAAGAAAACCTCTCCTGCTCTGGACAGTTCCTAACATGGACAGAGGAGGCAGCAGAGAGATGAGCAGACTGGAAAGAATACACCACTTCCTGCAGGACATACAGAAGCTGATAAGTACTGGAAGACTGGGGTTTTCTAAACAGAAATAAATTAAAAATTTATATCACTTCCTGAAACCAGTTGATTTAAAAGATAACCCCTTTAAATAGAGCAGGTTCATACACAGTAATTTGGACAGTGCTTTTAGCCAAAAGTGGGAGTGGAAAAAGAAAAACTATATGGAAAGATTTGCACCCGTTCTGGACCCATATGGCTAAAAATACTGACCAAACTGGGGACAAAATACTGACAAAAATAACATGTGTGAACCCAGCCATAAGCTATAAACTTATGTTTAACTAACACAGTACCACCCCAAACCGGTTTATTGTTATGTAACCTGTATATTGGTATATTATATGCATAGCTGTGACATTATGTAACAGATTTTAGGAGAGCTGCATATCTAGGACATATTGTTTCCTACTGTAGGATATTATCCTTGTTATATGTTGTCCTATAGGATGTCAGAAACAGCAACGTAAGTAACTAAACATGGTGGCCATGCTGGTTGCAACATTAGAAAAAAAAATGAAATGAGATGTGACTACATATAACGTTTGGGCTATGCTCCCACTTTGGGAACATAATGAGACAAGGCATTCGTCTCGTAACAGACGGCCGCTAATAATGATCATGTATTATTATATTACTATATCTGAGAGGGAACATAGCCTTAGTGACTTTATAGGAAAGGACAACCAAAAAATTTACAGGTGAAACTTTCATGGTCTTTAAGGGTATGTTCACATGTCCCCCTGCCCATGAAGCGCCGGGTTATAGGCTCTCTAGTTTCCCCTGAATTCCAATGATGTCACGACTCCGGGGAAAATGCCAACCCCCCTAAAGGATTGCCTGCTCAGCCAATCAGTGACTGTAGTGGTGTCCCGTCCCAGTGGCTGACTGGCTGAGTGGCCTCTCCATCAACCAGGTAGTGACATGCGGGGTGTCCTTGGAGCAGAAATCTAGCACTGGAGAGGTACAGGGAGAGGTGAGTAGTGTTTGTTTATTATGTTCCCCCTGCCCTTGTCGGATGAAATTTTTTTTACAATGGCCGGACTTCTCTTTTAAGGTGTCGTCTACACTAAAGATGAGTGAACTTCTAGCACATTCAGGTTCGTCTGAGGCCGAACTCTCAGCATTTTATTACCGGTGGATGAGGAAGTTGGATGCAGCCCTAGGGAGTCCTGGAAAACATGGATATAGCCTGTGGCCTATGGCTGTATCCGTGTTTTCCAGGCAGCCTTACAGCTGCATCCAACTTCTTCAGCCACCGGTAATCAAATCAGACAAACCTGAATGTGCTAGAAGTTCGCTCATCTCTAGTCTACAAGCACTATAATATGTCAAACATAAGGGGGAGATTTATCAAACATGGTGTAGAGTGGAACTGGCTCAGTTGCCCCTAGCAACCAATCAGATTCCACCTTTCATTTTCCAAAGAGTCTGTGAGGAATGAAAGGTGGAATCTGATTGGTTGCTAGGGGCAACTGAGCCAGTTTCACTTTACACCATGTTTGATAAATCTCACCATAGTTTATATTTTCTTATATATGTATTGTCATATGATATAGCTTTTAAAAAAATAATCAAGGCTGTAAGGTTAGCGCACAATCACTATGTGTAAGCTATACAATGAGAAAACAGGAATGGTAGAGCCGCTAGTAAGTGAATCAGGATGAGTATCGGCCTTCTGTAATCCTCACCTACCTTCTCTGATTGCCGTGCATGGGGCTCCTTCTTCATGCTCCAATCTGATTTCCTTTAGGGCTACTAAATTATCTGTGAGCTTGCTCCGTCCCTTGAAGACTGTGGCATAAGTCCCCTAAAGCCGAGATAAGAGTCAGATGCTGATGGACTTATGGCTGGATGAGTTCTATGAACATATCATGCGGCACAATATATTGCTCAAGTGTCGCTACAATGATAGAGACGAGTACTAGCCAGGGACGAGGATGGAATAATAAGAGGGGGAGGCTAGTTTACTCTTACTACCCTGCCTTCCATTCTAAATATCCGCCACTTCTAGTGTGGCCAGGGGTTACGGTTTTGGTTTTGTCCTGTGAAAAAAACGACAAATTTTCTAAGGACGATCAGACGCTTCAATAATTCTGGCGGTTTGGAAAACTAAAAGGTTAATGTGCAGGGTTGTTGAAAACCAGTCAGTCAGAGGGTCCCATTCCACAGGCCGATGGGGGCCCAATCAATAATGTAAACGAGCGCCGATCTGCTAGATCGGCGCTCGTTTACTGTGCCTATTCCACGGCTCAATAATTGTTTAGCGAGGGCTGCAGGGACATCGTTACCGAACATCGTTAAACATCATACATTACCTAACCATGTTGCAGGGCTTCTCCTGCACTCCTCTTCCTCCCTGTCCCACACGCAGCAGCAGCTTCGGTGCGGCCTGTCTGAGCTGACAGACCGCTCAGCCAATCACTGGCCGCGGCAGTCCTGGCCAGTGATTGGCTGAGCGGTCTGTCAGCTAACAGGCCACTGCGAAGCTGCTGCTGCAAGCGGGGTCGGGAGGAAGAAGGAGCGCAGGAGAAGCCCTGCAACATGGTTAGGCAATGTATGGTGTTTATAGAATCGTCGGTCGCCCGCCGCGCGTCGCTATTCCACGCAGATGATTTTAGGTTTGAACCTAAATGAACGATGAGCTGATGACACGCTGATCATCGGCGGATCATTCTCTCTATTTCACGAAGAGAAATTCGGCCGAATCGGGGACCCGCATCACGCTGCTTCGGTCCCCAGCCACTTCCTGGTCTATGATGCGGCTTGACACGTGATGTTTTAATCCTGCTCAGCCAATCAGCAGCTCTAGCGGGGTCCCGTCTCTGCCGTCACATCTCAATCCGAGTCATAGACCAGGAAGTGGCCGGAAACCGTAGCAGCGCGATGCAGGAGCCAGTGCTGGAACCAGGGAGATAAGTGAACAACACTGCTTTCATCCACCCCTTCCCCGGCCATAGTGACAAAAAGACCTCCTACCTGGAGTACCCCTTTAAGTAAATTTGCATGTTGACGTACTGGGAGCTTCCAGAAACATTCATTATACTGAGGACCCACATGGTTAGACACACATCACCAACTTTTCATGTTGGATTTTAAAATGGATCAACCCCCCCCCCCCAGCTGTATTATGTAACATGTACGGGAAGACATTATCACATGGGGGGATATGGACAGCTCATTGTTATCTAACCAGCAGGCATCAAGATTCCTCTGTTTTCCTTCTTAGCAAAAAAGATCGATGTTGCTTCATCCTTAAAAATGTCAGCGGACTTGACAAATCCATACAAATCTATATCTATATGTGGAGTGTAAATCTGCACAGAACTGATTCATTCCTGCATCTAGAATAGATATAAATGTCATTCACTTCATGTAACCAAATGGCTGTGGTCACACACAGTATTTCCGGAACTGATGGTAAATTTATAATGGAAAGATTTGCCAAGTTTCTGTGTTTTCAGCCCATTCCTGGTTTTGGTATAAAAAAGACTGAGAGAAATACTGTGTGTGAACACAGCCAAAGTGTTAAAGGGTGGAGAAAAGACGGCAAGTAATTTAACACTAGAGAAAGAGCAGGGACTTGTCCTCACCTCTCCTAGTTTATCCAGCTTCACGTATGTTTCCAGTTTTCCAAATCCAATATCTGACTGTAAACAACATACAGATTAGTATCATATATCCATTAGTAACATAAGAAAATACATTGTGCTGATCTAATAAAACGCAGGGCAGGATGTTAATAAAGGGGCACTCAGGCAAAAATATTTTTCTTTTGAATCAACGGGTTTCAGTAAGTTAAATAAATTCGTAATTCACTTGTATTTAAAAATCTTATATCATTTAGTGCTTATCAGCTGCTGTATGTCCTGCAGGAAGTGGTGTATTCTTTCCAGCGTGACACAGTGCTCTCTGCTGCCACCTCTGTCCATGTCAGGAACTGTCCAGAACAGGAGAGGTTTTCTATGGGGAGATACTCCTGCTCTGGACAGAGGTGGCAGCAGAGAGCACTGTTTCAGACTGAAGATTTTTTCGCTGGCGTACCCCTTTAAGGCCCTGTTACACTAAACGATTATTGGCCTTACTTGGCTGCATACTGGCCTAATTGTTTAGTGTAATAGCGCATGTTGAAAGGCAACGATCAGCTGATATGCACATCATGGCCTTTCTACATGTCTGCTGTGCGTCGCTCAGTGTAATAGGAGCAGGGGCAGCAGACCACCGCTAACTTCAATGGGCAGCCCTCTCTCTGTGTGAATGCAGGCAACAATTGAAAAAGCGTTTGTGTGTTGTTGATTGTATCTTTTGAGCAGACCATGAAATAATTGTTAATCACTCGCTAATCTTTCATGGTATGTACACATGGTTGCTTCCTTATTATTATATATTTCATATACTAGAGTATATTATATATTTCATATACTAGAGTATACAATCATAACTAACGAAAAATCGATTTGTCTAATAGGTCCCTTAGGATCATTTGGGCGTCCCTTCCCGCTGCTCCCTGCTTGCTGTCTGTGTGCATAATAGCACAGACAGCGAGCGGGGAAGGAGGGTCAGGGCTCCCTTCCCCCCGGATTATCGTTGTGTGTAAGAGGCCTTTGGCTGTAGACATCAATATCTATAATGTACTGGGCAAATAAACACTTCAGTTTTTTTTTCTCATGTTTATGCATACGAAAATAAGTGTTGATGACATTTCATCCCGAGATCTGGTGATCAAACAGGCTAGATACAGAGGGGTGAATAAGACCCAATGTTATCACCTCATTATCTCTAATAAGCAAGGAGTTAGTGGCAGAATGACAGGTATATTGTGCTGCCTGACCAAGATAAACAGCTTGCACACAGGAAATTCTAAGGGCCCTATTACAGGGGACGATTATCGTGCGAAAATTCGTTATATCGTTCGAATTTAAACGATAATCATTCTGTGTAATTGCAGGCAACATTCGAAAAATCGCTTGTGTGTTGTTGCTTGTTGGTTAAGATCTGAACCTAAAATTATCGTTAATCGTTCGCTGTAATTCCACGTTCGTTCACTAAGTTCCGCATTTGTTCACTAATCGTTCAGTGTAATTGCACATTGTTCATTGTTTTCCTGGGATCAGAAGGAATAAACCATCATAGTAACGATCGTAACTAACGACCATTGTTCTGTGTAATATGGTGAACGATTTCAGGTTAACAATAAACAATCTTGTTTGCAATCGTTTATTGTTAATCGTTAAAAATCGTTCCGTGTAATAGGACCCTAAGAAATGATATAAAGCCGTGTACGGACGCAAACCAGTGCTGATCAGCGAGATTGCCACTTGCTTGCAGTGACTTTACAAGGCATGATAAATAACCCAGTTGGGCCACACGAACGATCACTGTATCGTTCATGTAACCACTAAAATTCTGTTTACAGAGAGATGTGCGGCCAATAACGAAAAATGTTACCGTCATACAAAAGAGCAAATCGGTTCCCAAATTTTTTCTCACTCGTTGGCTGATTGCTGGCCCTTTAACACAGGACAATTATTGTCTGAATGAGCGTTTCTAGGGTGGGCTGCAGATGTCATTGTGAAGAGAGGGCTGGGGGCTGCCAGTGAAGAGAGGGCTGGGGGCTTCACATAAGGAGAGGGCTGGGGGCTTCCAGTGAAGAGAGGACAGGGGGCTGCCAGTGAAGAGAGGGGAGGGGGCTTCCAGTGAAGAGAGGGATGGGGGCTTACAGTGAAGAGAGGGCTGGCGACTTCCCGTGAAGAGAGGGCTGGGGACTTCCCGTGAAGAGAGGGCTGGGGACTTCCCGTGAAGAGAGGGGAGGGGGCTTCCAGTGAAGAGAGGGATGGGGGCTTACAGTGAAGAGAGGGCTGGCGACTTCCCGTGAAGAGAGGGGAGGGGGCTTCCAGTGAAGAGAGGGCTGGGGACTTCCCGTGAAGAGAGGGCTGGGGACTTCCCGTGAAGAGAGGGCTGGGGGCTTCCAGTGAAGAGAGGGCTGGGGGCTTCCCGTGAAGAGAGGGATGGGGGCTGCCAGTGAAGAGAGGGCTGGGGGCTGCCAGCGAAGAGAGGGGAGGGGGTTTCCAGTGAAGAGAGAGCTGGGGGTTTCCAGTGAAGAGAGGGCAGGGGGCTTCCAGAGAAGAGAGGGCAGGGGGCTTCCAGAGAAGAGAGGGCTGGGGGCTTCCAGAGAAGAGAGGGCAGGGGGCTTCACATAAGGAGAGGGCTGGGGGCTGCCAGTAAAGACCACCACAGGGAGTAAATACAGCTTCACACAAATCAAGTTCTATGTTATTCTAAAAGAAAAAAAAGTTAAGGCTCCTTTTCAATACCAGTATGACGTGAAGAAGGAAAGGTAAGTACTGAAATGAGATCTTTAACTATGAAATACAAATTGTTTGCACTAACCAAGGATGCTCTTCTCGACATTCGACTTTCTTGCTTTGGAAAATCGTCTGGACTATTAATTTGCAGTTTGTCAAGTAGCTCTGGTGGTAACCGCAGGTCCATGGGGAGAGAGAACGGTTTACCCACGTGCTGTTGGGGAGATACAGGTATGTTAGGACACTTAAAAAAATACATGAAAACCACGATAACCGACTACTAAGGAGCTTTGCAGTAAGTACAGAGGTCTGTTCTAGAAAGGTTCCGAAGGTTGAATAAACTGATCTGGGTTCCAGCCACCACTGCGGAAGTTAGGGATACTGGGTGAAGCATGCATGCTGGCTACAGCTGTCTGGCTAACTGCACTTAACATGTCATAGAGACATGCCAAAAGTTTTAAATGGTCCAGGTCTGAATGTTCAGACCCTGACCGATCACAAGAACGAGGTGGGAGAAGACATTCTTATCCTGGATCTGTGTAACGTGACCAATTGGACTCATAAAGTCTATCGGCCCAATTGTTTTCACTGACACAGAGCAGCGCTGTCTTCTTCTGGTTCTTTCTCGCGATCGGTCAGGGTCTAAACACTCAGACCTGGACCAATCTAAACTTTTGGGTTTTTTTTAAATGACAGTGGCACTGTGGTTAGACCCAGTCTGATAATGGGTCTAACCACACAGAATGCATCTTCTTGCCAGTTCCCAACAAGGTTTGCTCTTGTGTCCCAATATGGATGACATATGGCAGCCGTCATTGTACCATTAATAAATATGACAGGTAACACAATATGACTGCAACACGTACAGATTGTTCTGATGAATGGAACAGATTTCCATCAGCTGGAACTGGTTCTAGCACCGATCAGTCATTTAAGTTCATGTTTATATCAGTATTTGCCTCTCTGTGTCATCAATACGTTGGCATCCTGTCAGAATACGTTGCATAGACCGCTAGTGACTAGATTCTAGTTTTGAACAAATAGAAAGGACCAACAGCATCCAAATGATGCTACATTGAGGGAACCACTATGGCAGCAAAGACACATCAGCAAACACACAAGTACAGAACGTAATAAAATATTGGATTTTCCCCATTCCCAAACCTTTTAATCATAGCATAAGCCAGCTATGGTATAGAATCATCGACCACGTCCCCCCTCTCAAACGTGGCGGCGATAGACAGAAAATACTTAAATGCAAAGAAGCCAAATGGATCTACACTTTGGATACACTGTCCACGAAGGGACTCAGTATGTACATTAGAAGGAGTTTTAGAACTTTTTGTGGATTCTTTTTGAAATTTTCAGGATTGGACCTTTGGACTAATACGTATTCCACCATCTGTCGTGGTGGTAACTCAGGTCTGCGATGAAACATACAGTTTATTTTGTTTGGAGTCAGGTAATTTGGCTCCGCTACTTACCATTTATTACATCTTGTCTGTTTAGTACAAGTGTCTGAGGGACACAGGGCACTGGAGGGACACTGAGCATCCCTCTGCCATCATCCTCTCCAGCAGCCACAGCCCGCACAGCTCCGGGAGTCGGGGCGTGACATCACCATGTTATCCAGGAAGTGACATCACCATGTTATCCAGGAAGTGACATCACCATTTTATCCAGGAAGTGAAGCCTTGATACAGTAGTAAGTGCAGGGAAAAAATATTGGGGATTTGTATAACTTTTCGGGGGCAATATAATATGTTAATAAAAATTTTCGCCAGACTTCTCCTTTAAAGCGACTCTGTACCCACAATCTGACCCCCAAACCCCTTGTACCTTCGGATAGCTGGTTTTAATCCAAGATCTCTCCTGGGGTCCGTTCGGCAGGGGACGCAGTTATTGTCATAAAAACAACTTTTAATCCTGCAGCCCTGTGTCTAACGGCCGGGGCTTACATTTGTATATGCATTAGGCTGGCACAACCTCTCCTTCCCTCCTCCCCACCCTCCTTATCATTAGGAATGATCCAGGAACATTTACTGCTGTTTCAGCTTTGCACAGGTGTATTAACGATCCAGCCCATGTTCATTATGCACAAAGCTGGGGAATAGGAAGCAATCTGCCTGGAGCATTCCTAATGATAAGGGACAGAGAGGTGGTGCCAGCCTAATGCATATACTAATGTAAGCCCCGGCCGTTAGAAATTTTTTTTATATTTGCTTGTACTATTATACCATTCTTCATGCATGCACACAATAGAAATCTATTTGCTTCATTTTGCAAAAAAGAAAAAAATTCCTTTGCAAATGCCTCCTTCTCTGCATCTGTAACTGACAGGTTATAATACAGAGGCTCCTTTATGTATTTCCAGGTGTTGCTATGACAACATCATGGTATTATCCCGTAGGATCATTCACAGGAAATGCATCTGCACTGGCATTTTATTAATAAAGTTGCTGTATTTACAACAACAAAAAAACCTTTGGCTCAGAGACTGCGCCACCAGCCTCCCCTCACCACCGGCGATTCGGTAATATAAAAAAACCAAAGTGATGCAACTGATGGTACATTACTAAGGGCTCCTTTACAGTGACAGATTTTTGGCTGCGGACTGCTGCAAAGGAGAACCGATCAGTCAGATTCGCGCTCTTTTGCAGTGCCTTTACATGGCACAATTTATTGAGCGGCTGGGCTGCACGAATGATCTTTGTATTGTTTGTGCGGCCATGGAAACTGACAGCACAGATGTGCATATATCCGTTTTGTCAGTTTCCAGACCACACATTCAGTGCATACATACCTTCTGCACTGCTGTATGATCCGGCATCTTGCTCTTTGGCCGTTGCTGTGTCTTCAGACTGCCGCCCGCATCCGCCGGCTGTCAATCATTCTGGAGAAGACAGCAGTGTGACGATACAGCGACATGAAGATACTGTGGCACAGATCAGGACCGGAAAAGAAGAGTAGGATACCGAATCATGGAGCAGCACACTAGGTATGTAGGTACTGCTGTGTTATCTGGACACTGACAAAACAGATATATGCATATCTGTGCAGCCAGCTTCCGGTTGCTATTGGCCGCTATCGTTCCTCTCTCACTGCCGCTGCTATTACACACTGCGGCAGCAAGCAGGCCGGGGAGGCAGCGGGGAGCTGGGGGGGGGGGGGCTACCCGGGTGATGACTAGATTGTCCGGGCAGCCCATAGTAGATAGCAGCGGTCTGCTGCCACCTCTCCTATTCCACGGGGCGAAGTGTCCTCCATTTATGATCTGATCCTGGGCTTTTATTCAATAATTAAAATGAAAAACCTGGTCCTGAACCTTAAAGAGGTAGTACAGTAAAAAAAAAATTCTAATGGTGCCAGAGATTTGTGATTTACGTCTATTAAAACATCTCCAGTCTTCCAGTACTTATCACCTGCTGTATGTCCTGGAGGAAATGGTGTATTCTTTCCAGTCTATATTTACCACTACAAAAAAACCCTAAAGTTTCAAAAACACCCCCCTACACACACACTAATAGTGCTCCATCTCTACATGTAATAGCAACAGCAACGTCATCAGGAGAATGTTTTTCTCTTATGTTTTGTACCCCAGGCTTTGGCCTGTGCGTTTAGTGGTAATTATATTAGTTTTGTAACCCCTAACCCGCCTGTGAGAGGGGTGTGTTATATGTTCTGTTCAGTCTGCCACAGTGCTCTCTGCTGCCACCTCTGTCCATGTCAGGAACTGTCCAGAGCAGGAGAAGTTTTCTATGGGGATTTGCTGCTGTTCTGGACAGTTCCTGACATGGACAGAGGTGGCAGCAGAGAGCACTGTGTCAGACTGCAGAGAATACACCACTTCCTGCAGGACATACAGCAGCTGATAAATACTGGAAGACTTTAGATTTTTTAATAGATGTAAATTACAAATCTATACAACTTTCTGACATCAGTTCATCTGAAAGTTGTTTTTTTTTGTTTTTGTTTTTGTGCTGAACTACCCCTTTAAAAGCACATAAATCATGGGTTATAATAATTCACCTGTGACCACCATACTTATTCCCTGTCAGCAATCACGTTTAGTATACATACAATAAAAAGGATATATTATACCACTGAGTTCAAATTAGCATGCTAAAGCGCATTGTGCTTCTCTGCAAGAATTAAGCCTGAGACGAGGCCTATTAAAAATCAATGGCGTTTCATGTCATCCTATATTTTAATAGAATCCCCTGTGGTCCTGCCGGGCCATGAACTGGGTCTAATTAAAGGAAACTCCAGAGCCCGGAAGACGAGAGAAGAGCCAAGAAGATTCTCGTGATTCCTGGCATCCAATGGCGTATCTGTGCATAGTGCGCCATCTCACCATGGCCTGATGCCTGGGGGCAATCTGCTCCACCTGCCAAAGCGCTCATAGAAAATCATACTAGACAGTTGTCTCAATTACATCTTTTCTGTATCCTGAAGCTACCTAGAAGTCTACAATAAAGTACTGTATCTGTATGTGGCTGATGGAAACCGGGAGTATTCCCATCTCAGCTAATATCGGTAGACTTCTAGGACTCGCAAAGTTACCAAACGGGTCTCCTCCTCCTGATATGCTGCTCTTTCCTTTCCATTGCTGACAGCTGACTGTCTAGGTTAGGCTGGGTTCACACTCTGTTTTTTGCAGTCCGTTTTTTGTAAAAAAAAAAAATTTATAAAAAAACTATTGCATTTATGTGCGTCCGTTTTGATCCAATTCTCCATTTACTTTTGTGATAAAAACAGATTTTTTTTTAGCGTAAAGAAAAACATGATCGATCACATTTTTGTGTAAATTAAAAACAGGATGCATTTTGATCCGTTTTTTCCATTGACTTCCATTTTTAAAAAAACGGATCAAAATGCATCCTGTTTTTAGTTTAAAACGGGAGTACCCAAAGCCTCTGTCATTCTTCCGAAGCTCTCCCGGCAGCCGAGCGTCTCTGAGCTTCTCCGATGAGACGCCCGGCTGCTCAGGAGAGCTTCAGGGTTCCCCGGCCCAGTCAGTGTACGTCACACTGCCTGCGCGGGGAATGGGAGAGGAGGTGCACGGAGGCCGGGAACGGGCCCCAGGTGAGTTAACTGTTTGTTTTTTAATTTAGCTTCAGTTAACCCCTGCCTGACCGCAGGGGTTAACATATAAAGCGAACCCTTGACAATCTTCTTAAAAAGTCAGAGGTCGTCTTATACGCCCAGTCGCCTTATACGCCGGAAAATACGGTATATCAGTTCAGATGAGAAAACATTTTCAAAAACCGAGCTCCATCCACTCTTGGCTTACATGCTCAGCACATTTTATTTTCCATGTATAATACTTTGGCTCTGTTCACATGAGCGGGGCTGTGCCAGCATACTAGCGCAAACTTTTACACAGTATCGGAGCTCCCGACATCATCCTTAATCCTGATGCTGGGAGCTCCCAGGTCCAGTTGGCAGAACTCTGACCGTGTATGCAGAGCCGTATTAACTTTTGCTGCTGCCCTAGGCACTAAACCTGAAGACGCTCCATCTTCACACACCGATTGGCCATACCAGGCCTGACCAATACCACCATACCCCCCACCCCCCTGGAAAAGACACCAGATTTACTGGCAAGTCTGAACAGGAGGTGAGAGACTAAAAAAATAAAAACAAAAAAAAATGTTTTTTCTTTCCACCTGCTCCCTGGTGCTGCCCCCCTGCAAGGTGCTGCCCTAGGCACCAGACCACGGGTGCCTAGTGGTAAATACAGCCCTGCGTGTATGGACGGAATTCTACAGACGTGTGAATGACCCCTTACTTAACCCCTTAGGGACCAAGCCTGTTTGGGCCTTAATGACCAGGCTCATTTTTCAAAATCTGACCTGTCTCACTTTATGCGCTTATAGCTCAGTGATGCTTTAACGTATGCTAGCGATTCTGAGATTGTTTTTTCGTAACATATGGTACTTTATGTTAGTGGCAAAATTTGGTCACTGTCTGGTGTGTTTTTTGTGAAAAACATCAAAATATAATGAAAAATTTGAAAATTTTGCACTTTACGAACTTTGAAATTCTTTGCTTCTAAAAAAAAAAAAGGCACATGACAAAAATTAGTTAGTAAGTCACATTATCAATATGTCCTCTTTATTCTGGCTTCATTTCGTAAACATATTTCACTTTTTTAGGGTGTTACGGGGCTTAGAAATGTATCAGCAAATTATCAAATTTTCATGAAATTTCCAAAACTGATTTTTTTAGGGACCAGTTCTTTTTTTAAGTTGATTTAGGAGGCTTGTATACTGGAAACCCCCATAAGTGACCCCATTTTGGAAACTAGACACCTTAAAGAATTAATCTAGGGGTATAATGAGCATTTTAACCCTACAGGGGCTGGAGGAAAGTATTCACAATTAGGCCGGAAAAAAATGGAAAATAGAATTTTTCCAATAATATATTTGTTAAGATTAAAGTATCTCATTTTCATAATAAACATGAGAGAAAATGCACCCCAAATTATGTAATGCAGGTTCTCCTGAGTAGAACGGTACCCCATATGTGGGCATAAACCACTGTATGGGCACACAGCAGGCCTCAGAAGGAAGGGAGCACCTATTAGCATTTCCAGTTCAGATTTTGCTGAAGAAATTTCTGAGCGCCAGGTGCGTTTGCAGAGCCCCTGTAGTGTCAGCAGAATAGAACCCCCCCAAAAGTCACCCCATTTTGGAAAGTGCACCCCTCAAAGAATTCATCTTGGGGTGTGGTGACCATTTTGACCCCACAGGTATTAGAGGAAAGTATTCAAAAGAAGACAGTAAAAATGAAAAAATAGAATTTTTCCAATAATATGTTTGTTTAGTTTGAAATTTCTCAATTTCACGAGGAACAGGGGAGAAAACTCACCCCAATATATGTAACGCAGGTACTCCTGAGTAGAACGATACCCCATATGTGGGCATAAACCACTGTGTGGGCACACAGCGGGGCTCAGAAGGGAAGGAGCGCCAATTAGCATTTCCAGTTCAGATTTTGCTGAAGAAATTTCTGAGCGCCAGGTGCGTTTGCAGAGCCCCTGTAGTGTCAGCAGAATAGAACCCCCCCAAAAGTCACCCCATTTTGGAAAGTACACCCATCAAAGAATACATCTTGGGGTGTGGTGACCATTTTGACCCCACAGGTAATAGAGGAAAGTATTCAAAAGAAGACAGTAAAAATGAAAAAATAGAATTTTTCCAATAACATGTTTGTTTAGTTTGAAATTTCTCAATTTCACGAGAAACAGGGGAGAAAATTCACCCCAATATATGTAACGCAGGTACTCCTGAGTAGAATGATACCCCATATGTGGGCATAAACCACTGTGTGGGCACACAGCGGGCCACAGAAGGAAGGGAGCGCCAAGCATTTTCAGTGCATGATTTTCCTGAAGAAGTTTCTGAGCGCCAGGTGCGTTTGCAGTGCCCCTGTAATGTCTACAGAATAGAACCCTCCCCCCCAAAATCACCCCATTTTGGAAAGTACACCCCTCAAGGAATTTATCTTGGGGTGTGGTGAGCATTTTGACCCCACAGGTATTGGAGGAAAGCATTCAAAACTAGACTGTAAAAATGAAAAAAATTGAATTTTTTCAATAACATGTTTGTTTAGTTTGAAATTTCTCAATTTCACTAGGAACAAGGGAGAAAAAGCACCCCAAAACTTGTAACGGAGGTTCTCCTGAGTACAATGGTACCCCATATGTGGGCATAAACCACTGTATGGGCACACAGCAGGGCTCAGAAGAGAAGGAGTGTCATTTTAGTTACAGGCAATATGTGGGTGTTTACTGGTTATCTGGGGTGGTAATAGACAATCTCAGGGTGTTTACTGGCTATCTGAGGTGGCAGCAGGCAATCTGGTGGGGTTATGGGCAATCTGGGGTGGTTACGAGCAGTCTGTGCCAATCTGGGGTGGTTACGGTCAATCTGGGGTGGTTACGGTCAATCTGGGGTGGTTACGGTCAATCTGGGGTGGTCACAGGCAATCTGGGGTGGTTACGGGCAATCTGGGGTGGTTACTGGCTGTATGGGGTGGTTATGGGCAATCTTGGGGTGTTTACTGGCTATCTAGGGGTGGTTACTGGCTATCTGGGGTGGTGATGGGCAATCTGATGGTGTTCACTGACTATCTGGGGTGGTGACGGGCAATCTGGTGGTGTTCACTGACTATCTGGGGTTGCAACGGGCAATCTGGGGTGGTGACGGAAAATCTGGGGTGGTGACGGGAAATCTGGGGTGGTTGCGAGCAATCTGTGGTGGTTACAGGCAATTTGGGGTAGTTACAGGCAGTCTGTGGCAATCTGGGGTGGTTACGGGCTGTCTGGAATGGTTATGGGCTATGGGGGGGGGATACGGGCAATCTGGGGAGATTACGGGCAATCTGGGGAGATTACGGGCATTCTGGGGTGGTGACAGGCAATCTGGGGTGGTGACAGGCAATCTGGGGTGGTTATGGGCTGTCTGGGATGGTTATGGGCTGTCTGGGATGGTTATGGGCTGTCTGGGATGGTTATGGGCTGTCTGGGATGGTTATGGGCTGTCTGGGATGGTTATGGGCTGTCTGGGATGGTTATGGGCTGTCTGGGATGGTTATGGGCTGTCTGGGATGGTTATGGGCTGTCTGGGATGGTTATGGGCTGTCTGGGATGGTTATGGGCTGTCTGGGATGGTTATGGGCTGTCTGGGATGGTTATGGGCTGTCTGGGGTGGATACGGGCAATCTGGGGTGGATACGGACAATCTGGGGAGGTTACAGGCAATCTAGGGTGGTTACAGGCAATCTGGGGTGGTTACGGGCAATCTGGGGTGGTTACGGGCAATCTGGGGTGGTTACGGGTAATCTGGGGTGGTGATGGGTAATCTGGGGTGGTTACAGGTAATCTGGGGTGGTTACAAGTAATCCAGGGTGGTTACGGGTAATCCAGGGCACTTTACTTTGGTGACAGGCGTAAAAAAGTGCCTGCACCATTTGGAACAAGCGATCAGTGGTATATAGTATATACCGCTGATCACTTGTACTAGGACCACACCGGGTGGTCACCGATCATTGCCCCATGCTCTCCGCCACCTCCGGTGGTGGAGAGAATGAAGCTTGGATCATTTTTAGGAATCCATCACTGTGAACAGAGTCTGTTCACAGTGATGACGGCGGCCATCTTGGATCAGATGGCCGCCCTGGGAGGGGAGGGTCAGTGGCCAGGTCACTAGGGTTAATTCTGTGGATGGGGGGACATGTTTTCATCTCCTCTCACTGTGGATTCACGGTGAGAAGAGATGAAAGCGTTCAGCTGCGCTGGCAATGCCCGTTACCGGTAGCCGCCTTTATACTGATAATAACGGCTATCACCGGTGAGGGAACCTCCGATAGCTGGGAGGAGGGGGCTGCGGGCATTACCGGCGCCGCTGCACTATTCTGCGCCATCGCCATAAAGAGCTGATGGCTGCAGAATAGAGCCCATTAGTGATCGCCGTAAAAATCCGTATCGGCGGTCACTAATAACATAATACATGTATTCTCTGGGTCGCTACGGTTACGGCGATACCACATTTGTATAGTTTTTTTTAACTATTACCGCTTTGGCGCAATAGAAACTATCTTCCTAGCCAAAACCCACAAAAACTGTCCCTGCATTGCAAGATCCATAGCGTTCTCATCTTTTGCGCGACAGAGCTGGTTTTGGGCTTATTTTTTGCGGGAAGATCTGTAGTTTCTATTGATACCAAGTTTTATATGTATATGACTTTTTGATCTCTTTTATGACGTATTTTCTAAAGTGGATTGATAAAATACAGCTATTCTAGTACTGTTTTTTTTTTTTTTTTTACAGCGTGTGTCGTGCGATATAATTATTGATATAGTTTTATAGATTGGGTCGTTACGGACGTAACGATACCAAATATGTATAGGATTTGTGTTTTTGATCACTTTTATGTAATGTTTTATAGTGTATGGGGAATGTAATGCATCTTTATTATTGGGGGGGGGCTGTGTTGTGTTTGGTGCACATTTTTTTCACTTTTTTTTACTTTTACACTAGTGTACATTACTGTACACTAGTGTAAAATACTTTGATCACTGATACAATACATTGCAGTACCTGATGTACTGCAATGTATTGTATCATACCTCATGCTGACAGGCAATAGCCACGGCCACCCCTGTCAGCATCAGGCATCTCCATGGAGACCCCGGGGACCTTCATTAGGACCCCGGAATCACCATGGAGACATCGGGACCCCGGACGGCGCCGCGGGACATCGCGATCACGTAAGTGACCCACGGCGCCGTCCGGGATCCACCGGGACCCGTTAGATGCCGCTGTCATGGTTTGACAGCGGCATTTAACGGGTTAAACTGCCCGGAGCGGAGAATCCTCCGCTCCGGGCAGTTACAGGAGGGTGTCAGCTGTCACACTGACCGCTGATCCCCCGTCCTGCAGCCGCCGCCGGGCGGTAATTTATTACGATGCGCCCGCCGTTAAAAGGCGTACGCATCGGAATAAAGCCCATTAGTGGCCGCCGTGAAAAGGCAGCATGGCGGTCACTAAGGGGTTAAAGAGTCACTGTCGTATTTTTTTTTTTTTTGCAGAAATCAATAGTCCAGGCGATTTTAAGAAACTTTGTAATTGGGTTTATTAGCCAAATCTGCCATTATCTGCATGTAAAAAGCCTTTTCCCAGGTCCCCCCTCCTTCCTCTTTTTCATCCACTCTGAAAAATCTAAAAATTGTGACTTGTTGCAGGAGACGTCCCCTGTCTGCTCTAGGGAGAGGGGAGGGGGGAGGAGGAAGGAGGGAGTTAGCTGGCAGCAGAAAGCAGATAACAGAGGATTACAGGCACCGAGCTGGGTGACAGCTGTAATCCGAGCTCAGACAGGTCACTGGTGACTGTCACAGGAGATATCCCGTGAGGGATTTGTAGATTAACTCTTTGTTGTCCTGTTTTGGTCTTTTCTTTAGCTCTCTCCATAGGAGAACAATGAAGACAGGGGGGAGAGCTTCAAACTGCTTTTTCATGATAAAAATGCATTTTTCGGATAATAAACCCAATTACAAAGTTTCTTAAAATCGCCTGGACTATTGATTTCTGCAAAAAAAAAAATTCACGACAGTGACACTTTAACCCATAGCTGCACCAGGACGTTATTGAACGTCCTCGTGCCGCTATGGGAGTTCAGAGGGGGGTTGCCGCGCGACCCCCCTCTGAACTGCCGCGATCCCGGGTGCCGCATGTAGCCCGGGCTCGCGGCTATTAGCGGGCACGGTCCGATCGCCGTGCCCGCTAATTAAGTACTTAGAAGCAGCTGTCAAAGTTGACAGCTGCTTCTAAATACTTGCTTTTATACATCCCTGGTGGTCTAGTGGGGGGATCGCCCCCCTGCGGCGCGATTGCGGGGGGGCGATCCCTGCATCCATACCGGGCCGGGGTCTGCTCCGTAATGGCGCTGATCCCGGCTCGGCATTCTATTACTTTTGGCTGCAGCAGCCAAAAGTAATAGAACACCGATCTCATGGATTCATGCAATTCAGTATAACTATACTGCATGGATCTCTATGAGAGATCAGAGTGCATATACTAGAAGTCCCCCAGGGGGAATAACCCTAACCCCAGGGGGAATAACCCTAACCCCAGGGGGGCTTCTAGTATATGTGTAAAGTAAAAGAAAAATGTATTTTTAATAACACAAAATCCCCTCCCCTAATAAAAGTCTGAATCACCCCCCTTTCCCCATTTTATAAATAAAAATAAATAAATAAATTAATAAACAAACATGTTTGCTATCGCCGCGTGCGTAATCGCCCGAACTATTAATTAATCACATTCCTGATCTCACACGGTAAACGGCGTCAGCGCAAAAAAATCCCAACGTGCAAAATTGCGCATTTTTGGTCGCATCAAATCCAGAATAATTGTAATAAAAAGCGATCAAAAAGTCATATATGCGCAATCAAGGTACCGATAGAAAGATCACATCATGGCGCAAAAAATGACTCCTCACACAGCCCCATAGACCAAAGGATAAAAGCGCTATAAGCCTGGGAATGGAGCGATTTTAAGGAACATATATTTTCTTTAAAAGGTTTTAATTTTTTACAAGCCATCAAATAAAAAAAAAGTTATACATGTTACATATCGTTGTAATCGTAACAACTTAAGGAACATATATAACGAGTCAGTTTTACCTCAGGGCGAACATAGTAAACCCACCCCCCCCCCCCCCCCCCCCAAATAAAAAAAAAACATTTTTTTTTCCAATTTCACCACACATATAATTTTTTTCTGGTTTCCCGGCACATTTTAGGCAAAAATTACATCTGCCATAGCAAAGTACAATTAGTTGCGCAAAAAATAAGGGCTCATTTGGGTCTCTAGGTGGAAAAATGCAGGCGCTATGGCCTTATATACACGAGGAGGGAAAAACGAAAACGCAAAAATGAAAACTGGCTGTGTCCCCTAAGGGTTAAAGAGCTTCTCTGCTTTGGTCGATTCCCACATGTTAGAGGTTTCTAAAAAAAAAAAAAAAAATAAGTAGACTAGAATGTCTTCCTGTTTGGGACACCAAGTGATCAGCTGGGGAGTTATTCATATATGTTACAAGTCTATCAATTACTAAGATGACCTTCATTGTAATTTATTTTTTATTCGTGTTATAATATTTATAGGGGTATACCAGACTAAGGGTCCTATTCCACTGGCCTAGCAGGGCCCGATCAACGATGTAAACGAGCGCCGATCTGCTAGATCGTTTACTGGGCCTATTCCACGGCTCGACAACCGTTTAGCGAGGGCTGCAGGGACATCGTTAGCGATGTCCTTGCAGTCCTGGTTTCATACATTACCTGTCCAGGCGCAGGTCTTCTCCTTCTCCCGTTCCCGCGCTGCAGCAGCTTCGGAGCGGCCTGTCTGAACTGACAGACCGCTCAGCCAATCACTGGCCCCGACTTGTGATTGGCTGAGCGGTCTGTCAGCTCAGACAGGCCGATCCAAAGCTGCTGCGGCGCGGGACCGGGAGAAAACCTGCGCCTGGACAGGTAATGTATGATGTTTTGAAATCGTCAGTCGCCCGCCGTGCACCGCTATTCCACGTAGCGATGTGCGGGTGGTTTTAGGTTTAAACCTAAATGAATGAACAAATCAGGCCGATTTGGCCGATTATCGCTCCGTGGAATAGGTCCCTAAGTGTGCTAAGTAGGTGCTAAAAAAGCCGTATACTTACCTCCATTGCTACCCTGCCCCCCCCCCCACACACACACACACACATTGTTTAAATAAACATTGGCTTTTTTTTATTTTACTACTGATAGAATATTAGACTCACATCGACGGATATACGCCTGTGTCCTGTACTCCTGTACCGCAGCTCGGTGGGAGACAAGCCTTCTCCATCTGATGGGGATAGAGCAGGATTTCCTGGGCTCAGATGAGACAGCTGTAGCTGGGAATGTCGAAGACCTTAAGAGAAAACGAGAAAGGGTGAAGATAATGTGGAAACGTCAAGTAGTTACATATATATTTATTTATTAAGAAAAGAGCACAGTGCCACATTTGCTCCAGGTAAAACCTTAAAATAAAAGACTAAAACAACAATCTAGTACTCACATATTGTAATAGTATTACTTTCAAGAAAAACATTCAATAAATGATCCATGACTGTGCAGTGTCCCAGTACAGGAAAGTTCTATGTATATGTATACTATTCCCTATAAGTACTAAAAAGGGTTAACGGCCACTGCATAGAGCTCAACATGTATTACGCCCCCCAGTGTTCAAGCTTGGTATTCTTCATATTCTCCTATCTATGTTAATTTGCATATTTTTCTGTACTTGTCACATGTGGTGAAGCAAATGGCCTAGTGTCACGTGACTTTCCCCGGCTGCCATAGTAACCCCAATAGCCGTCGAGCTTTTGGCTGGGGTCAGTGGGTCATTCCCCTTCTAGTGGTTGTTCTCCCTCTACCTTCAAGAGGGAAGGACGTGTTCTCTGCTGCTCCTCAGGGAGAAGGCCGCAACCTAGTGTGATCCTCTCCACTATTTCAGAGACATATTCCAGTCCTGACCAGTCTCATCCTCAAGAGTCTCCCTTTTATTCAAGATCTGGGTGCCGTTCTCCAGTCGCTATCTTCTTCTCATCCTCAACAGGAAGTATTCTCTTCAGTATCATTCCACCCAGCATCATTCTCAGGGAACTACTACCCTCATCCTCAGTTAAGACTCCTCTCACCCAAAGTGACGTTATCACAATACGGCCTATTGCAACATCACCCATCTCCTCAGTTATACTCAAGTCTGCCTATCACTGGTTGCATCCAGAGACTGTTGCTATTGACAACCACCGTGTTAATAAACGTACAACTCCCGTTGTTTCTGAACCCTGGCATTGGTCTAGTTATTGGTGCCTTGACTAAGGGCAATGAAGAATTGTCGTGGGGCCCCGCCTGCTCAAGTTCCCATGGTCTAGCCCTGCACCCTCGTGCCAATACCGTGACCATAACATCTAACAATGGCAGCCCCGGTACCGCTAACATCTACCTCCCCAGCGGGTTACTCCAGCTGTTACAACTAGCAGAGTTCTGTAGTCTCACTGCTGTTACAATAAAGAATCCTTCCTCTCTTAATAAAGAAACAAGAAAAAAGCGACCAAGCTATATAGAAAGCTGCACACTCACAATTAGGAGCAAATGCTCACTGTGCTTGCTCACTGTGCTTGCTGACAAGTGGTTGAAAATAAGTGGAGTTTAAAAAAGGAGTTGTTGGTGATTCTGTGGGTTTGGAGTGACTGATATATTGTTGTTTTTGTGCAATTGTGTGGTGTGCATTGCTGCAGTGCATAGATAGCTAGTGCCATAGTTGCTTAGTTAAACAGGTCCAAACAGTTTTTTTTTTCTCTGGTCTGCTCTGCACCTGGGGGTGGGGTTAATTGATCTCAGGTGCTTAAATCAAGGCTCAGCACTCACTGTGTGTGCTTGCTCACTGTGCTTGCTGACAAGTGGTTGAAAATAAGTGGAGTTTAAAAAAGGAGTTGAAAGAAGGAGTTACAAGTTCTGGTAAGTGCTAAATCTCTTTCTTTTTCACTGTTTTTGTTGCACTGAGGATGATGGCTAGCAGGATGGAAGGATTCATTCAGTGCGCAGTCTGCTGCATGTACGCACAACTGGAGCAGGTGTTCCAGGGTGAGTACCGCTGTGACAGATGTGAGCATGTTGCCCATCTAGAAGCTCGAGTTAGAGATCTGGAGAAGCATATTGCAACACTGAGGGAACTTGGCCACCTTGAGAGGGAACTTCGGCTCACTGAGCAGGAAGTTAGTGGGTTAGAGATGGAGGGTGGTGATATAGATCAGGAGGCCCAAGTAAGTAGCTGGGTTAATGTAGTTAGAGGGACCAGTAAGGGATCCAAGAAAAGGAAGGCCACTTCTCCTACTATATGCCCAAGCAAAATTGCCAAGTTAGGTGATGATGCAAGGGCATCCGTGTCAGAAATGGCAGCTCTAGTGGAACCTGTTCTCCCTAACAGCCGGGGGAACAGTCCAACTAGTAGTGGGCGGGATGGTATTGTAGGTAGACCTAGACAGCTAGTGGTTGTAGGGGATTCTATAATCAGGAAGACGGATAGAATAATTTGTCGCCAAGACCGCCTCAACCGAATGGTTTGCTGTCTCCCTGGTGCCAGGGTTCGGCATGTGGTGGAAAGGGTGGATAAATTACTTGGGGGGGCTGGGGATGACCCAGCTGTCGTGGTCCATGTGGGAACCAATGACAGGATACAAGGTAGGTGGAGGTCTATTAAAAATAATTTTAGAGAACTAGGTGCTAAGTTGAAGGGAAGGACCTCCAAGGTGGTATTCTCTGGAATACTGCCTGTGCCATGCGCATCGCAGGAAAGACAGCGGGAGCTTAGGGAGTTAAATGCATGGCTCAAGTCATGGTGTAGAGGAGAAGGGTTTGGGTTTTTAGAGCACTGGGCTGACTTTTCATTGGGGTACAATCTGTTTTCCGCAGATAATTTGCACCTTAATGGAAGGGGGTCCGCTGTGCTGGGGGAGAGAATCCTAGAAGGGGTGGAGGGGTTTTTAAACTAGGGATGTGGAGGGAGGACAATGTAGTATGTAATGTAGTGGCAGATAGGTTAAAGAGGGGACAGAACAATGAGGAGGGAGGAGAAGGGTCCTGTGGGGGGAGGATAAGAGCAGTGGATAGGGAGATCCATATGTTGCGGATGAACAGTGAGGATGATTGTAGCCACAGCACAGTAATAAATCCCATTTCTTATAATGAAGCGGTTAAACTCGATGGTAATATAAAGTGTATGGTTACTAATGCCAGAAGTCTAGCCAGCAAGATGGGGGAGCTAGAGGCCTTGGTTCTGGAGGAGTCCATTGATGTGGTTGGTGTGACTGAGACATGGCTGGACTCCTCACATGACTGGGCTGTCAATATTCAGGGATTTACGTTGTTCAGAAGGGACCGGGTGGGCAGAAGGGGAGGAGGAGTATGTCTGTATGTCAGAAATGATATTAAAGTGAGTGTAATAGATGCAATAGTGGGAGATGACTGTGATGATGTGGAAGCATTGTGGGTAGAACTACAGAAGGAGGAAAAGAGGGAAAAAATTATTCTTGGTGTAATCTATAGACCCCCCAACATTACTGAGGAGGTAGATGGCCAGTTGAATAGACAAATAGAGCGGGCTGCCCGGGAGGGAACAGTAGTGATAATGGGGGACCTCAACTACCCAGATATAGATTGGGGTCACGGTTCAGCTAAAACCACAAAGGGGAGGGAATTTCTTAACCTCCTGCAGGATAATTTTCTGGGCCAGTTTGTGGAGGAGCCAACTAGAAGTGATGCCTTGTTGGATCTGGTTATTTCTAACAACGCTGAGCTGGTTGGGGATGTCACTGTCCATGAACACCTGGGTAATAGTGACCACAATATAGTGACTTTTAGCTTAAAGTGTAGAAAAGAAAAGCATGTTGGGAGGGCAAAAACTCTTAATTTTAAAAGGGCCAATTTTCCTGGGTTAAGGGCAGAACTTCAGGGCATAGACTGGGAGCGGCTGCTGTCACATACGGATACAGCTAATAAATGGGAAATCTTCAAATCCACATTAAATAACTGTACTGCCAAATATATTCCTATGGGTAACAAATATAAACGGTTAAAATCCAATCCCACATGGCTTACAACCGAGGTTAGAAGGGCTATAAATGAGAAAAAAGGGGCATTCAAAAAATATAAATCAGAGGGGTCAGCTGTAGCATTTAAACATTACAAAGAAGTCAACAAAACCTGTAAAAATGTAATAAAAGCAGCAAAAATTCACAATGAAAGGCAGGTAGCTATAGATAGCAAAAGAAACCCCAAAAAATTCTTCAAATATATTAATGCAAAAAAACCAAGGTCAGAGCATGTAGGACCCCTAAATAATGGCGACGGGGAATTAATAACTGGGGATCAGGAGAAAGCTGAGTTACTTAATGGGTTCTTCAGTTCTGTATATACAAAAGAGGATGGAGCTGTGGTGGGTGGGGCCAGTACTGAGGTGGGTGGGGCCAGTGCTGCTAACACATGTAATGTACTGAACTGGTTTACTATAGATATGGTCCAAGATAAATTAAACAAACTCAATGTAACCAAAGCTCCAGGGCCTGATGGATTGCACCCCAGAGTTCTTAGGGAACTCAGTTCTGTAATTTCACTTCCCTTGTATGAAATATTCCGTGATTCTTTGCTTACTGGTATTGTGCCGAGGGACTGGCGTAAGGCAAATGTAGTGCCGATCTTCAAAAAGGGCTCTCGAACTTCCCCAGGTAACTATAGACCCGTAAGCTTAACGTCCATTGTGGGGAAACTATTTGAGGGGCTTATAAGGGACTACATCCAGGAATATGTGGTGGCTAATAGTATTATAAGTGATAACCAGCATGGTTTTACTAAGGACAGAAGCTGTCAAACCAACCTAATATGTTTCTATGAAGAGGTAAGTAGAAGCCTGGATGGCGGCGCGGCTGTGGATATAGTGTACCTGGATTTTGCGAAAGCATTTGACACAGTTCCTCATGGACGTCTGATGGGTAAGTTAAAGTCTATTGGTTTGGAAAATTTAATGTGTAACTGGATTGAAAACTGGCTTAATAATCGTACCCAGAGAGTGGTGGTCAATGATTCCTACTCCGAATGGTCCCCGGTAATAAGTGGTGTACCCCAAGGGTCAGTACTGGGCCCTCTTCTGTTTAACTTGTTTATTAATGATATTGAGAATGGAATTAACAGCAATGTTTCTATCTTTGCAGATGACACCAAGCTTTGTAGTACAGTACAGTCTATGGAGGATGTGCAGATGTTACAGGATGACTTAGACACACTGAGTGTTTGGGCGTCCACTTGGCAAATGAGGTTCAATGTGGATAAATGTAAAGTTATGCACCTGGGTACTAATAACCCACATGCATCATATGTCCTGGGGGGAGTTATTCTGGGAGAGTCACTGATGGAGAAGGATCTGGGTGTACTTGTAGATAATAGACTACAGAACAGCACACAATGTCAGTCAGCTGCTTCTAAGGCCAGCAGGATATTGTCATGCATTAAAACAGGCATGGACTCTCGGGACAGGGATATAATATTACCGCTTTATAAAGCTTTGGTGCGGCCTCATCTGGAGTATGCTGTCCAGTTTTGGAACCCGATTCATAAAAAGGATGTTCTAGAGCTGGAGAGGGTACAAAGACGGGCAACTAAACTAATAAGGGGAATGGAGCATCTTAGTTATGAGGAGAGATTAAAAGAATTACATTTGTTTAGTCTGGAGAAGAGACGTTTAAGGGGAGATATGATTAACTTATTTAAATATATAAATGGCCCCTACAAGAGATATGGGGAAAAGATGTTCCAGGTAAAACCCCCTCAAAGGACAAGAGGCCACTGCCTCCGCCTGGAGAAAAAAAGGTTCAATCTCCGGAGGCGACAAGCCTTCTTTACCATGAGAACTGTGAATCTGTGGAACAGTCTACCACAGGATCTGGTCACAGCAAAAACAGTAGAGGGCTTCAAAACAGGGCTAGACAAGTTCTTAGAGCAAAATAATATAAATGCATATGTATAGAACCTATCACCCCTCCCCCTTCCCTGTATCCATCCCCTCCTTGGTTGAACTTGATGGACATGTGTCTTTTTTCAACCGTATTAACTATGTAACTATGTTACATCTTTATTAATGCAAAAACATCAAAACAGAGTTACGAACATGTAAAATGAGGCCACAATGCTGCTCCATGCACTCCTACATCAATAACACCAGGAGGGACTCCTAATATGCTGCTACAGAGTCCTGCTATGACAATAACACAAGTCAAACTTAGCACAATGAGTAAGATAGTATGAAAAAATGCATAGGAAAAATATATTAGATATAAAACACAACCATGTGCTAGTTTTCTGACTTTTTTTTTCCAAAAAAAAAAAAAACAGGAGACAGTCAGAAAACAGGAAGTCCAGTGTATCCCAGGCCATCTGAGCGCTCATAGAGAGAAGGCAGTCATGTGATTGATGGATACATTGACTCTCTGTACTGGCCGGAATTCCTGTGTTTAGTCTGTTTTTTTCAACCAGCACAAATTAGAAAATCTTTCTTCAGGAGACTGGACCTGGATACAGTAAGTATAGCTGTTATATAGCTGCCTTCAGGAGACTGGACCTGGATACAGTAAGTATAGCCGTTATATAGCTGCCTTCAGGAGACTGGACCTGGATACAGTAAGTATAGCTGTTATATAGCTGCCTTCAGGAGACTGGACCTGGAGACAGTAAGTATAGCTGTTATATAGCTGCCTTCAGGAGGAGACTGGACCTGGATACAGTAAGTATAGCTGTTATATAGCTGTCTTCAGGAGACTGGACCTGGATACAGTAAGTACAGCTGTTATATAGCTGCCTTCAGGAGACTGGACCTGGATACAGTAAGTATAGCTGTTATATAGCTGCCTTCAGGAGGAGACTGGACCTGGATACTGTAAGTATAGCTGTTATATAGCTGCCTTCAGGAGACTGGACCTGGATACAGTAAGTATAGCTGTTATATAGCTGCCTTCAGGAGGAGACTGGACCTGGATACAGTAAGTATAGCTGTTATATAGCTGTCTTCAGGAGACTGGACCTGGATACAGTAAGTACAGCTGTTATATAGCTGCCTTCAGGAGACTGGACCTGGATACAGTAAGTATAGCTGTTATATAGCTGCCTTCAGGAGGAGACTGGACCTGGATACTGTAAGTATAGCTGTTATATAGCTGCCTTCAGGAGACTGGACCTGGATACAGTAAGTATAGCTGTTATATAGCTGCCTTCAGGAGACTGGACCTGGATACAGTAAGTATAGCTGTTATATAGCTGCAATCAGGAGACTGGACCTGGATACAGTAAGTATAGCTGTTATATAGCTGCCTTCAGGAGGAGACTGGACCTGGATACAGTAAGTACAGCTGTTATATAGCTGCCTTCAGGAGACTGGACCTGGATACAGTAAGTATAGCCGTTATATAGCAGCCTTTAGGAGACTGAGCCTAGATACAGTAAGTATAACTGTTATATATCTGCCTTCAGGAGACTGGACCTGGATACAAGTAAGTATAGTGTTATATAGGGGTCTTCAGGAGACAGGACCTGGATACAGTAAGTATAGCTGTTATAAAGCAGCCTTCAGGAGACTGGACCTGGATACAATTATAGCTGTTATATATCTGCCTTCAGGAGACTGGACCTGGATACAAGTAAGTATAGTGTTATATAGGGGTCTTCAGGAGACAGGACCTGGATACAAGTAAGTATAGCTGTTATATAGCAGCCTTCAAGAGACTGGACCTGGATACAATAAGTATAGCTGTGATTTATCTGTCTTCTGGAGACTGAACCTGGATTTCTGGTAAGTTCAGCTTTGTTTTACAGCATGATAACAACAAAAAAAATATTGGATGTATATTGCAAAACTTGCTTGATATCACATCTACTGTTGATTTAGATTCTGAAAGTTATAACAACAGTGACATTTTAATTTCTCTGCATTCAACTAGCGGAGACTACAGTAGACAATAAGGTTGGATAAGTTAGCTCTCTCCAATGAGTATGTTAAGTAGAAATCGAGGATATAAGCTGCTAGAGGACAAGTTTAACATGAAAGGCTTTGTAGATTGGGAGCACTGTGAGCCTTGAAAATATATTAACCCCTTTTGGACCCTTCCCGAACCAGGCCGGCGTCACACCCTAGATTTCTTGGCACTTCGTCCAGTGAAAAATGCTTTTTATCGTTGGTGGATTGTGCCACCTGGGCAGGGCTTCTCCCCCTCTTCAACACTTCATCCGCCCACATTAGTGCCATAGTCCCTCTATGACGTCATCAGTGTCTAGGCTTCGCCCCCTTTCATTGGAATGGGCCGACCTAGCGGGGATGGGGCCTAGACTTCTAGGCCGGCCCATTCCAATGGCTGCAGGGGGGGCAGGGCCTAGATGAGGGGAGGGGCCTGGGTGCAACAATCCACCAACGATAAAAAGCATTTTTCTCTGGACCAAGCCCTAAGAAATCTAATATAAAGTAAGGTATAGAAATGGCAGAATTTAGGCTTTACAGCTGTGTTGAGAAGTCCTCATACAGAAAGGGGTTGACAGTATCACTTTAAGGCACAGCTTCCCTGAGCTTTTTAGGTGATGAAACATAAGAGGTAAGCTTTAATTTACCTTTGAGGAACAGAGTGGATGATCTTCAACAGCCATACTGGCTTAGGCTGGGTTCACACTGCGTTTTTGCAGTCTGTTTAACGTGTGTGTTTTAGGGAAAAAAAATGGATGCAATTGTGTGCAATCCATTTCGATGCATTTTTCAATCGATCAAAACATGAAAAATGATCAAAACAAATGCGTTTTTTTTAACCTATACAAAAATGTGGTTGACCACAATTAAAAATTGATACGTTAAACGGACTGCAAAAATGCAGTATGAATCTACTGCAGCCTTAGCTTAAATGAACACAGCCCAGGCTCGCTCCCTCTCTCTTGCACACTAAGACCCATCTGCACTTCCTTTAATTTGACCTGCTTTGTCTGTAAAAAGAGACAGATTGCCCCTGACAACAGACAGTAGAGAGCAGATTGCAGAGAAGGGAGACACCTAGTGGCCAAGATCTGTTTTTCTGGGGTAAGGATGCAATTTTGGAAAACAAAGTGACAGATACGTGAGGAATCACATAAAACAACAGTGCTTATTTAAATGCTATCTGCCACTAGGTTTATGCTGTTTTAAATAAGGGCAACAAAAACAAGTGACAGAAATGCTAAACAGAACAATGTATTACTTCTATCATCCTCTTCAGTCGTTCTTCTGATATGCATATATGAACTCCACCCCCAGCTGCTGATTGACACCTGTCTATCTATACACAGTATAGATAGACAACTGCGGGAGTGTGCTAGTGCTCATGAATATACAGGGCTACTGAGCACATGCACATAATGGATATGACTACTTATTGTCCTGTTATTCAGGAGGATATGTCTGAATCAGCTGCACAGAACAATGTAAGTGATACATCATTCTCTCTGTCACTAGTTTATACTACCCTGAGATAGGACGCCATAAACCTACTAAAGAGAAGATAAGAGTCTGAATCCCAAGGACCTTTCAACTACATTTGCTATAGTATCATACAATATTATTTTACAAAGATGCAGAATAGACACTAGACCTCGACCCTCCACCCTTGCACAAGGAGATGATGTGAGAAGACAAATACTACAGATATATATGGCTGCAGAAATAAAAAGTATCTAAACAACATTAATACAAAAGTAATGAGAGGCGGAATAGTAAGCAAAGGAAATAAGGAAAGGTGACCCTGCTGGATCCTAGAAAATCCTTGATTAGAAAGTTAAAAGCATTCGGCTCTCCCAGTGCTGCAGATAATGAGCGTTCTCTAAATGAGCGCCTGCGGTCTGCAGCTCCCCCTGTCTGTTTGATGCTCCCTCGCTCTTGTTATCTTGGCGCCCACACACCCCGCTCTGCCCCCTACAAAATCCCTCTCTAATTAAAGAACAAACTCTTTCTCCTCTCCCCCGCTCTCCAAGCTGAAAGCCAAGTTATCCCACATGGGCACTGCCAGCTTCTGCCACTCTGACCCCTAGATCCTGTGTGATAAAAGACTGTCAGACAGGGAGAAAACCGCTGGAGGTGTGAGCAGCAGGAAGGAGACAGCAATGGGAACGTCCAGCTTACCAGTAAAAATCACTTAATACTACTGACATGCCAACGGAAAATCCTAATGACGGAATAATTCACATTGGGTCAAAAACCACAGGGGGGGGGGGGGTGTAATTGTATTATAAGCCTCAGTAGCATATGGTGGAAAATACCAGGGAATTAAATATGTCTAATGGAATATAGGCCACAACTCTGCCTGTGTGAGTGACCTAATAACAAGGTTAAAGGGTGACTGGCACTCAGGATTAGACATAAACTAATGGCAGTGAGGACTTCTGCACAATGTCCGTCTCTGATAGAGATCTTACTAGAAGCAAAGAGTAAATCAAGATGGCCGCTCCCATGAAAATGGACTAAAAGTAAGAAAAATGGGGCGGGGGGGGGGGGGGGGGGGTATTTTGTATTGTTTATATTGGTATATATGTATACATAACATTGGCCTTTTGGTTGTCTTAATGACTTTTGCCTTGCAGTGTACTGTCATGAATCTTTAGGGTGCGTTCACACGTACACGATCCGCAGCAGATTTTGATGCTGTGTTCAGTTATTTAGATCAAATCTGCTGCGGATCCGCAGTATAAAATCGGCTGCGATATGGTGTGTGTGTGAAGCTAAGGGTATCTGTCAACTAGGTTTATGCCACCTTAAATAAGGGCAGCTTAAACTAGTAATATAAATGCTAAACAGTTCTGTGTATTACTTACATTATTTTGTTTAGCTGTTCTCCTAATATGCAGGAGAATAGGATTCTTGCCACACACCCCTTCCCACCCTCCAGCTGCTGATTGACAGGTGACTGTCTATACACAGCATGGATAGATAACTGCCAATCAACAGCTGGTGGCCGGAGATTTCTGCTTCTCATGAATATCCAGGACTACTGAGCTCATGCACATAATGGAGAGGACTACTTATTGTCCATGTTATTCAGGAGGAGATCTCTGGATCAGCTTCACAGAACAATATAAATGATACATCATTCTGCTCAGCTTCTCTGTCACTAGTATATAATACTCTATGAACCTACTGACAGAGTCTCTTTAAGTATGTCAATGTTTAATTGGAAAAAATGTATAAAAATAAGCTTGAAAAAAAATTACAATCAGAAAATATAAACAGACAAAAAAAAGTATCAATCTCTAATCAGCCAAACAAGTCTGGGTGGTACATGCCCTTTAAATGATCAGACATCTAAAATAAAAGGATCAGAAATGTAGAACTATATGATGAGCAATCTAAAATGAGAAGTACATGCTTGAAATTAGAGTGTTTTTCTGTATGTTCTGTATGCTCACTATGTATTGTCTGTATGAAGTGACCTTGTAGCAGAGACTTCCCCTAGTTTGTACAGTATTGCTCTAGGCTTTGCAGTCTGACTACACAACTGATAATCATGTAAATTTCCATTGATTCCTTTGCTCCTCCCAAAGTTCCTTTACAATTTCCAACAATGTTTATGGTTATTATAAATCCAAAGTCTCTTACTATACTGTAGCTTTAGTGAGTGATCCGGCATTAGCCTGTCATACTATAATGATGATAGTGAATGGGGGAAGAAGCCAGACTGTACACTGCTCTTACCTTAAAGGGGTACTCCAGGGAAAATATTTTTCTTTTAAATCAACTGGTGTTGGAAAATTATATATAGATTTGTAATTTACTTCTATTAAAAAAAATCTTAAGCCTTCCCATACTTATTAGCTGCTGTATGTCATGCAGGAAGTGTTGTTTTATTTTTATTCAGACACAGTGCTCTCTGCTGACATCTCTGGCCGAGACAGGAACTGTCCAGAGCAGGAGAGGTTTTCTATGGGACAGAGTTTCTGTCTCAGCCAGAGATGTCAGCAGAGAGCACTGTGTCTGAAAGAAAATAAAACAACACTTCCTGCAGGACATACAGCAGCTAATAAGTATGGGAAGACTTAAGATTTATTAATAGAAGTAAATTACAAATCTATATAACTTTCCAACACCAGTTGATTTGCAAGAAAAAGATTTTCTCTGGAGTACCCCTTTAAATGGCAAAAAATTGCTAACAGGTCGACTTTGAACTACCACTAGTGGAGGTTTCTCTTAAAGTGTACCTCATTATGATCAGCATGCAGTCCTCCTTCGGGTAACTGTGGATATGGCCACACTGGGTCGGTACCATGCATGAGCCCTATTGAATCAGAATAGGGCTCATACATGGAATAGACCCGCCGTAGTCGCATCCATCGTTACCCGAACTTCCTGAGGCAGGAGCCACTGTGCACCGATCGGGGGAGAAATCCTAATGACAGGTTAGTAATGCTAACAGCTGCTGCAGTAATGCCAGGAGGGAGTGAGGGGAGACAAGGACAGCGAGCCCTAGTGCTAAAACCAATCTGTCCCTGCCTACTTGCCTCAACTACCCTAGATGGTAGAGGACAATTGGGCAACAGCCCCTTCCTGCACCAGCTGATAGAACAGAGACAGGACAAAGAAACAAATACAAGCAGTAAGCAAACCAAGGGTCAGAACCAGCCAGGCAGCAAAGTACAAAATCAGAACCAGAAGAATAGTCAGATGGCAATAACGGAAGGTCAGGATAAACAAGATATAAGAGGCAGGAGAAAACGCTTAGCACGCTCAACAGAGACTAATAGCAAGCAAGGAATTCTGGGCTAGAAAAGGGTTTATAGCATCAGGAACAGGAGAACCAAGAGTGGCAAGGACTGATGGGGTAACTGCCTGAGGACAGAAGGAGCTCAGCAAAGGAAGAGATGGGTGTGGTGCAGAATCAGTTACCAAGCAGAGGGAATATAGCAGTGTTCAGACAGTGTACAACAAGAAGCCAAAACAGCACTAGATCTTGGCCTGACACGTCTCCGGCCAGCAGGCAGCACAGAAGTATGAACGGGTGCAGATGTTACACAGGTACTCTTTAAAGCAGGAGCCTGGCTGTCCTACAAAATCTGTGCTGCTTACTTGTAGCCTCTCTGTATACATGTGGCAAGCTAGAATCAGAACTGTACCCTTAATAACCCCCAATAAGAGGTTAAAGGGGTTTTCTGGGCAAAAAGAGACTGATAAGCTATCAATATGATCCCCTGCCAATCAGCTCTTTAGCGCCCGCACTGCACTGCACTGATCAGCGAATGAAGACATATCCTGCGGATAGCTTATCAGTATATTTTGTCCATAAAATCCCTTTAATTCCCACATACTTAGTGAGCCAAATCACCCTAACTTTTGGTCAACGTATTGCATCTGCAGAAGCATATGCAGGGTGAGGTGAGGGAGGAGGTCATGGCCATGAGAATTGACCCTTGAGGTTGTATTAATGCTTAAAGGGGAAGTCCAGTGTCTGATATTTTTTTTTTCAAAAGAGCCAGGAAGGAGGTGGCTGAGCATAACACCATGCACCTACCTCCCCAGCTCCTGCACTGGGGTCCGCTGTCCCCTGCTCTGGTTCATGGTCCCCTGTCCTCTCCCCGAGTGGGGACCTGGGTTGTGACGTGTCAGCCTGCTCAGCCAGTTAGTAGCTGGGGCGGGACCCTGCTATGGCCGCTGTCTGGCTGACACAACCTGTCTCTTATTGTGCCACGTTGATTTTGTCATACCCTAATGCTCTGGTCCTGAGTGACAGATTGCCAGCTTCTGGAATTTTTATTTAATTAATGATTTTTTTTCTTTTATATTATTTATTAAACAAAAGAAGGGATTAGGTTTAGAGTATGATGTAATACAATTGGCCAAATTCTATTGATGCATGGAAGGAGTTATAGTAGTTCGCAGGCAGGGGTTCCAAAAGGAATTTTGGCAATGATTCAGTAGTGTGAATTGGGACGTAATGTGAAGCAGAGGGCATTGTGTCAGACTGGAAAGAATACACCACTTCCTGCAGGACATACAGCAGCTGATAAGTACTAGAAGACTGGAGATTTTAAAATAGAAAAAAATTAAAAATCTCTATAACTTTCTGACACCAGTTGATTAGAAAGTCCTGAAGCGTAGCATGCAGAAGCCTTGGCAGTATCACAGTGAATAGGGTGAGTGGACGTGATTGGGATCTGTTTGTTGGCACACCAGCATTATGGATTGGCTTCTATTATAAAGCTCAGGGCCGGATTAAAGGGAGGGCACAAGGGGCACGTGCCCAGGGGCCTCCACCACTAGGGGGCCTCCACCAGCCCAAACACAGAAGTGGTGTCTGGGAGCCAGTCCCACGCGCAAAAAGCATGTGGAAACCCTACCTGGACACAGCACTGGCCACACTGCATGCTGTCTAGGGAGGGAGGGAGGTGTAGGGTTAATCCTGTGTAAGCATCTCCCTCCCGACAGGCTCAGACTCCCCCCTGGTGGATCTTTGAATGGATTCTTCCTGTCAAGCTTCCTGGTGCCTGTCTCCTGCCGAGGTCCTCACTCCCCCTTGCCCCTCCCCCTCACTGAGGAGAGGACTGCGTGGGACCTTAGCAATGAAACCTGATCTCTCCAGCAGGGATGTGACATCATGGAGCATGCTGGAGCATCTGTCACAGTGGCTGACAGGCTGAAGGAACAGTGAAGAGCCAGAAGAGAGAAGACCTCATCAGAGCAGGGGTATATACTATAGAGGCATATATCAGATCAGGGATATATACTATAGGGGCATATATCAGAGCAGGGATATATACTATAGGGGCATATATCAGAGCAGGGGTATATACTATAGGGGCATATATCAGAGCAGGGGGCATATACTATGGGGGCATATATCAGAGCCGAGGGCATATACTATGGGGGTATATATCAGAGCAGGGGTATATACTATAGGGGCATATATCAGAGCAGGGGGCATATATCAGAGCCGAGGGCATATACTATGGGGGCATATATCAGAGCAGGGGTATATATATATATATATATATATATATATATATATAGCCTGTGTGCAGATTATGACATGTAGCCTGTGTGCACTGTATGATATATATAGCCTGTGTGCAGACTATGATATATTGCCTGTGTGCAGTGTATGGTATATAGTCTGTGTGCAGTGTATGATACATAGCCTGTGTGCAGTGTATGGTATATAGCCTGTGTGCAGCCTATGATATATTGCCTGTGTACAGTGTATGGTATATAGCCTGTGTGCAGCCTATAATATATAGCCTGTGTGCAGTGTATGGTATATAGCCTGTGTGCAGCCTGTGATATATACCCTGTGTGCAGCATATGACATATAGCCTGTGTGCAGCATATGATATATAGCCTGTGTGCAGTGTATGGTATATAGTCTGTGTGCAGTGTATGATATATAGCTTGTGTGCAGTGTATGGTATATAGCCTGTGTGCAGTGTATGATATATAGCCTGTGTGCAGCATATGACATGTAGCCTGTGTGCAGCTATATATGCCATGATCCTTAGGGTACGTTCACATGTACCATATCCGCTATAGATTATACAAATCCTTTAAGTACTTTCTGGGTGCTCCTTACTGCTTCAGGTAGTTTATATGGTTGGGAACTGAAGATGGGACTTAGACTTGCAAGTCCAGGTTCTGCCTGCAATTCACAACTGCACATGCAAGCTGTGGTGGCTGACACAGGGGGCAAGAGCGCACAGAAAGTGCTAAAGTGCTGTGTTCTCGCATTGAATTAAGTGGGAACACACCGCGATGCTCACTCCTCCCCCATCCTGGCTTGGCATCTTCCTCTGCACTGCAGCCTCTAGGGACCATCATCTGCAGAACAGAGAAGGATGCTGAGCCATACAGCCAGAAGTGAGGAGGGGTAGGTACTAAGTCCCCTACAGTAAGAAGCCACCTGTATAGATTGCTGTATGGTTTATTTGTGGGGGAAGAAAATGGGGGGGCCCCCAACAAAATTGTTGCCCAGGGCCTCCACCACCCTTAATCTGGACTTGATAAAGCTGCAGTGCGGATATGCACAGACCCTAATGACAGGAAGCATACAGCAGCATGTGGCTTCATATTCACCCACTCGCTATGCTCACTATATTAGAGAGTGTCAGATTACATACTGTCTATGTCTACTGATAGTAGTAGGATCTCTTTTCTGTGGATTCTGTAATTCCATCACTTAAAAAAGCACAATTTTTAGGAAGGTAAAGAATGTCAGTTTTTCCCATTTATAGCTGATTGGAGGTCGTCCCCATGTGGAAGCCTCATGGACAATCATTGGCTGCTACCTACACAGTGATAATCTAGGTGATACAGCAGCGTATAGAAAGCATTGCCACCAATATACAGGTATGTATGAATACAAGCAGCACACATAAATGTAACCTATAAATAAATAAATTAACCCTCAATGCATTCTTGTAGTCCAGATATCTATATTTGATATTATGTAGTGTGGCAATATTAAAAAGCGATATTCCGGACTAAACTTTAATAATAAACTAAAATAATAATAATTCTTTCAAATCAACTGGTGTCGAAAAGTGCCAGAGAGTTGTAATTTATTTAAAAAAAACGTACTATTAAAAAAATCTCTAGTCTTCCAGACAGTACTTATCAGCTGCTGTATGTCTTGCAGGAAGTGTGTATTCTTTCCAGTCTGACACAGTGCTCTCTGCTGCCTCCTCTGTCCATGTCAGGTACTGTCCAGAGCAGCAGCAAATCCCCACAGAAAACCTCTCCAGTTCCAGACAGTTCCTGACATGGACAGAGGTGGCAGCAGAGAGCACAGGAAAGAACAGACCACTTCCTGCAGGACATACAGCAGCTCATAAGTATTGGAAGAGTGGTGATTTTTAAATAGAAGTCATTTACAAATCAATATAACTTTCTAACACCAGTTGATGCAAAAATTATAATTTTTTTTATGTTCCTCCTTAAAGGAGTCTTGCCTTAAAAAACAGTCCTGCCTTTTCTCTTGTCTGTTATCTTACGCACAATGCCTTCAGCCAGAGAATATGGTGGTAAGTCTACACTATGGGTTAATTTATGAAGAACGCGAGCTCTACATGCCAGGAGGAAACATGACACACGTCCATCAAGTCCAACAGTTTCCTGTGGCCAATTATATATAATCATATAAACTGCAACAATGACGTTCTCTGTCAGCTGCAAGTATTCTAATCATACCAAGATCTGTGATCAACAATCATACGGCATTTCACAGTATGCAAAAGAGGGGTCCGTGGAGCCTCAGTTATGAGTCTAAAGACACGGGGATAGCCAGATATCCCTCCAGGGGAGGAAAGCCTAATGCCATGGGGAGATCACCAAACCACCCTGATACGTAGCCCCTTAAGTCCCACTCGGTTGCGAGTATTGGAACATAATTAGGGAAATACCAGGGTGGCCCCTTTTGCGCCAAAGTCTAACTCTGTGGCGAGTATTGCGACATGACAAGGGTTTACCAAGGCAGGCATCCACCCACAAACAGCTGTTTTGGGGTAGTTGCCCCTCATCAGTGTGGAACAGGATTCTGGATAACAGGGGCAATGAAAAATAGACCAACAAATCACAGCAATCGCTGAGCTCAGGGAGATTAGCGAGAAAAAAATCAAATAGAGTACTCACTGAAGTGTCTCCATTGATACATTGCCCCCTATAAATTTAAATATGCAAAAGAGGCCATTCTGCCATTTCATGAACATGTCGCCATACCATCCAACGCATCAGATTACATTGTATATTACAGCCCATATTCCCTTTCTTATGTGAGGACAGTCACTGTCTGCAGTCATGTGAAGCAATCCTCGTGCGTCAATGGATACAAGACAGACCCTTATTCTTTTATTCTTAAAAAATAATAAATACGTTTCGGTACACTTTAAGTAATACTAAGTAAATAAAAGCGCCAAATATCCAACACTGGTTTCTTTTAAGTCGTCTGCCAAAAATTTCCCTGCACTCCCAGTTCGGTCTCCTTATTCTCCTTAGTTCAGCTTGATTATGTTTGCTATGGTCGGGATCACGCTGCAATTTTGCATTCCAATAAAAGTTTACGTTTTATGAGGAATAAAAAAAAAATGGATAAAAAAACCGATGCAATTGTGTGCAATGCGTTTTCCATTGACTTCCATTATATAAAAGAACCGATTAGAATGGCTGCTTTTTTTCTTATTATTTTTTTCTTATTATTTTTAGCGTACACAATTTACATTCATTATTTTTTTTTTTAGTTATCATGGAGAACACGGCACTTCCTGTTTCTGACTCTTTTTTTCTCAAAAAACAGGAAACAGTCAGAAAACCAGTACACCAGTCCAGTGTATCCCAGGCCATCTGAGCACTCACGGAGAGAAGGCAGTCATGTTATTGACGGACACATTAAGCGATGATTCTCTGTACTGGCTGGAATTCCTGTGTTTAGTCTGTTTGCTTCAACCAACACAAGTCAGAAAATCTGCCTTCAGGAGACTGGACCTGGATACAGTAAGTATAGCTGTTATATAGCAGCCCTCAGGAGACTGGACCTGGATACAGTAAGTATAGCTGTTATATAGCTGCCTTCAGGAGACTGGACCTGGATACAGTAAGTATAGCTGTTATATAGCTGCCTTCAGGAGACTGGACCTGGATACAAGTATAGCTGTTATATAGCTGCCTTCAGGTGACTGGACCTGGATACAGTAGGTATAGCTGTTATATAGCAGCCTTCAGGAGACTGGACCTGGATGCAGTAAGTATAACTGTTATATAGCTGCCTTCAGAAGACTGCACCTGGATACAGTAAGTATAGCTGTTATATAGCAGCATTCAGGAGACTGGACCTAGATACAGTAAGTATAGCTGTTATATAGCAGCATTCAGGAGACTGGACCTGGATACAGTAGGTATAGCTGTTATATAGCAGCTTTCAGGAGACTGGACCTGGATACAGTAAGTATAGCTGTTATATAGCTGCCTTCAGGAAACAAGACCTGGATACAAGTAAGTATAGCTGTTATATAGCAGCATTCAGGAGACTAGACCTGGATACAGTAAGTATAGCTGTTATATAGCAGTCTTCAGGAGACTGGACCTGAATACAGTAAGTATAGCTGTTATATAGCTGCCTTCAGGAGGAGACTGGACCTGGTTACAGTAAGTACAGCTGTTATATAGCTGACTTCAGGAGACTGGACCTGGATTTCTGGTAAGTTCAGCTTTGTTTTACAGCATGATAACAACAACAATATAATGAATATATATTGTAAACTTTCTTTATATCACATCTACTGTTGATTTAGATTTTGAAAGTTATAACGATAGTGACACTTTAAAAAATTAACCATTTAAAAACGGACTGCAAAAACACAGTGTAAACCCAGCCTAACCCAGACATGGAGAAGGTAGATAAACATCACCATGCTTTACAGAACACTAATCTAATAAATTATATATATAGGTATTTAAAAAGCAGATTCAGCAATCCACATATACAAATAGTTGTGAATATTCTCACCATCAGGAAAATAACAATACAGTGTAGAGCATCCATACACTGTAGATAAAACCTGACTGAATCCCACAGCTTTAGTCAATTCAACAACTCTCTAAAGTGTGTGGTAGCCTCCTGACTGCCCGGACAGAGGATGTAATCCAACATGCTCAACCCTTTTGTTCTTGGAGAAATAATTTATTTGGTTAGAATTCCTTTGACTTTCCATTACCTAACTAAACGTAGTAACAATCATTGCTGCAGTGACCGATTTTTTTTTTTTTTTTAATCACAAGACCCAATAAGTGGAGAATATAACTTTGAATTCTACAAACTAAATAGGCTAAATGAAGTCATGTATGGCTTTTACCCCTCTGAGTAAATTCCCTTAGGTTAGGCTCACACTTAGGGGCCTATTCCACGGAGTGATAATCGGCTGAATGGGTGGAATAGAGAAAACGATCAGCCGATGATCGTGTCATAGGCTGACCGTTTATTTAGGCCCAAACCTAAAATCATCAGTCGCCCACCGTGCATTGCTGCGTGGAATAGCAATGCACGGCGGGCGACGGAAGATTCAAGCAGCATACATTACCTAGCAGGGCTTCTCCTCCGCTCCGTCTTCATCCTGGTCCCACTCGCAGCATTAACTCCGGAGCGGCCTGACTGAGCTGATGGCTGATGGCCAGTGATTGGCTGAGCTCTGGAGTTGATGCTGCGAGCGAGACCAGGATGAAGACGGTGCGGAGGAGAAGCCCTGCTAGGTAATGTATGCTTCAAGAGCTGCAAGAACATTGGTAACAATGTCCCTGCAACGATCCCTAAACGATCATCGGATCTTACAGAGGTGGCCATCTTTTTGATGGGAAGAAAAAAAAACCTTTGGCAAAATGTTTGGTTTTCACCAACTTCAACAGTAACACAAAAACATATATAACACCATACCTAAAATCCCTGTTAAGCTGGACAGGTAGGTCACCTATCAGTGTATTATTTGGGCTATTTTAGGCCATGTTCCCATGACTTTTTATGGAAAAAAAAAAACACCGGCTTTTTCATTTAAATCAACGGCCGTTCTTTTCATAATTCAATGATTTGCAGTTAGAGTATAGCTGTCATTGAAAATTTTCTTGCAAAAATCAATAGTACCACCGATTAAAAAAACAAAACTCTGTAATAGGTTTTATCAGGTTTAAAAATCCTCTTTCTGTACTCATAAAGCTGTTTCCCCCCCATCACTTCTTATCTGTTCATAATCAGGCAAAGCCGTCTTCATTACAGAGGAGAAGACGGGTTTGCTGAGCCCATTATAACATATGGAGGGGGAAGTGGTCGAGGGGGATGAGTGAGCAGGGGAAGCGGACGAGCAGCTGTGCAGTTTGAAGACTGTCTAGGCACATAAAATACTGGTAAAATAACAGGTCAGAAAGGTCAGTGCTTATCTGGGAACTTGGTGAGAGAAGATTGCAGGATGTTGTTGTGCAGGGCTGCCTTTTCTTCTCTCCATGCTCACTCATCCCCCTGGGCTCAATACACCATAATGGACACAGAAAAGCTGTTTCTTCTCAAGTTGGAGGGGGGAAGAAAACAGTGTCTTGAGTACAGAAGGAAACTTTTTTGCTAAATAAAAACTATTACAGAGTTCCTTAAAATCACTTGTACTATGTCGTGGGAACATGTCCTTAAAGGGGAACTAAAAGCAGATTAGAAGAATCTAACCTGATGATCTGTCCCTATTGCACAGGAGACGCAGAGGAGGAAGGTATGTCTCTTAACTTTATCCTTGGTGCTTTTCTGTTGCAGTAAGTAGTTTGCTCCATGGTCCGGGAAGACATGGTAAGACTGTCCTCCCCCATAGCACCGATCCCCCTCTGGTCGGCCCACCGCTCTCTAATTATACTCAATGGAGCAGGCCAGCCGGGGCCGTATAGGAGCTATCGGGCGCGGTCTTACCGGACCGAAACAGCTAAGTACACCGGAACGGCACCCAGGAAGAAGGTAAGAGACCTTTCAAAATGATTACAACATGTATGGCTATGGGTAAGTGGACGGTACCCCTTGGTAACCTACTGCTTGTATAACAAACACACTGTACTAGCAGATTTTTTTAAGCTTTTTAAAATAAAAAAAAATGGATCGACAAATTATCTATTTTTGCTGGCAAATGCCTGTCTGTGTTTATATGCAACTGGGGTATCAGAAGAAGCAACAGCTTTTCCAATCAGTCAAAAATGATCCCTTTTTTGGAACTAGCCCGGAAAGTACAGAAGCAATGGGTTTTTCAAAGCCATCAACAATGATCCCATTTTTGGGAGTAGCAAAAGGACTGATGGTGTAAGAACTGCACAAGAGTGACACAATCCCCTCTATAGACTGTTTTTTCACAACTCAATTTGTGATTAAACACGTTGGTCTTACCAAAATCTCCACCCCCTTGTCCCACGCCTCTCATTAAAGGGGTAGTTCAAAAAAAAAAAAAAAAATATCAAATCAACTGATGGCAGAAAGTGCCAGAGATTTGTAATTTACTTCTGTTAAAATGTCTTCCAGTACTTATCAGCTGCTGTATGTTCTGCAGGAATTGGTGTATTCTTTCCAGTCTGACACAGTGCTCTCTGCTGCCACCTCTGTCCATGTCAGGAACTGTACAATGCACTAGCAAATCCACATGGAAAACCTCTTCTGCTCTGGACAGTTCCTGACATGGACAGAGGTGGCAGCAGAGAGCACAGAGTCAGACTGGTAGGAATATACCACGTCTGCAGGACATACAGCAGCTGATAAGTACTGGAAGACTGGAGATTTTTAAACAGAAGTCATTTACAAATCTATATAGCTTTCCGACAGCAGTCTATTTGGGGGGGGGGGGGGGAACCAAAACGTCTCAGACATGTTGAACAGACCTTAGAAATAAAATCCTGCTCTGTACAACAGATACGGACATTTGGGACACAAAAGGGGTAATTAAGGATATATATATATATATATATATATATATATATATATATATATATATATATATATAGGCTTGAGAAGCGGGGCTTATAATCAGTATATTAGGTATTATTTGCCCAGTAAACACTGTATTCAGTGCTGCATTGATGCTATGAGATACAGGAGTATACACTGAAGCAATGTACTATACTGGACTAATACCTTATTTAACAAAATCCAGTTGCACAGAGTACTGTACTTCAATGTGTTACTAGCAAATATGAGTACTGGGCGCCCAATGTCCTTCTATTAATCAGTGCTACAAGATTACCCCAGGTTTAGGCTGTGTTCACATACACAGTCAGTAACACAATGTGAATGCATCATCTAACTGCAGTAATTAATCAGTTAATTGTCCTTCATTGTATTAACGCAATGAAACACCAACGTGTGTGAACACAGCCTTAAGGAGTCCTACAGAATTCTTAGCAAGCCTATAACGTCAGTCCAGGTTCGGCACTGCCACACATTGGCAACCCCCATCAGTCCTGCAGTATTTAATCCATCTATGAAAAGATCACGCACCTTGTCGGCTGTTCTTCTGGTTGTACTGCTCGGTGAGTTCAGTGATCGACTCTTCTATCGTCTCAGTTCGGGGAACAGAAAGGGAAAACCGTCGCGTGAAATTTTTCATCTTGTTCATGGTGACAAGGTAGACCTGGAAGAGATACGACCGTGTGTGAGAAAGATTTCATAGAAGGAAAGAGGAAGGTGGAGAAGCAGAGCATGTGAGGGAAGAATGGGAGTGAGTGTGCCGGAGAGAGACGTGGAAGTAGTCAGAGAGAAGAGGACTCGGAAAGAAATCCCAGAATATGGGGATGGTCCCAAAGGCTGGTGACCACCACCAACATGGTACATGGGATTATTATAAGGAAGAAACAGAAATACAGAGCACAGGGTAAAGGAGAGACAACCATCGGTATTCGGAATTGATGAAGGAGAAGTGCAGGCTGCAAGAAGGGAATGAAGCTATGTGGGAGGGCGACATCTGCCGCATCTCTTCTCTCTGTCTTGGAGACAACATGAAGTAGCTGAGACTCTTACATACTTGATCGCACTGGAAACGACTGCAAGGTTTTCTACCTTGGAAAAATCACCTCTCCCTGCCCTTTGCTGGTCGCCATTCCCGATACAATGGTTTTATGAGGCAAAAATACCCCACAACTTCTTCATTTCTGCCCACATTTTACTCTACGCCAAAATAAATGAACCTGGTTGACGAGCCGGTCTTCCTAGACGTGACCCTGCCCCTGTACTAAAGGGATACCAAGGTGTTAATGTTCCTTGTGCTGCTCTGATATACGGCTACTTCTGCTTTTTTGGCTGTAAACTTGTTCCCAGGCATTTCCCACCCTGCCTGAGCAAACAAGAGAAAACTCTTATCCTTATCATGGAGAGCATACTTACCTGTTGTCCAATCCTATATATAGGCCATCCTATAAATCAGGATATCATTACATAAGGGAAAGTATCTTAAGGCTAGGTTTACATGATGTAAAAATGACAACCGTTTTTTTTTTTGGCCATCATTGCGCAAATAAAATCCGTAATTTCTTATGTTATTTTGAAAAGCAGCTGTTATTTTCAGTCTTCAATGATTTTTATTTAAGTCTATAGGAACAACGGCCGTTAGTGCATACAATGCTCAGAATAGTGGCTGTTTGCAACGGCTGTCAAAATAACAGTCAGGACATTTACTGGCAGCGGTTATTTAGTGAAGAATGGACGTTATTTAAAGTTGTTTACTTGCCGGGCCCCGCCAGCTCTGTTATGAATGCGACCCGTGGCTCTATTCATTTCTATGGAGTGGCGGAAAGAGCTGAGTACGCCGGAAGGGCACTGTGCTTGTCTCCTACCATCGCTGCATAGGAATGAATAGAGCCACAGGTTGCGTGCCGACCCGGGGCTCAATTCATAACAGAGCTGGCGGGGCCCGCTACGGAGCCCCGGTCGGACCCTCTGCCACCTCCTAATTTTTACCTATACTGTGGATAGTGGACAAGTTTATTTTTCCTGAAATACTCCTTTAAATGTAGTACCAATGGCCGTCATTGCAATGTTAAACAACTGCCGTTATTTGGTACTCAAAATAATGGCCGTTATTTTGAGTGCCAAATAACAGCGGTTAAAAATTGTTGTGTGAACATAACCTCAGGCTGCCTTGTCAGAAAGGTTAATGGTACCTGCAGAAACAGGTTTCGGTGTGTACAGTACATTCTCTCGTGCTTACTGATTTGTAGAGGTTCCGCTAGTTAAATACTGATTTACGGAATAGGTTTGAATGGAAACTTTTTCCAGATTTATGAATGCAGGCTAAACAGAAACTGGTGTTGGCTGGGCATGAGACAGGACGGGCTCTTTAGCTCACTGATACTGATTCACCACCATTATGTTGGTCTCATGCCGGCTCTGAACTACTTCCTGTTTAGTATGGCATGTACTTGCCTGAATCAGCAGTTCTCAGCTGTCTGGAATTGCTGTGTGCCTAAGGGCCCGTTCACACTAAGAAATCAGTGTAGAATCCCCGCCCACAGTATCGGCGCCGAAACGTGCCTGCTATGTGTTTCAATGGGAGGCCTTGCGTGCCTCTGCTCTCCGCGCCTCACCACTCAAAGAATTGACACGTCCATAGTGTGAACAGACCCTTACTTCTCCCCCCCCCCCATTTGTCTTTGTTTGTTAAAACAAAATGTATAAATAAAGTCTATTAAAAGCAAAAAACAGAAACTGGTGCAAACTGCCCACAGCAACCAATCACAGCTCAGCTTTAATTTTACCAGAGCTGAAAGCTGAGCTGTGATTGGTTGCTTCAGGCAGTTTACACCCCTTTCTATTCTATAAGATTTGGGCCTGTTTTCCTGCATGTCTTATTTTCTCTACAGCAATACAGTAACGTTCTTACATTGTACATCAAGATCTGATTGAACTGGAATGACATCTGGTTAATAGTTATGGTCTATTAATATTGCAAGCAAGTAGCAATGAACCGGGAAGTTATAAAATGTTGGTAACTATGGAGTCCCTTTATGCAAATCACGCACTTGGCCTCCGACCTTAAGACTATGTTCACACACAGTAAAATAACACTAAAATAAGGTCGTAATCTTGGGTGAAATGAGGGGAAGATTTATCAAACAGGTGTAAAGTAGAGCTGGCTCAGTTGCCCCTAGCAACCAATCAGATTCCACCTTTCATTCCTCACAGACTCTTTGGAAAATGAAAGGTGGAATCTGATTGGTTGCTAGGGGCAACTGGGCCAGTTTCACTTTACACCATGTTAAATATCCCCCAATGTGTTAACAGGTGAAAAGAAGGCATTTAAAAAAAAACAAAAAACGATTGTGATAATGAGCACTTTTTTTTACATCCATACTCAGTTATGGCCGTTTTTCTGTAATGTGCATGCACTGATGGTCAATTATCCATAGACTTCAGTAGACGACATACTTACATTGAAAATACAGACTTATTTTGCTTTTATTTTACTTTATGTGAACACAGCCTAAGGGTATGCACAGTATAGGGCATCAAATCTCCTGCCCGCCACTCATCCTTACCATATACAGGAACGTTTGGCACAGCGTTCCTGTTTTTTCTATGGGGTGGCGAATGCTGAGTAATACAGCTCTCGCTGCGGCTCGCTGTGATTTTTCATCACAGCTGACCCCTATCACAACAGACATGACCTGTCCGTGGTTAATCGAGGGGCATGGGAGTAACTACACCTGTAGCAGCCATAGCGGCTGCTATGGGGCCCGACACATCAGGGGGCCCGTTAGCCCACTCCTGCAATACACTAAAAAGTATAGGGGTCTTAAAGGGAACGTGTCATTTTCTTTTACTGATTAGAATCACATACTAAAACTTGTTAATTTATTCTAATCTGTTTCTATTTTCAAATTTTATTTGTTTCACTACTTGTACATTGTTATGGGGGCAGCCATATTGCCTGGGTTGTTTTTAACAGTATTTAGTGACATGCTTTACAGCAAGCCTCATGGATATAGACGACAATAGACAGAGTCGGTACACTTGAGATGAAAGTAAAACATTATTGAGCGCGCTCTGTGACCTGTGACCTGCTGTACAGATCACTTTACAGTAATTCAGATAGCTTACACCTTGATGCGCATCGGGTGGGACATGCCAGATACAGGGGCCGCCTTCCTCCCCTTCTCACAGTCACAGAAAATAAAACTACTGACATGTTTAACTTGCTCTTATATGTTTAAGTTCTCCTTATATATATTCATTTTTGCAATAATAAACAGCTCTGACAAAATTTCATAAATCACCCGTGTGCAGATGGATACTTCAATGGAACTCTGTCTTGGTGTCCTGCTTGGGGCGCTGTTAAAGTCCACATATCAGCTGTGCGGCAGAGACCTCCACAATCGGTAGGAGGCCAATCGTGGCGTCTTCACATAGTCACACACAGTCTCATGTGAAGACGCCACGATTGGCCTCCTACCGATTGTGGAGGTCTCTGCGTTCACACCTACAGGATCCGCGACAGATCCGCAGCAGATTTGATGGTGCAGATTTGATGCTGTGTTCAGTTATTTAAATGAAATCTGCTACGGATCGCCAGCAGAAAATACGCTGCGGATCTGGTAAGTGTGAACGTACCCTAACAGCGCCCCAAGCAGGACACCAAGATGGAGTTCCATTGAAGTATCCATCTGCACACGGGTGATTTATGAAATGTTGTCAAAGCTGTTTATTATTGCAAAAATAATTATAAATAAGGAGAAAGAGCAACTTAGACAGATCACTTGACAGCAGCCTCCTCTTATCACCACAGACACTACAGGAAGTCTCAGCTTAGTTTTAGCCCCAATGGTGAGAATGAGAACTGCAACATCTAAGGATTATTTTATATTATAGATAGAAAATGAAAATTAGAAGAAAAAAAATTAAATATTAAAAATATGTCTAACATAAAAATATTATTTATACAATAAGTCATTTTCTGATTCCCTTTGAAATAACAGAGCATTATCATTCATGGTCATTATTAAATTCTCATCTCTGAACTCAAGAATTTAATCATTACAGGAACACGTCTTCCTGCTACATTACTGACCAAATAAAACAAATATTAGCAAATGTTTTTGATTGATATTGATTCTAATGGAGCCGCATCACAGAGGAGAGGGGATAGTATCACCTGCAGAAGAATGGCACTGAGCGCAGGAAGCGGATGGCATTTCAAAAAAAGGACACAGGGATCTCTGCACCAGCGCCAATCTGCTAGTGTACCTGGTAGTAAATACGCTTTTAAAAAAAAAAAAAAAAACAGTGTATGAACATACCCCTGAGGTCGTTAATATGGATTCCCACTGAAATTAATCCACACAAAATTTGCCCACCAAAGTTTGTGCGGAACTCTAGGGTGGCGGGTGTAATCTGAATCCTGGGCAGGTGTCTATCATAAGATGACTTATCCAGTTAGAAATGTATGTTGTAGATCTCCAGCTTACTGAATCCTCCGGCTCTTGTCCTTACACTTCCCAGAGTCCCTACTCACCATGGACAGTAGCCAATCACCAGCGGAATGGGAATGTGAGTATGACTTATTTTATCATTTTACAACATTCAAATCTGTTTTTGAAAACGTATAAGGACTTTGTGGACCCATACACAGAGACGGAGTATTTATGTGGTACGGCGATGGAACATGTCCTCAGGCGGCGGGAAGACTGATCTCAGTGTGTGAACATGTCTATTGTTCTCAATGCTGAAAACAAGAGAATAGCAGAAGTACTATATGTTACAGACTGGAATCACAGATTGCATCACTGCAATGCCCAATGCCGAGATGGTACCGACATCAAACTCTAACGGTTCATCATGGGTGGAAATAGTCCGAAATTCTGCTAGTACAAAGCTGGGAAGTTTCTCTCGTTCTTTCTATCACATAGTTCTGCCCAATGACTTTAGCGTGCAGTTAGAGGTCGGTTAATCACGCAGAATAAACATACAGGTGCGCTTATCACAGGTGTACTGGGTGTTATCTGTAACATGGCGCAACCACTATATAAGCAGCTTAACCACAATTGGCACCATCACTAGTTTTACTTGTGTAACTTTAAATATCTTATAAAGTCTTAGTGTCCTATTACGCAATTTTTTGTTTTCTCCGACCTGAAATCATTCACCATAAGACACAGAACGATAGTCGTTAGTTATGATTGCAATGACGACTATAATTATGAACGGACGAGTTGTACATGCGCCGAAAGATCTGCATACACACGGAGAGATTATCACTTAAATTCAAAAGATATAATGAGTTTTCACTCGATAATCTTTCCGTGTAATAGGGCCCTTTGGCTACTTTACCAAACGTCTTTTTTGGCCATTTCACGGACATCATTTTGGCCCCAAAATATGAGCATAATATGCAAATTATTGCCGTAATTTGCACAACATGCCTGTGTACACCACGACCCAGGTAAGCTGCTTTCCACCATCTGCCTCTATCCTAAGAACTATCCGATGGGTGAGATCAAGGGGGCCGGTCTATCATCCGTGACTCAGGACTATGGCACGGAAAAAAGGGGCAGATTTTTCCCTGCGCCTTTTCCGTGGGTCCACGATTTGCACTGACCTATTGACTGAAATGGGTCATCAGTGCCAGAACCAAAGCCATGGCCGCAAGTACATATGACGGCCCCATCACTTATCTGTAATAGCAACAGATGTGTGTGTGTATGGGGCCATAGAACTCAATGGGTCTACAATCTGTCCATAATTGCTGATGAATGAAAAGGACCTCACTGGAAACAGTCTCTAGGACACATTCCTAGTATCTTAGGACTGCCTTACACAATGAAGACAAGTTCAGCTAAAGCTAGGTTCACACTGCGTTTTTGCAATCCGTTTTTTTCATCCGTTTTTTGCAGATATTGATGGGGTTAGGGAAGCACTAGCTGAGCCAAGGACCATTTGGATATTTATAACATCATTTACATGTTTGTGTACACTTTGCGGAAGCTGAAGCACGCCAACTATTAGGCTGAAGCACGCCAACTATTAAGCTGAAGCACACCAACTATTAAACTGCAGCACACCAACTATTAAACTGAAGCACGACAACTATTAGGCTGAAGCAGGACAACTATTAAGCTGAAGCAAACCAATGAAGTACGCCAACTATTAAGATAAAGCACACCAACTATTAAACTGAAGTACGCAAACTATTAAGCTGAAGCACGCCAACTGTTAAAATGAAGCACGCCAACTAAGTATGCCAACTATTAAGCTAACGCATACCAACTATTAAGCTTAAGCACGACAACTATTAAACTGAAGCATGCCAACTCTTATGCTGAAGCACACCAACTATTAAGCTGAAGCTTGCCAACTATTAAGCTAAAAAAAGGCCAACTATTAAGCAGAAACATGCCAACTATTAAGCTGAAGCACACCAACTATTAAGCTGAAGCACACCAACTATTAAGCTGAAGCACACCAACTATTAAACTGAAACATGCCAACTATTAAGCTGAAGCACACCAACTATTAAGCTGAAGCACACCAACTATTAAACTGAAGCAGGCCAACTATTAAGCTGAAGCACACCAATTATTAAAGGGGTTATCCAGCCTGGGGGCACTTTTTTGGGGGGACCGGGGAGGAGGTGGCTGAAATAAAAGACGTCCACTTACCTCCTCGGTTCCAGCGGCGGGTACCGCATCACGGCGCTCCGGTGCCCGGTTCCCGGCCGCTTCCTGGTGTCTAACGCCGCCCGAGACGCTACATCTCAGGGCCGCTCAGCCAGTCAGTGAAGGAGGCGGGATCCGTGTGAAGTCCGCTCGGATCCCGCCTCCTTCACTGAGTGGCTGAGCGGCCCTGAGACGTAACCAGGCACCAGAGCACCGTGATGCAGTACCCGCCGCTGGAACCGGGGAGGTAAGTGGACGTCTTTTATTTCAGCCACCTCCTCCCCGGTCCCCCCCAAAAAGTGCCCCCAGGCTGGATAACCCCTTTAAGCTGAAGCACACCAACTATTAAGCTGAAGCACGCCAACTATTAAGCTTAAGCACGCCAACTATTAAGCTGAAGCATACCAACTATTAAGCTGAAGCACACCAACTATTAAGCTGAAGCACGCCAACTATTAAGCTGAAGCACGCCAACTATTAAGCTTAAGCACGCCAACTATTAAGCTGAAGCATACCAACTATTAAGCTAAAGCATACCAACTATTAAGCTAAAGCACGCCAACTATTAAGCTGAAGCATACCAACTATTAAGCTGAAGCATACCAACTATTAAGCTGAAGCACGCCAACTATTAAACTGAAGCACACCAACTATTAAGCTGAAGCACGCCAACTATTAAACTGAAGCACACCAACTATTAAGCTGAAGCATACCAACTATTAAGCTGAAGCACGCCAACTATTAAGCTGAAGCATACCAACTATTAAGCTGAAGCACGCCAACTATTAAACTGAAGCACACCAACTATTAAGCTGAAGCATACCAACTATTAAGCTGAAGCACGCCAACTATTAAGCTGAAGCATACCAACTATTAAGCTGAAGCACGCCAACTATTAAACTGAAGCACACCAACTATTAAGCTGAAACACGCCAACTATTAAGCTGAAACACGCCAACTATTAAGCTGAAGCATTACTTTACACCATGTTTGATAAATCTCTCCAATGTGTCTACAAAAATACTGAACTGGTTTCCATAGAAAAACAATAGAATGACGCTAACACATTTTTTCCATTCGGATTGTACGTGATGCGTTTTAGCGTCTGTATATCTGGCAGGATGAGGATGCTGTCGCTGTCCATATCACCTCGTATCATAGTCGTCTGCATTGATTGTGACCTGTTTGTCCTTGCGTTTTTCCCTCGGCAGGCTCTGGAGCTTACTTTGCTCTTTTCATCCCCAGCCCCGTGTGACCCTGTTCTGCCAGAAGCATCAGACAGCGGCAGGACGGCAATCTCACACATCACTGGCTATTGGGTTTACGCCGCCGAGCAGGCCCACGGAAAGTTCCAAGCGGCCAGCTTAGAGGATCAACCATTACTTAATATTAGGAGAACGCTGTATATATATATATATATCTGTATATAGATATAATTATATACATATAATAGAGGTCCACTGACCTAGGTGGCAGAGAGGGGTTAAAGGGCCACATGTCAGTGACTATCTTTCAATCGTCATAGTGTTTTGTGATCGCACCTCGAGCTGGGAAGTGAAACTTCCTCTGTGAGATTTCTCTCTCTCTCTCTGCCTTCGCTTCTATTAATAAACCCGTTCTCCCCTCCTCTGCCCTCCTACACGCCTGTGGGGAGAACCGCAGCAGACTGGTGTCTGTAGATGTGCATTACCTGCTCTTTATTATCTGCTGCAATATATATATATATATATATATATATATATATATATATATATGTGTGTGCAATGATTCCCAATGCACACCAACTACGTACCTCAGCCCAATGGATTATCGCTCTATTGCCCTTATAATGTGTATGTAGGTTGGGGGGGAAAGATCAAGCGTCCACATCCCAGACGCTAATCTGCAGATGATTTCATAGTTCTGCTCAATCAAGTTTTATTATAACATTCTCGCTGACCAGTGAATAAGGTTTCATGTGTTGCAACGCTGACTTAGGGGTGGGGGTGTACATAAAGTCTGCTGCTCACATATTGGATAATATTAAATATAAAGCATTCAAGGGGTACTCTTTTTTCTTTCAAATCAAATCAAATTATTTAGATTTGTAATTTACTTATTTAAAAATCTCCAGTCTTCCAGTACTTATCAGCTGATGTATGTTCTGCAGGAAGTGGTGTATTCTTTCCAGTGTGACACAGTGCTCTCTGCTGCCACCTCTGTCCATGTGAGGAACTGTCCAGAGCAGGAGCAAATCCCCATAGAAAGCCTCTCCTGCTCTGGACAGTTCCTGACATGGACAGAGGTGGCAGCAGAGAGCACTGTGTCAGACTGGAAAGAATACACCAATTCCTGCAGGACATACAGCAGCTGATAAATACTGGAAGACTGGAGATTTTTAAATAGAAGGAAATTACAAATGTGTATAACTTTCATTTTAAATAAGTAAATTACAAATCTAGATAATTTTCTGTAATCAGTTGGTTTTAAAGAAAAAGATTTTCGCCAGAGTACCCCTCTAACAATATTGTCAGTGGTCTGTGAACTGAATTCCGTACAGAATCCCGTTACGGTGCATGCTATGAGATTGTGTCAATGTGTTCCAGTTGGAAAAGTACATATCATTAGCTATGTCTATGTTACTATGTCCTAAGGATAAATTATACCTTCAATTTCTGTTTAAATCCCCGCTAGTAACATCAGTTAGTTACACAGTCTGTTAGCTGTATGCATAGGGAAATCTCCTGACACACACCGCATATGTATTCATAGACCCCAATCATACAAGGCAATCCAAGAAAGAGTCTCTTTGGCTTCCATTTAATGCTGGATAATGCAGGATCCCATAGAGCAGGATCCAGTAGTATCTGTATATGACGGGATACCTCCGATGGATTGCACAAAAATCTTACCAGGCAGCTTCATTTCTGGGACAGGATCCTGTTCACATGGAGAGACAATGTTCCCGGCACTCACCAAACCTTCTGCAGAAATGTACATACATTACGGGCTCTGCATACCAGACAGGAAGCCTTTCTTAACTAGTCTAATACAAGTAGTGCTCCTGTCTATCTTATATACGGATTCGGACACATAACAATGAGGTAGTCTAATGCGTCTGGTATGCATAGTCCATAATGTGTATATACTTTTGCAGAAGATTTGGTGAGTGCCGGGAACATTCTCTCTCCATTGTATTTGCTGCTCCTATTTCTCAATGTCAGTGAGCTAGCCAGACCTCCTATGGGAAGGGACAACCAAGTCAAGGGGGTCTCCAGTCAAAGAAACCCCCAACCAACAAGACATGACATGGGAATAACCCAAGCAAGTTATCCACCCACAGACTGCTGTTTCTGGGTATTTGCCCCTCATCAGTATGGAGCAGGATTCTGGCTAGTGGGAGCAAGGCCTAGTAAGTGTATTTAGAGGAATGACGGCTGACCTCAGGGAGATCAACCAAAACACTGCAGAGACCCATCACGTGTTTCTCAATGTTAGTGAATGTAGGAACTTCTATAGACTGGTCCAGAATACACTATAAAAAGAAAAATGAAAAAAAGAATGGACTGCAATGCAGTGAAAGGAATGTTCTGCTGGTGCTGGTACCAATGTTTGTGCTACAGTTTTTACAAAATATATAATATTTTGGATACCTATGTGATTTTTTTTATTCAGTCTTCAACTAGAGATGAGCGCAACTCCAGCAGGCTCTGGTACGTCCAAGGCCAGAAGTCTCAGCACTTGATTATTGATGGCTGAAGAAGTTAAAAATATGGATGAAGCCTATGGCCTATGCCTGTTTCCCAGTTTTCCAGGCGGTCCTCCGGCTATATCCACCCCCTCCACGGAGGTGAAAGACAGCGGGAATCATTGCCGAGAGTTCAGGTTCGGACCATCCCTACTGACAACCTACCTTGCTGTGTATTGTGACAGCTGTTTATGACCACACTGGGGGGGGGGGGGTACTACAACACAATAAACTTTAGGGTGCTTATGCCCTATGTTCCTTGTAAAAATTTAGCCAAAAATGTATTTTTACTTGAAAAAAAGACTCGTAACTGAGGCTCCACGGACTCTTGTTTTGCATATTTAAATTTTTGGGGGCATCAGTGGAGACTCTGGATTGAGTACTTCATTGGAATTTTTTTTTCGCTGTTCTCCTTGAGTTTAGTGATTACTGTGTTTTGTTACTTGAAAAAAAGTAAACTTTCATGGCCAAATGTTAAAAAAAAATTTGCTCAAACAGCTCAAGCTTACACCACAGCCTCCCGCTCCCTGTGGAATTACCTCTTTACACACCCTGTACACCCTGTAATATTTTCCATTCATGTCCTGATAATTGTTGTCTACGTCCATGGGGCTTGTCGTAAAGTATATCTCTAAAAGCTGCTAAAAACAAATCAGGCAAGAAGGCAGCCCCCATAATATTGTACAAAAATGAAATAAAAAAAAATTACAATTAAAAAATAGAAACAGATTAGAAAAAAAAGAACATGTTTCCGCAACTGGCTCCAATCAGTACAAACAATCTAAGCAATAATACATTCCTTTAAGGGCAATTAAAAAGCTATTACACCACAACCAATTATTTGACACCTGAGGATATAGCAACCCAACAAGGAAAGACTATTCTTACTATTCTGGAGTACACAAGCAAAATTCCTGTCATTTTTTAAAGAGGAAGTGCCACGAAAATGAAAAAAAAATGAAAAAAGAAAAAACAGGTGGGCAGGGGGATGCAAGAAAATAGTTAACAAGTCAACTTATCCATCCCTGTGCCTCCACAGCGCCACTCCCGGGTCCCACTGATGGCTGCCAGCTGTCATCTTCTGCTGGACTGACTGGCCCGACTGAGCGATTGCCTGCTCAGCCAATCAGTGACAAGGACAGGACACCGCGCCCAGTCACTGATTGGCTGAGCGGGCAATCAGGCATTGTAGCTAGGAAAGCTGCAGGACACTGGTGGCTGTCAACGGGACCCAGGAGAAGCGCTACATGAGGATAGGTAAGTTTACTTTATTATTTTCCCGTACCCCCTGCCTGTCTGCAATTTGTACAGTTTTGTTGGACTTTGAATGTTTATATGATATAATATACTCTGCTATGAGAATGTATTTGACAACCACGAGGCGCATACTCCTATTCCATCAAAGAGCGCAGGATGCTTGCTTCTTATAGTCAGACTCTGCCCAAACCACTTACACAGTAGAAATAATTATCATTTTAAGCATCCTGTATTGTGTGTGTAATTTATTTTATAGAAGGATTTGTTGTGGGTACTTCACTATGTACTACAGGATACTTTGATCTCTTCCACACACTTCTTATTCTATCTGCTTCTTAGATATGGAAATCAGGCCTAGTTATTAGAAGGTGGAAAAGGTCAAATACGTAGGAAGTTTAAAGGACGACACAATAACAAGACACGCAGGTTCATAGATCATCATGCATCTACTCAGTTTCCATTCAAAATAAAAAAAAAGAAATAAAAAGGTCCGTGTTCCAGTATATTAGTGTCTATAAAGAGGTTAGTGTTAATATTAAAAATTATCTATATTTCTTTCTTTTTTTATATACATACATATATAACTATAATACAGAGCTGCTATGTATGGAGGCAATACATAAAAAAAAGGGCCGAGTACATTCGCTTTAATGGGTACGTGAAAAAGAATGGAATTGGCACGTCAAATCTCCTATATTCGGAAATGCAGAACAAATTCATTTCTATGGCCCCATACACACACTGTACGTGTTATGGGTCCTTATTGAGCCATAATATGGCACTGATCCCCTACTGGGTACATGTTAAAGGGGTACTCCGGCCCGGGGCTATTTTTCAGTTATGGCCGGGGATGGGGTGGTTATGGACGGCGGAGGTCACTTAACTTCCCGGGTCCCGGATTGCGCCGCCCGGTACACCTGTCTGCTTCCTGGTGTTAGCTGCCGCATGAGATGTGACGTCTCAAGGCAGCTCAGCCATTCTGCAGCTGTAGCAAAGTCCTGCCTCGGCTGCTGAATGGCTGACATGGTTCAAACCCGTAGCGGCGGGTCCATGGCTTTGGGCAGGATTATGGATGTGTGAATCAGGCCTCAGTCTAGTTTTTTTTTCTTATGCCTAAGGTATTACCTATTAGGGTACAAAAATCTTTTTTCCCCATAGGATTGTATTGTTTGTGTCCTCCAGCTTCTGTACCATATTCAGTAACGTCCATCAGAGAATCAGTAACGTCCATCAGAGAATCAATTCTGGAACAGATTTTTTTATCAGCATTTTTCTTCTTCCCTGAAAGAACATCTGAGCTGATTTATGTCGATTTCAAAGTTGAAGTTTAATCTGCTCCTAGAAAGCTTGCCATAGAACTGCTTCTCTGACGGACTGTACTGGAAACAGAAGCTGTCATTTAATCCTGCCTAAAAATCATTGGCCGCCGGGCACAGACCGCTACGTGTAATAACGATGCTCGGCCGGTGGCTGGTGAATGTGTAAAGAAAATAATAAACGTTACCCTATTACACAGGACAATTATCACAAGTTCGAATATGAACGATAATTGTCCTGTGTAATTGCAGGCAACGATCGAAAAAAAGCTTGTGTGACGGTAATCATTGATTAAGATCTGACAATAAAATTATTGTTAAAGTCCGGTGAAAATTTTTATTAAAGTATTGTATTGCCCCTCAAAAGTTATACAAATCACCAATATACTTATTATGGGTAATGCTCATTAAGTGTTTTTTTCCCCTGAACTTACTACTGCATCAAGGCTTCACTTCCTGGATAACATGGTGATGTCACTTCCTGGATAACATGGTGATGTCACTTCCTGGATAAACATGGTGATGTCACTTCCTGGATATCATGGTGATGTCACTTCCTGGATAACATGGTGATGTCACTTCTTGGATAACATGGTGATGTCCCTTCCTGGATAAAATGGTGATGTCACTTCCTGGATAACATGGTGATGTCATTTCCTGGATAACATGGTGATGTCACGACCCGACTTCCAGAGCTGTGCGGGCTGTGGCTGCTGGAGAGGACACTGAGCATCCCTCTACCATCATCCTCTCCAGCAGCCACAGCCCGCACAGCTCTGGGAGTCGGGTCGTGACATCACCATGTTATCCAGGAAGTGACATCACCATGTTATCCAGGAAGTGGCATCACCATGTTATCCAGGAAGTGGCATCACCATGTTATCCAGGAAGTGACATCACCATTTTAACCAGGAAGTGACATCGCCATGTTATCCAGGAAGTCTACATAATTTCATAAATCTATATAATGTTATGACATCAGTTGTTTTGAAAGGAGAAAAATTTCTGCAGGGGTTCCCATTTAAAGGGGTAATCCAGCTAAAATCTTTTCTTTTAAATCAGATAGTTTCAGAAAGTTCTTTAGCTTTGTAATTTACTTCTATTTAAAAATCTCCAGTCTTCCAGTACTTATCAGCTGCTGTATGTCCTACAGGAAGTGGTGTATTCTTTCCAGTCTGACACAGTGCTCTCTGCTGCCACCTCTGTCCATGTCAGGAACTGTCCAGAGCAGCAGCAAATCCCCATAGAAAACTTCTCCTGCTCTGGACAGTTCCTGACATGGACAGAGGTGGCAGCAGAGAGCACTGTGTCAGACTGAAAAGAAAACACCACTTCCTGCAGGACATACAGCAGCTGATAAGTATGGGAAGACTTGAGATTTTTAAAAAGAAGTACATTACAAATCTATATGAATTTCTGAAACCAGTTGATTTGAAAGAAAACTATTTTAGCTGTATAACCCCTTTAATGGCTGGGTTCTAGCACAGGCATTGTGAATGAACATTAGAAAAGAGATATGTGAAAGCTCCAAAAAATGTGACATCTAAACCTCCAGTATAATGTATTGGCCATTAGTGCACTTACATTGACTTTTCTGGGCAGCCTTTTACTACAGGTCAGGGCCTATAAATGGAGTTTACATGTTAGATTCCACAAATCTAATTTACGTGGATAAGAGTTAAAAGAGAGAGTCCAATCCTCTCCCATCTGTTTCACTGTCATATGCAAATAATGCATCACTCATAAGAACAGCCTGTTTGGGAAGACGTCCGTCTGTTGTTCCAACCATACATACCCATGTCCTAGCAGAATACACCTGCACCATAGCTTTGGCTTCTCAGTCTCCTCATTGAACAGACTCTAACTGTGACAAGTGTTTGGCGGAGAGAAGGCATGAAGCGGGAGCAATCCTGCCTTGTACCAACTGTGATCCATGCATGTGTTTAATCTGCTTATATAATGCATACTGATCTATAGTATAACTCTATAACAGTACTAGGCTATGTGCAGACTACGCATGGGACCGGACGTTCTCTGTAAAGATCATCCCGGCCGCTACTGCATTACTGTCCGGATGATTTTTAGGGCCGCAGAGTTCTGATGCGGGTGCATCCATGCGCGCCCACATCAGAACTCCCCACAGCACACCCAAGCCGCTCGCTTCACAGTGTGCACTGATATGGTTGTCTGTGGCCACTATTCACTGAATAGTGGCCGCAGAAAACTGACATGTTAGTTGTTTGTGGAGCCGCTAGGGATCCCGGACGGAGCGTATACTAAGGGGGACATTTATTAAGTCTGAAGTTTTTTACGCCGGACTTAAAAATGTCCCTGCATCTCCGGCGATTTATGTAGAGGCAGACTGTCTCTACATAAATCCCGTGCGCGTCGGTGCGCGCAGCCGAAAACCTACGCCAGCTGAGGACTGGAGTATGTTTTCGGCGTATCTTTTGGCGGAACGGATGGTGAATCGGGCGGACTCCTATACACCCCCTCCCCGCCCCCCAGCGGAAAGTGCCAATTTGCGAATATTTTATTAGCAAATCGGCCATTTGCGAATAAAATAATGCGCAAATCGGCACTTTCCGCCGAAAAACCCCTGTACGCCCGTTGATACATGTCCCCCTATGTGTATATGCTAAGGCCGGGATCCCATAAACGGCAAGGTAACGTATATTTTCATAATAATCACGACCGTTGTACAACAACCGTGGATTTACGAAAATATAGGTTGTGTGAACATAGCCCTATACTGGTATATTTATTACAGAGAAAAAATAATAATGCTCTGTATATCCTATTAGTTTACATGTCAGCAATTATTCTTATTCTGATCTATCTCACAAAATTACTGGCTGATTCATACATTTTTTTAAAGGGGAAAAAAATTCTTTCAAATCAACTGATGTTACCAAGTTATATTTGTAATTTACTTCTATTTAAAAATCTCCACTTATCTACTTATCAGCTGCTGTATGTTCTGCAAGAAGTGATGTATTCTTTGCACCTAGGGATGGTCCGAACCTGCCGAGGTTCAGGTTCGTATGAACCCGGACTCTCGGCATTGATTCCCGCTGTCTTAAACCTCCGTGGAGAGGGTGAATACAGCAGGAGGACCGCCTGGAAAACCGGGATACAGCCACAGCCTGTATCCCAGTTTTCCAGGCAGTCCTCCCGATGTATCCACCTGCTCCACGGAGGTGGAAGACAGTGGGAATCATTGCAGAGAGTCCGGGTTTGTACGAACCTCGGCAGGTTCGGACCATCCCTATTTGCACCATCTGACACACTGCTCTCTACTGCCACCTCTGTCCATGGCAGGAACTGCCCAGAGCAGCAGCAAATACATCCCTTCCTGCAGGACATATAGCAGCTGATAAGTACTGGAAGACTAAAGATTTTTTAATAGAGGTAAATTACAAATTTATTTAACTTGATTTGAAAGAAAGCTTTTTTGTCAGAGTATCCCTTAAAGTGGTTTTCTGCTTAAAATGACTTGTCCCCTATCCACAGGATAAGGAACAAGTAGGATACTGCAGGGGTCCGACCTCCATGCCCCCCCCCCCCAACATTCTTCAGACAAGTACGTTTTCATCTGAAAACCCCTTTAAGAGTAATGAATACAGTGCTCTATAAGCTAGCATGCGGCCGTAGAATGAATGGAAATGACCGAAGCCTCTTTTATTAGTCTGAAATACTACTGGGACATGACTAGTGGGTTTCATAGACATCTAAGCTATTAAAGGGTATACCTATCATCATCAATTGCTCACTATTAGTCATCCAGAGGTCCTGGAAATTGTGAGAATGAAGGGGCGCAGTGCAGTCAGGATTTTCTTAAAGGGGTTATCCAGCACTACAAAAACATGGCCACTTTCCCCCCTCTCCTGTCTCCAGTTCAGGTGCGGTTTGCAATTAAGCTCCATTTATTTCAATGGAACAGAGTTTGAAACCACAACCAATCTGGAGACCAGAGAGGGGGAAAATTGGCCATGTTTTTGTAGATAACCCCTTTAACATCAGAGTGAACCCCTTTACTGAGGCAATCACTTTATTGTCAATATTGAAGGGGTTGGACCCCCACTGATGAGTGGTGGAATATTCTAGCGACCATTACTTTATGCGATTAGGAAACCACTTTAAGTGGACCACTGGAGATATACTTTAAAGGGAACCTGTCCCCCCCCCCCCCCCCCGTGCCAGGTTGACAGGCTCCCGACCCCCCGCTACAGCCCCCTATACTCACCTTATCCGGCCGGGTCCCGCTTCTGGATCCGGTCGGGTCACGGCAGGGGCTGGCTGGCAAATTTTAGCCTGGGGGGCAGCCACATAGCAGTGGCCCATGAGTAGCAGGCCAGCGGCCCATCCTTCAAGGACAACTCTGGCCCTCATTTATTATTAAATCTATCTATCTCCTTTATCTATCTCTCTCCTATCTATGTATCTATCATCTCTCTCCTATCTATCTATAATCTTTCTATCTATCTATCTATCTATCACACGAAAATCCAAAGCACTCCAGCATAAGGTGAAAAAAGGTAGTGGTTTATTACAAAAATGTGCAGAAACACAGGATGCAACATTTTTAGTTCTCTCACAGAATGCTTAATAATGGTTCTGTGAGAGAACTGAAACGTTGCATCCTGTGTTTCTGCACATTTTTGTAATAAACCACTACCTTTTTTCACCTTATGCTGGAGTGCTTTGGATTTTCGTGTGATACTTGGGGATCCCCCCAGCCAAGGGATTTGCATCCTACTGCACCCGCTACACCTGTGAGGAAGTGCGGCTCCTTTCTCCTCTGTATCTATCTATCTATCTATCTATCTCCTATCTATCTATCTATCTATCTCCTATCTATCTCCTATCTCCTATCTATCTATCTCCTATCTATCTATCTCCTATCTATCTATCTATCTATCTATCTATCTATCTGTCTATCTATCACATGTCTGTCTAATATCTATCAGGCAGTATGAGGATTGTGCTGTAGCTGATGGGCCCAGCATGGGGCACATATTTCAGCTACAGGTTACAGCAAATTTTAGGATTTATAAAGAAAAACCAAAAACACATATATAAAATTAAAATAAAACATTTTTCTATGCCTAATACTGTACATGTCTAAATAGCCATCAGTTATCAGCACCATGACCACCACCATCATTACAATTAGAGATGAGTGAATCTACAGTACAAATGAAGTGAAGTGCCTCATTCCTATATCTGCATTCAGCTTATCAGACTGTGGGCTATTCTACTCTGTGTCACTCCTCCCCGAGTGCTGGGAAAAGATGGATCCAGTCCTGGGAAACTGGATCCCAGCACCCGGGGAGAAGCGGCAGCAAGCAGAGCGGACTGCAAAGCCTGCAGCCTGATAAGCTGAATGCAGATAGAAAGCGCTTCGCTCCATTCCTACTGTAGATTAGCTCATCTCTACTCACAACATAGCAACTGATACCACTATACCGGAGGGTCAAACTCACTACCCTCCAGCTGCTGCAAAACTACATCATGATGGTAACAGCTGGAGGGCTACAGCTGACACCTGTGTTCTGTATGGTGACTGATAGAATCCACCATATAAACAAATATTACTAATCATACCCGGATATACTAGTGCAGTTACATCCAAGGCGTCTTCTCTGTGTGAGCTGCAGGTGATGTGTTGTTAAGCAAAGTTGTTTCGCTTTCCATCTCCATCTGGCCCGGCCATCACAAAGACTACTCCAGTCCATGAATAGTCTATGCAGAATTAACCAGAGAAACATGTTAGACTCTTGGCTCCAGCACCACCCTTACCTCTATACACTCCCCATCTCTATTGCTCCACACTATAACAGTGCCCACTTTATGCCCCCCATAGTATTTAGATCCAGGCTGGCAGGCTCACTCTATGTCCTCATCATAGGCAGATTATAATGAGGGCAATCTGTGCTACCGCCCAGGGCCCTGGGCTCCGGGGGACCCAGGGAGATTGCCCCCATTATAACACAGCCACACACACCACTGCTCATGGCTGGAAAATATCCTCCGCCGGAATGCACCACACTGATTGATGCCGTCTAGTCTCCCTTTTGATTGCTAGCCCCCAATCTCCACAGCTACCCCCAAACAGAGTAGCGTCCGTGTTGGACGTCCGGGTCATGTGGTGCACCCTTGTCGCCGAGCGTCAGGAGCGGCGGTGTCAAAGTGTGCCTACCAAGGAGGACATGCCAGGGAGGATAAAAGGGGCAACCGGGAGAGATGTTGCAGCTGCTGGTGATGACAGACTACCTGTCTGTCTCTGCTGCTTCTTATGGTGAGACTGTCAGGTGCCAGGGGCAATATGGGTCATATATGTCTGTATATATGTGTCTATATCACTGTACAATACTACAACCCACAATTTCTAAACTGCCCGGGTCCTGTGGTACCCTTAATGCGCCCCTGGTCCTCATATAATAGAAAGACACCCCCAAGCTGTACCCTCATATAGCGGATAAGCCCCCCATTGTGCCTCCATATATAGAGGATAGACCCTCTTTGTGCCTAACCAATCAGATATAGTAATTAAACCCCTCTCTGTGTGTCCATATAATAGTTAAACCCTCTTTGCCCCCATTACACAGAGAAATGCATAGCCAATGGTGGATGCAGGTGGATGCAGGTGGACAGGTTTAGTCTATGTTCACACAACGTATTATCAATTAATCAAGGCTGTTGTTGCAATTTGCAACAATGGCCATGATTAATTGATAATTTACATTGTGCTGCAGACAACAGAATCCTGGCCGGAGTGTATACACATATACACTCCGTCCGGGATTGCAAGCGGCTGCAATGAAAACTGACACGTCAGTTTTGTTTTGCTGCTATTCATTGAATAGCGGCCGCACAAGACTGACAGTTCACACAATGGAGAGTGCGGCCCCGGCCGCACTCTCCATTGTGTGCAATGTTGAATTGGGATGGGGGTGCACATGGCTGGGTCACAGAACGGTCGGTGTCTTACCCTGTGTGTGAACCCGGCCTTAAAGTGCACAATCAGCCGACAAGTGAGCTGATTGCTGGTCATGTAACATGGGGCGATATCTGATTAGGCAGAGAATCGCTCTATGTTATAAACATTTATGGTGTCATTATGTCATATGTTCCCCAATCTGTGTGCCCCCAGTTGTAGCAAAACTCTCACAGCTGGAACTACAACTCCCACCCTGACCTCACAGCTGGAACTACAACTCCTATCCCGACCTCATAACTGCAGCTACAACTCCCATCCTGACCTCATATCTGGAACTACAACTCATGTCCTGACAGCTGGAACTCCAACGCCCATCCTTACCTTATGGCTGGAACTAGGGGTAGGCAATATGGGCAAAACATTAAATCTCGATTTTTTTTTTTTTCTCAATTCTAGATTTAAATCTCGATTTTTTTTTTTTTTTTTTTTTGCTAATTATGATGGGTGTAGTAGTAGAGGCATAGTGGATAAGGGGTGTAGTAACAGTAGAAGCGTAGAAGGTGAGGGGTGTAGTAGTAGATAAGGGGAGTAGCAGTTTTGGGAGTAGTAGTAGTAGTATCAGGAGTGGGGGTAATAGTAGGAATGGTAGTGGGAGCAGTATTTGGGGTAGGAGTAGAGCAGTACTGGGGGTAGTAGTAGAGCAGTATTGGGAGCAGTATTGGTGGTAGTAGTAGAGCAGTATTGGGGGTAGTAGTAGGGCACTATTGGGGGTAGTAGTAGAGCAGTATTAGGAGTAGTATTGGTGGTAGTAGTAGAGCAGTATTGGGGGTAGTAGTAGGGCACTATTGGGGGTAGTAGTAGAGCAGTATTAGGAGCAGTATTGGGGGTAGTAGTGGAGCAGTATTGGGGGTAGTAGTAGAGCAGTATTAGGAGCAGTAGTGTGGTTGTAGTAGAGCAGTACTGGGGGTAGTAGTAGAGCAGTATTGGGGGTAGTAGTAGAGCAGTACTGGGGGTAGTAGTAGAGCAGTATTGGGGGTAGTAGTAGAGCAGTATTGGGGGTAGTAGTAGAGCAGTACTGGGGGTAGTAGTAGAGCAGTACTGGGGGTAGTAGTAGAGCAGTATTGGGGGTAGTAGTAGAGCAGTATTGGGGGTAGTAGTAGAGCAGTACTGGGGGTAGTAGTAGAGCAGTATTGGGGGTAGTAGTAGAGCAGTATTGGGGGTAGTAGTAGAGCAGTACTGGGGGTAGTAGTAGAGCAGTATTGGGGGTAGTAGTAGAGCAGTACTGGGGGTAGTAGTAGAGCAGTATTGGGGGTAGTAGTAGAGCAGTATTGGGGGTAGTAGTAGAGCAGTATTGGGGGTAGTAGTAGAGCAGTATTAGGAGCAGTATTGGTGGTAGTAGTAGTGCAGTATTGGGGGTAGTAGTAGAGCAGTATTGGGGGTAGTAGTAGAGCAGTATTAGGAGCAGTATTGGGGGTAGTAGTAGTGCAGTATTGGGGGTAGTAGTAGAGCAGTATTAGGAGCAGTATTGGGGGTAGTAGTAGAGCAGTACTGGGGGTAGTAGTAGAGCAGTACTGGGGGTAGTAGTAGAGCAGTATTGGGGGTAGTAGTAGTGCAGTATTGGGGGTAGTAGTAGAGCAGTATTGGGGGTAGTAGTAGAGCAGTATTGGGGGTAGTAGTAGTGTAGTATTGGGGGTAGTAGTAGAGCAGTATTGGGGGTAGTAGTAGAGCAGTATTAGGAGCAGTATTGGTGGTAGTAGTAGTGCAGTATTGGGGGTAGTAGTAGAGCAGTATTGGGGGTAGTAGTAGAGCAGTATTAGGAGCAGTATTGGGGGTAGTAGTAGTGCAGTATTGGGGGTAGTAGTAGAGCAGTATTGGGGGTAGTAGTAGAGCAGTATTAGGAGCAGTATTGGGGGTAGTAGTAGTGCAGTATTGGGGGTAGTAGTAGAGCAGTATTAGGAGCAGTATTGGGGGTAGTAGTAGAGCAGTATTGGGGGTAGTAGTAGAGCAGTATTAGGAGCAGTATTGGGGGTAGTAGTGGGGCAGTATTGGTGGTAGTAGTAGAGCAGTATTAGGAGCAGTATTGGGGGTAGTAGTAGAGCAGTATTGGGGGTAGTAGTAGAGCAGTATTGGTGGTAGTAGTAGAGCAGTATTAGGAGCAGTATTGGGGGTAGTAGTAGAGCAGTATTGGGGGTAAAGGATCCCCTATACTCACCTAGAGATCTCTCAGGCTTGCGCACAGCTCCTCTTCTCCCCGCTGCAGACGCGTGACGTCACTAGCGCGCGGGTGGCCGGAAACAGCGTGGCGGTGATTGATAAGGCAGACAGCCAATGGGCTGTCTGCTATTAGTGCGCCTGGGATTCCCGTCTGACGGCATCCCCCTCCTTCTCCTCCAGCCTGACGCTGGCTGGGTAGTGCGGCTGCAGGAGCTGGAAGGCGGGGGGCGGGGACAGAGCCAGACATCCTCCTCCGGCCTGTTGCTAGGTGAACGGCCAGCCGCTGCGGCCCTGGGTCCTTTAACCTGCGGCCGGGGGGGGGGGGGGGTGAGAGCGGGGGAGCAAAGGCGGACTTCATTCTCCTCCGCACACAGGGTAGGCGGCCGCTGCAGCCCCTAACCTGTATCCGGAACACACGGCCCATTGATATTGAGTAAGACCGGCCCGGGGGGCACATGCCCCCCTGCCCCCCGGCCCAGCCCGCCCCTGGGTCACGGAGATCTCAGCCACTGCAGTCCGGCGCACGCGCTGAGAGTTGAGTACAACGCTCATAGAGAATGACGGAGCACTGGACTCTCCTGTCATCCCACGGGGGGTGACAGGTTCCCTTTAAGAAAAGTCCCAGTGTATAGTAATGTCTGTCTATGAGCTTAAAAATCTGATCCCCATAGGTTACGATCCGTATTGTATGGCCGAGTTCACACTACTTTTCTGCAATCTAATTTTTCTTTTTTCATCCGTTTTTGCAAAAACGGATGCAGTTGTGTTCATCCATTTCCGTTTTTCCATTAACCTTCATTATAAAAAAAAAACGGATCAGAACACATTCGTTTTTTTTTTATGTACACAAAAACGCACACGCCTTATTTTTATGTTTAAAAAAAAAAGGATGCATTTTGATACTTTTTTTTATAATAGAAGTCAATGGAAAAAACGATCAAAATGGATTTACACAAATGCCTCAGTTTTTCCATCCGTTTTTGTGAATGTTGTGTGAACTCGCCTTAGCATCAATACTGATGACAATACATGTTGCCTGGAAAACCCCTCCAACAAACCAGGACGGGGATAATGGGGTTCAGGGCTACCTTCTATATTATATGGAGTAAGAAAACACATTCTTCTCTAGCCTGAGGAGGGACATCCCTGTTACTATGAAACCTCCGTATTACAGAGCATATTTTTCATTTCCTGCAGCCCGAAGAGGATTTACAGATTTCAGTACGTGATGTAAGAACTGATCTACATACATCAAGTATGAGAAGATTACAGGAGAAAAAGCAGTCATTATTGCCACTGATCCTCTGTAAGACAGGGACGGATAGCTATTGCTGTAATAGTAGGTGGCCAGAAAAGAATTGATCCACCATTAATTTAGAAGAGCTTCTGGGACCAAATCTAGAGTGAGGCCGAGGGGCACAGGTGACCAGGAACCATGGTGTCGCACTGCCTGGTCACACAACTCCATCACTCATACCAGTCAATAGGCATTCGTAAGAAAGAAAGTCCAGGTTGGGCTTATCGTGAGTGCCGGCTCCTTGTGACTCCGCACCCGGCAATGTACTGAGGAACGCCGATAACCAGGTGTTTACAGACAGGTATTCTTTCCTTCTGGTGAGGTCTTTGGCTCGGCGTACATTCTCAGTCAAGATCTTGAATTGGAAAAAAAGACACTGACTTTAAAGCAGTTTTCTAAGATAATTTAATTCTTGCCAATCCTGCCTGGGACAAGTCATTAATGTATACTTACCATCCTGCTCCCCCACCGCTGCCAGATTTAAGGCAACCTGTTATGTATCTATATATCCATCTATCTATTATCTATCTATCTATCTATCTATCTATCTATCATCTATCTCCTATCTATCTATCTCCCATCTATCTATCTATCTATCTATCTCCTATCTATCTATCTCCTATCTATCTATCTATCTTCTGTCATTCTACCTATCTATATGTCCGTCTGTCCATCCATTCATATAGATAGCTACAAGTTAGTAACTAACTATTCTAAAAAAAACGATAGTAACTTCTCACCATGTTAGCGTTATGCAGAGGCATAGAATGGCCCCCAAAATATTGAAATTGAATGGTTTGAACTGCACCTACCTGCATCTTCCTTGCCAGCTACCTACCTATGCTACCTACCTGGTCATCTGCCTGGCTGCAACTAAGCTGCTTGCCTATGGATGCAGCTGTATATGTCATCACTGCCTTGATGACATCATCAGTGTTTCCCTGGCAGGCTAGATGTAAACAACCTTGGTTGTCACGGCAACAGAGACAGGACAGTGCTGTATGGCAAGGGCATTGGAAATACCCAGCATCCTATGCACGCACCCTGCAGGGGGTTTATGTCTTGGGTAACATATTTGGGGGAGCAGCTACGCACCCAGCAGGGGGTATATTTCTTGGGCAAGATATTGGGGAGTGCAGTGAACGTGGAGGCCCTGCAATACCCGCTGAACGCCTGCAGAGGACAGAATAAGCTCCTTGTCCATCTCCCTGTTATAAAAACCCATTCAGCACAAGGTCCCCAGATACAGTCGGTCGTCCTACTACACTTTATCTTAGCCAAAAGGCCGAGAAGCCTACTGCAACTTCTTAAGGAGACGCCACACAAGCCACAGCAGACAACGCACGGCGGGCACGCTTCATCTCCTTTTGGAGGCGGGCGGCTCTCTCTTCTCACTGCATAGCTAATCCCTATCACTGCGCCTGTCTCCCCTACCTAGCAACACCAGCCCCCTTTTTTGTAACCATGCCCCTATTCACACTGCGCATTCTCTACCATGGATAACATACACCCATGCAGCTGCCTGTCTGTCTGTCTATCTATGTACAGGGTGGTCCAAAAGTAGGTGAATCTGTGAAACTTGATCCACCTAGCAACCAATCAGATTCCACCTTTCATTTTCCAAAGAGTCTGTGAGGAATGAAAGGTGGAATCTGATTGGTTGCTAGGGGCGACTGAGCCAGTTTCACTTTACACCATGTTTGATAAATCTCCCCCTTCATAACCTTACTACATATACTGTCCCCCTACTTTTGGATCACCTGTATATCAGCCTAACCCCTGCTTTTAGAGCAGAGTGGTGGTTGGTAACTTAGGGGCCTATTACACCAACAGGTATCTGACAGATTTTTGAAGCCAAAGCCAAGATCGGTTTTGAAAAGAGGAGAAATCTCAGTCTTTCCTTTATGACCTGTTCTCTGTTTATAGTCTGTTCTTGGCTTTGGCTTCAATGATCTGTCCGATACTCTGTCAGATATTTGTTGATGTAATAGGGCCCTTAGACAAGGAGCTGTCAACAATGGCAGGGAAAGAGCAGCAGCGGCTGTCTTTACAGTAGCGGGAAGATTTGAATAGGTCTGGAGCTTCTGGCGCCCTGATGATACATAATGCCGGGAGTTCTCGATGCCTCACGCTCCACAGAATCTGTGATTTAGGGAGTGTGTGCAGGAGACCTTAGTTGTGATAAGAGTACCCCTTTAAGGGAAAGCTACCATGCATAGACTGAAGCAGTGCCAGTGCTGCTGTGATCACAGGACAATATAGATAGCAAGCTTCCTCTTTCCACGTACTTTGCCCCATATTGGAAGGAATATGCTATGCAGACTGCAAGGGAGTGAACCCAATAGCCTTCATACAGCACTCATTTTCTTATTCTGGACTGAATATTGCATACTGACTGACGTACATATCCTAAGAAAATGTGAATAGAGAAATGGCCTAAGTACGTTGTAACATCTGTCCAAGGCATTCCCTGGTGGGCTCTCCAACCAAACACCCTGCACAGCCATAGAAGCTGGTGCTGAGACCACGCCACCACGTTACCACCAGTCATTATGGCCTGCTCTGGGCTGTGACCCAAGACAACATACAAGCCATACTGACTGGTGTTACCAGTCAGTAGGGCTTATAAATCATGTCGGGTCATAGCGATGTGCAGGCCATAATGACTGGTTAATGCTAGTCAGTGTGGCCTGCTCTGTCATCCGGTCCTCCCCAACTCACCAGAAGAGGTCATTACCCGCTCTCACGCAGATATAGTTCACCCCTGTGGCACCACTCCCATCTTCTGCCAAAAGCTTGTATAAGTGCAGCTTGTGTAACATTGTGAAGTGGACAGTGTAAAGCCAGATAGGGGAACCTTCATCCCTCTAGATGTTCTCTAGATGTTCAAAACTACAATTTCCATCATGGCTATACAGCCAAAGCTTTGGAGGATCAGTGGGGCATACGTGTCGGGATTCTGGACAATTCTGAGACATGTCCTATAACTTCAGGGCTTATTTTCCAGCATGGACAGCTTTCAGGATTTTTCCTGAAGGGTGTCCCTGTCCAATAGAACCCTATAAAGTCCGGAAATCTATCTGGTCTAAGTTTTTGCAGTAGCTTTGAAGCCAAAACCTGATTAGGAGAGGATTAAAAAGAGGAGAAGTGGCATCTGTTCTTTATATTATTTACTTCATTATGATCCTCATCAGGTTTTGGCTTTAAAGCTACTGCAAAACCCAAAACAAAACTGCACTGAGTAAGAGCAGCCTCATACGGCGCCTCCCAGAGTCCGTGTACATTTTTACGGTCAGGAAACACTGATCAGGAAATCTTTCAAGAGGCTTCAGGAAACCATCAGTGTTTCCTGCCTGTACAAACAGAAGAAAAAAAATCCTACTCTACCCCCTACTCCTACCTGCTGCAGCGGTGCTCCCGGCCAGCTTCTCCTTTACTCTTCTGGCACTGTGTGTATACAAGTGATGTCCCCCACGCTCTGCAATGCTGGGGGGGGGGGAGAGGTACAGCCTCTTGTGGCTAGAGGTATAATGCTGCCTTCGGCCACAGGGGTGGTTGATAGGGCCAATGGCTGCCAACCCGGTCAATCACAGCGCCACATTTAACTGTATGTGCTCCCGTTTAGGGGAGTTAAAGAGTCAGCATCAGCACCTAGCAGCACTTGCCCAGGTGCTGGTCCGGGCTGCCATGCAATGCATCCAAAATTCCGGACAGATTCCACATATGCATGCAGAATTCGGGATGCCTATAGGGTTCTATGAAAATCCTGAATTCTGATTCGTTTTACCATTGACTTCCATTCTAAAAAAAACGGATCTAAAGACAGATCAAAACGCATCTGTTTTTTTAAGCATGGCTAAAAACATGGACGACCAGTTTTTTGTGTAGGCTAAAAATACGGATGTGTTTTGATCCTTTTTTTTTATATTGTCATTTTATATTGTATATTTATATAAGTCAATGGAAAAAAAAAACGATCCATTTTTTTTTTTGCATAAAACACATACATTGCTACTTTTTTCTGTCCACTTATTGCTTTGCCTATGACAGGTTTTAGTGTAGAGCTTTGAGTAGATGTCAGACCACCTCTGGGCGCTCGGGATCCAGTCCTTAGACGCTATGTATCCCTGTGATGATCGGCCTATGGAGGAGGCAGCTGCTTTGATTCCCACTTAGTTATACAGCTGCTCCTGTTAATTAGTAATGAAACAGACGGCAGACAAAGGTAGAGAAGGTAGACAAGGTTACCGCAGGCTTGGAGTCCATTAAAGGGTTAAAGGAAAGTACCTGGAGCACTAAGTGCCTTATCTTCCCCGATTATTTAATCATTTCTCTGCAGGAAACAAACACTCACGGCTTAGAATAGATTTTTTTTCACCTCCATCTCCCATATTATGATAGTATATGGATGGGGCTATCCGGCCGTGTTGTCGTTCTCTCAATGAATCTCTATTTTTACATCCTCTGTTTGTTGCCTGTTGCATCCCCCCCCCCCCCCCCCAGGGTTATTTCTGTCACTCAGCATCCGCAGTCTTCTCCTCCTTTTTGCATCTAGCTCTTTAGGACGGGAGGAAATACGTTTTTTTTAAAGAGCCAACTCTATTGCTATAAATAGATTTCCTCCATCTGTTAAAGAGTTAATTTTCTGCTGCACTGCAGCTAACCACAGCGGGAAGGGGTTGCCCTGACAGCTAAGCATGGTACTGCCACACACAGACACTGCCAGTCACCCGGATGGTGGATGACGGGAGTAGTAAATCTGCTGCAGAGAGGAGGCACAAACACGCTGATAAAGAACGGCCTAATAATAGGGAATGTGAGCAATGTGCATGCCAGGCTATGGTCTTATACACACAGCGCACAACAGGACTAGTATATAGCTACATTATACCTCTATACGCCTTGCACTTCTTTTACAGGCAGAGGACTTTCTGTCCAGATTAGTCCCACAATAATAAGATAAGATGGTCGATAATGTGTCACATATATGGAGGCGTTATTCCCTATAAGCATTGCTTCTATAGGAGAGTAACTCTGTACTTAAGATCTGGAGACTGTGGGAGTGATGTTAAAGGGGCACTCTGACAATATTTATATACATATTATGGTGTCAGAAAGTTATACAGATTTGTAATTTACTTCTACTTAAAAATCTTCAGTCTTCCAGTACTTATCAACTGCTGTATATCCTGCAGGAAGTGCTGTATTCTTTCCAGTTTGACACTGTGCTCTCCTGCCACCTCTGTCCATGTCCAGAACTGTTCAGATCAGGAGCAAATCCCCATAGAAAACCTCTCCTGCTCTGGACAGTTCCTGACATGAACAGAGGTGGCAGCAGAGAGCACTGTGTCAGACTGGAAAGAATACACCACTTCCTGCAGGACATACAGCAGATGATAAGTACTGGAAGACTGGAGATTTTTAAATAGAAGTAAATTTCAAATCTATAGAACGAAAGAAATAGAATTAAAAAGAGAAAAAAATGCTGGTGCCCCCCCCCCCCCCCCTTTAAATATGTTAAATGCCTAAATAAAGTTTAGGAGGGAGGTATTTTTAATAAGAAATACAAGAACAAGGAGGCACAATCTAAGGTTAGTTGGAGGGAAAGATCAGAAGCAACATGAAAAAATGTTACTTTACTGAAAGAGTAGTCGATACTTGGAACAAACTTCCAGTGAATGTGGTAGGTAAATCTACAGTAACTGATTCCTGGGATAAACATATATCTGTCTTAAGATAGTAAAGAAAATAACATAAGGGTGGACCATATGGATAGGTGGTCTTTTTCTACCGTTAACCTTCTAGGTTTCTATGACATGTGGAGCGCACCTGGGTCCAGGTGTCTGTAACCCAAGTTGATTGTCAACACATCTGAAAACAGAAGGAACTGTGGTCGAAAGCACAAGAGAGCACAGTGACAACCACAAACCTACGGCCCCTCAAATCACTGCAGAATGAATGGAAGTTTTAAGTCGGTCACTACAAATAACCTTTGATTTCATCAGACATGTCAAAAGTTATTGATCACATCGGGTCTCACTGCTGACACCCGCTCTGTTCAGAGAGATTGGGGGAGAGATTGTGGCAGCGTGATCCACTCCCCACTCGCCCCCTCATTCCGTCATGATTTTTCGATGTAATTCAATGAGAAAATATTGAGAGAATGAGCGGGCGGCAGGGGAGTGAATCACACTGCTGGGATCTTTCTTCTCATCAGATCTGAGACCCACTGTGATCAATAACTTTTAAAGTTTAAATAACAGCTATAGCGCCCACTAGTTTAGCTGCAAACCTATTACGGTAGACGCCTATGTTCAGTCACTGGATTTGTTTGCTTCCTGTTTTTACTTCTTTTTTATTCCTCACAGTTTCTGGTATACCAAAGTACAGCACAGCAGTGGCGGTGGTATACATGAGTAATGACTGTAGTGGTAAGATGGATTACCTCAGACTGAGGAAGGTTAATTACAGAGAACACAAATGTCTTCACACAAGTCATTCCAGACTTTTAATAGAAAGTTTTGTCAAGGTATTACATAGGCCTGCTGGACCTGATATTCTAAGAAATATTCTAAGGGTTGTATTACATGGTCCGATTTTGTATGTACAACGATCTGATAGACCTGCTTACTGAGGTTATTACATGGCTTGATGATCGTGCAACAAGGGCTATATATATATATATATATATATATATATATATATATATAGTTAGTTAGTTAGCGATGTCTGTGCAGCCCTTGCTGTATATAGTAAATAATAAAATTATTACTTACCTCTCTAGGCTCCTTGTGTCCTCCTGCTTGTTCCAGCTCAGCTAATCACTGACTGAGACGGGACAGCGCTGTGGCCAGTGATTGGCTGAGTGGCTTGTCACTTCAGAGACAGCTTCAGAAGCTTCAGTGGTGGCTGCGGTGAGCAAGGAACAGGCAGGAGGACAGCAGGGAGCATGGACAGGTAAGTATAACCTTATTATTTTCTATACTGTTTCACCAGCCGCCGACCGCGCACCTCCTACTACGTAAAGTGATGTGCGGTTGAATTTTAAACTTGCTTAAAGACAATGGTCAGCTAATGATCAGCTCCTCGATTCATTTTTATTTCTTTTTTTTGGACACCCTTTTTTTACATTCAGATTATTGATTCCTGACAAAAGTTCTTAGCCAGGTTTAGAAGCCAGCCGCTAAAGCCTCATACTCATCGCGTTTATGGTCCCCATCTCAGGTATACGCTGGAATACCCTGGTGTGCCCAAGACCAAAAGTAGACTAATGGTAACTAAGGATACAAAAGTTTTCCCATCCCTTAAAGGGGTTATCCAGCGCTAAAAAAAAACATGGCCACTTTCTTCTAGAGACAGCAACACTCTTGTCTCCAGTTTGAATGCAGGTTTTGTAACTCAGGTCCATTGAAGTGAATGGAGCTTAACTGCAAACAACACCTGAACTGGAGACAAGAGCGATGCCGTCTCTGGAAGAAAGTGGCCATGTTTTATATCATTGGATAACCCCTTTAAATAAAATGTATACTGGCATAAAGCAGACAAAACATAGTAGGCTAGTAGACTAGTTTGGTCTACTGAAACCTCTGGCTTTGTCATAATATGTGTTTACAAAACAGTAAGGATAGTCTCGGCACTACCACCAGGGGGAAAACAGCACCATGTGAACAAGCCCTTCGATCCTTAATGTCCGCAGGTGGTACTTAATCAACAAATAGATTGTAGAAGAATCATAAACTGTAAGAGTTTGGAAAGTTGAGGCACTCACCACCGCGTCTTCATAAAATAAATAGCTTTATTCACATAAATGCAGGTACGTAGATTCAGACGAGTGAATGGGCGACAGCCTGTTTCGCGTGTCTAATCACCACGCTGATTAGACACGCGAAACAGGCTGTCACCCATTCACTCGTCTGTACCTATTGTAGGGATCTTCCCGGGGGATGGTGTGTTAGGACACAGTTCAGGCAGCAAACTTGGACTTAAAAACAGCTTTGGTGTTTATTTGTAGCATAAACGGTCCAGCAACGTAAATACAGCAACACCGTGCAGTGAGAATAAACAAAACAAAAAGTCCTGCCCGTCTGGGCGCTTACTAATACAACAGGTTACCTCTCTGTCACTTCACTTGGCAGGTAATATTGCAGGGTGTGCATAAGCCCCAGCTCCCAGCGAACACACCATACAGGCTGTTCACTCCTGTCTGAGAGACTCCCCTGCACACTGAGCTCACCTTTTGCCTTCTCAGGCTGATTGGGATCAGAGCTCACCTGATCCCAAAACCCATACTGGATCGAGGGGGAGGGAATGGCAGATCCCACTACCAACCTATCCACCATTCCAGTAAATCCAGGCCCGGTAAAAATAAATAATAACTCAGCAGCATAGCACTGCTGAGCAACAGATCCCTCCTGGACTTACCATCTCACACTACGCATCAGCCTAGGTGAGATGTACACCCCCTCGAACACATCTCCAGTGACATGTCCACATATCCCCCCCCTCTTCTTCAGACCGGAGGGCTGAGCGTTTTGTCCCCACAGGCAGTGTACCCTTGATAGGGCGTCAGCATTCGCCTGTAATTTCCCTGGCCGGTGTTCTACAGTGAAATTGAAGTTTTGTAGGGACAGAAACCATCTAGTCACCCTTGCGTTTTTTTTCTTTGTTAAGCTTCATCCATGTTAGGGGGGCATGGTCTGTCACTAACTTGAATCTCCTGCCTAGCAAGTAGTACTTCAGGGATTCGAGGGCCCACTTCACTGCCAGACATTCTCGCTCAACTATGGCATAGTTTTTCTCGGCCGGGGATAGCTTCCTGCTTAAGTACATCACCGGGTGCTCCTCGCCATTCACGACCTGTGAGAGGACGGCACCTAACCCTGTATTAGAGGCGTCTGTCTGTACTAGAAACTCTCGCCTAAAGTCAGGGGTAACTAGCACAGGTTGTTGGCACAGGGCAGACTTAAGGCTTTGAAAAGCCTTCTCGGCCTCTGGAGTCCATGTCACCATTGCGGACTTCGCACCCTTTGTCAGGTCAGTTAGTGGGGCTGCAACTGAAGCAAAATTCGGCACAAACCTTCGGTAATAGCCCGTAATACCCAGGAAAGCTCTGACCTGTTTCTTTGTGAGGGGTTTGGGCCAATTCTCTATTGCCTCAATTTTATTTAGTTGTGGTTTCACTAACCCCCTCCCAATAATGTAGCCCAGGTATTTGGCCTCCTCTAAGGCTAGTGCACACTTTTCTGCATTGATGGTTAACCCCGCATCACTTATGGCATCTAACACCGCCTGGACCTTACAGAGGTGACTTTCCCAATCAGGGCTAAAAATGACCACATCATCGAGGTAGGCAGCAGAGTAGTCCCGATGTGGTCGCAGGATCAAGTCCATCAACCTCTGAAAAGTGGCAGGGGCTCCATGTAACCCGAATGGCATTACTACATATTGGAAGAGCCCATCAGGGGTGGAGAATGCAGTCTTCTCTCTAGCCTCAGGAGTGAGTGGGATCTGCCAGTAGCCCTTAGTTAGATCGAGGGTAGTTATGTACCTGGCATTACCCATCCTTTCTATCAACTCATCTACCCTGGGCATGGGGTAGGCATCGAACTTGGAGATCTCATTTAACTTTCTAAAATCATTACAGAACCTCCAAGTTCCATTGGGCTTTGGGATTAACACAATCGGGCTGGACCACTCGCTCTGGGACACCTCAATGACTCCTAGGTCAAGCATACGTTTTACCTCGGATGATACCGCCTCCCTCCGTGCTTCTGGTATCCTATAGGGCTTAAGGTTTACTCTGCTTCTAGGCTCAGTTTCAATATGATGACTAATGAGATGCGTACGCCCTGGGAGGTCAGAAAACTTGTCTTTATTTCTCTGCAGGAACTCCTTAGCTTCCTGCTTCTGGGACACTGATAGAGTATCACCAATCCTGACCGGAGGGATTGGTGGTGACAGATGACCAACAGGATTTGTCGCCACCAAGGATTCCCTGTCTTTCCAGGGCTTGATCAAGTTTATGTGATAAACTTGAAAAGGCTTCCTTCTACCTGGTTGGTGTACCTTGTAGTTGACCTCACTGATCTTCTCTACAATTTCATAGGGACCCTGCCACTTTGCTAAGAATTTGCTTTCTACCGTGGGAACAAGTATGAGTACCCGGTCACCTGGGCTAAATGTCCTGATTCTTGCAGAACGATTGTAAATTCTGCATTGGCCCTCTTGCGCCCTCTGGAGGTGTTCCCTTACTAGGGGCATTACAGTGGCTATACGGTCCTGCATTTGTGCTACATGCTCTATAACACTCTTGTATGGGGTGGACTCACTTTCCCATGTCTCTTTCGCTATATCCAACAAACCCCTAGGGTGACGACCATAGACTAATTCGAAGGGAGAGAACCCTGTGGACGCTTGGGGTACTTCCCTAATAGAAAACATCAGGTAAGGTAGTAAGTGATCCCAATCACGACCATCCTTTTCCACCACCTTTTTTAACATATGTTTCAGGGTTTTATTAAACCTCTCCACTAACCCGTCTGTCTGTGGGTGATATACAGAGGTTCGTAGGTGTGAGATTTTAAACAGTTTGCATAGCTCTTTCATTACCTTTGACACAAATGGGGTACCTTGGTCGGTCAAGATTTCCTTGGGGATCCCCACCCTGGAAAACATATAAAACAATTCCCGTGCAATGGTTTTAGAGGCAGTGTTTCTTAGGGGTACAGCCTCAGGATAGCGGGTCGCGTAGTCCAACACCACTAGAATGTACTGGTGTCCCCTAGCCGACTTTACAATGGGACCCACCAAGTCCATTGCGATCCGGTCAAAAGGTACCTCTATGATGGGGAGTGGGACCAAAGGACTGCGAAAATGTGACACTGGAGCGCTAAGCTGACATGTGGGGCACGACTCACAGTATTTTTTTATGTCAGCATAAATCGCAGGCCAATAAAACCTCTGGAGGACTCTCTCCTGTGTTTTATCTGTCCCCAAGTGGCCCCCAAGGACATGATTATGGGCCATGTCGAGTACCTGACGCCGGTACGACTTAGGCACCAGAAGCTGTTCCACCACCTCATCATTAATCCTAGTGACTCTATATAAGAGATCATTAGTCATAGAAAAATGTGGAAATTTTTTCTCAGCTTCTGGTTCCTGAGGTACCCCATTCATAACAGTGACCTGCTCTCTCGCATTTTTGAGAGTGGGGTCCTGTAATTGTGCAGTACCAAAATTATCCCTAGACACCTCTAAGTCTGGAACATTCTGCGCAGTGGGAGGAGCCTCTTCCTCACCAGCCAGGACCTGCAAAGGAAAAGCATCATTTTCATCCTGTACATTTTTATCATTTACCGTGGGTAATGCAATAGACTTAGGGGTCTCCTCACTCCTTTCAGGGGATTGTTGTTTTCCCCATAGAGCCCAGAACAAAGGAAAATCACGCCCCAATATCACATTATGCATAAGGTTTTTAACCACACCCACTTCATATTGTACAGTGCCTAGTTCAGTCCCGACATTAGCCAGTACTATAGGGTACACCTTTGTATCACCATGTATGCATACCACACTCATATGTCTTGCTGGCACAAAGTCCCCAGTCACCAGGCTGGCATGCACCAGGGTGACAAGGCTTCCTGAGTCCAGCAACGCCTTAACAGGGAAGTCATTGACCGTAATGTTGCAGACTTGTGGTTCAGTCTCTAGTCCAGTGACTGCAACAAAAGACTGCTCCGCAAATAGTGACTGACGCCGGCTAGCGTCACACTCCATGGGCTCAGTGGTAAGAGGGCAATGGGCAGACATATGTCCCGTCTCATGGCATCTCCAGCACTGGATAGGGCCTGGTCTCCTTGGCAGGGAGTCCTTTTTAGGGCCACTTAGCCACCGGGAACCACCACCAGTCTTTTGCCCCTGAGACACCTCCTGAGCGCTCTTCCCTCTATCAGCACCCCTCCACACTCCCCCAATAGATGGAAGTCTCTTACCAGCTGAAGGCACAGGTCTGGCACTCCGGGGAGGTGACGGTGCTGCAGGAACATCACGGAGGTAGTCCTCGGTCGCCTGGAACCTCTCCACAAGGCTGACAAGTTCGTCGGCACTCTTAGGGTCGCCTTGTCCCACCAAGCGTTGCAGATCAGCAGGAAGTGCGCGGAGGTAGCGATCCATCACGACCCTCTCTAGGATCTGTGCAGGAGTAGAGGTGTCTGGCTCCAACCACTTTCTTGCCAAATGAATCAGGTCGTACATCTGGGACCTCGCTGACTTGTCCAGACTGTAGCTCCAGTTGCGGACTCTCCGGGCACGGACAGCAGCAGTAACTCCTAGTCGGGCGAGTATCTCTGCTCTTAGCCGAGGATAGTCCTTGACCTCTTGCTCACTGAGGTCATAGTAGGCCTTTTGAGGTTCCCCTGTTAAATAGGGAGCAATGACCTCTGCCCACTCAGGGGAGGGTAACTTTTCTCGCTCAGCCACACGCTCAAAGACAGTTAAATAGGCCTCAACATCGTCATCAGCAGTCATCTTTTGCAGCGCACGCTGCACAGCTCTTCTCACAGACAAAGTCTCTGGCGCGGCTGCTGCCACCAGCTGGGGATTAGCACCTGCAGACGCCTCTTGCTTCGCTATCAGGTGCTCAATAAGTCTCTGTTGTTGAGCCATCGCTTGTTCGTGGCGCAGATTAGCCTGCTCATGGCGCAGATTGGCGTCTGTCAGAGCCTGTTGTTGCTGTCGATTAGCCTGCTGGTGTGCAGCCAATGCCTGTTCATGGCGCAGGTTAGCAGCCTCCTGATCCTGCTTAGCGGCTGCCTGAGCCTGTTGTTGTGCGACCAACGCCTGTTGCTGTTGCAGACTCACTTGCATTAGCTGCTTCATCATTTCCTCCATGTTGCTTGACTGTTTTTGGAGTGAAGCAGCAGCCTTCACCCAGGACATACGCAGCTGTAGCCAAGTTGATGCACACCGTTGCCCCTAGCAACCGCTTTGCCCGCTCCGCAGCACCAATTGTAGGGATCTTCCCGGGGGATGGTGTGTTAGGACACAGTTCAGGCAGCAAACTTGGACTTAAAAACAGCTTTGGTGTTTATTTGTAGCATAAACGGTCCAGCAACGTAAATACAGCAACACCGTGCAGTGAGAATAAACAAAACAAAAAGTCCTGCCCGTCTGGGCGCTTACTAATACAACAGGTTACCTCTCTGTCACTTCACTTGGCAGGTAATATTGCAGGGTGTGCATAAGCCCCAGCTCCCAGCGAACACACCATACAGGCTGTTCACTCCTGTCTGAGAGACTCCCCTGCACACTGAGCTCACCTTTTGCCTTCTCAGGCTGATTGGGATCAGAGCTCACCTGATCCCAAAACCCATACTGGATCGAGGGGGAGGGAATGGCAGATCCCACTACCAACCTATCCACCATTCCAGTAAATCCAGGCCCGGTAAAAATAAATAATAACTCAGCAGCATAGCACTGCTGAGCAACAGATCCCTCCTGGACTTACCATCTCACACTACGCATCAGCCTAGGTGAGATGTACACCCCCTCGAACACATCTCCAGTGACATGTCCACACTATGTACCTGCATTTATGTAAATAAAGCTATTTATTTTATGAAGACGCGGTGGTGAGTGCCTCAACTTTCCAAACTCTTACAGTTTATAATATGTATTTGAACACATTTTATTAATCATATTCTGACATCTAGGGGCGGAAGAGACCATAAACGTGAGGTAAAGATGCACACACATGACACACATGACATGACTTTATACTTTATACCAAAATGTGCAAAGCTCGGAGGAAATGAGGAAAAAGGAGGCCTTAATATATGTTAAAAGTTTAAAGGGGCTAAATTAAACATATTTTAAATGTACAAGCATTTCTGATAATGTCCGGTTAGAGATATAGATTATTAATCCCCCATGTGCCGGCATTGTTTGATAACCTGTTGCCCTTGGTTACAACCCACTAAGATGAGCCAGACATGCTCAGTGTCACTGCAATCTCCAGGAAGTACTGGCAGTTGGCCTCCACTCTAACTGCAAGCAAGGGGGATTGTGGGAAAGCGTGTTTACACTTCCATGGCAACAGCAGGGTCCCAGTTTAAAGGGGTAACTAGGGAGTGATTACGTCCATGGGGAAAGAAAACAGTACAGGATGTGAGTTACTCTCGTCATGTACTCCTTTACATACATGTATGAGGTACACATCTAATTTTTCTAATTTTATTTTATGGCACAACTCCCTTTAAAGGGGTTATCCAGCGCTACAAAAACATGGCCACTTTTCCCCCTACTGTTGTCTCCAGTTCAGGTGCGGTTTGCAATAAAGCTCCATTTACTTAAATGGAACCAGGTTTTAAAACCACACCCAAACTGGAGACAACAGTAGGGGGAAAGTGGCCATGTTTTTGTAGCGCTGGATAACCCCTTTAAGGTTCAGGAGGATTTTTTTTTTTTTTAATTAGAAAACGAAACACAAGAACAAGGGGACACACTCAAAGGTTAGATGAGGAAAGATCAGAAGTAATGTCAGAAAATATGTAATAAAAGTGGGAGCTGGTTGGCAGGTAAATGTTATCCCGCCTGAGATATATCTATTCCAAGGTAAATAGGAAATGATAGGACAGACTAGATAGACTATGTGGTCTCTCCCTGCTGTCAGGCCTCTATGTTACCAAGTTTCTTCTGAAAATAAATAAATTATATATATATATATATATATATATATATATATATATATATATACCAAAATAAATAAATGTAGGATTTGTGAACCTAGCATTTTAATAACTAGCATTTTTCTTAGGGCCTTATTACACGGGACGATTATCGTGCAAAAAAACGATATATTGTTCGAATTTAAACGATAATTGCTTTGTGTGAATGCAGGCAAAGATAGAAAAAAATTTGGGTGTCGTTGATGACATCATTTGAGCTGAACCTAAAATCACCGTTAATCGTTCGCTATAATTCCACATTTCTTCGTTAATCGTTCACTATAATTCCACATTTCTTCGTTAATCGTTTGCTATAATTCCACATTTCTTCGTTAATCGTTTGCTATAATTCCACATTTCTTCGTTAATCGTTCGCTATAATTCCACATTTCTTCGTTAATCGTTTGCTATAATTCCACATTTCTTCGTTAATCGTTCGCTATAATTCCACATTTCTTTGTTAATCGTTCAGTATAATTCCTCATTGTACGTTCATTTTCTGGGATCAGATGGAGAACGATCGCAACTAACGACTATCGTTCTGTGTAATATGGTGATCAGGTAGCTCTCTTTTGTGATCATTTATCGTTATTCATTAAAAATCACTTCATCTAATAGCAATCCTCAACTTTCCCCAGTAGTCCCATCAGTGCCTTCTCGCCCCCCCAGCAGTCCCAATACTTTCTCCAATTAGTCCCAGCATGCTTCCCACCAATGCACCTTCCTAATTTAGTCTACCGCAATGTCCTGCAAAATTTCCCCCGCCGTCCTATCAGTGACTGCCCCATAAAGCTTCCTAATCCTGTATCGACTATTTCCAACAGGCTGGAGTACAGGCCGAGTTGCAGTCACGTTGCAGATTCTGCGTGCAGTCCTTGCCCGGGATGACCAGTCTGTGGCCGCCTTTACCTGCCATGCATAGCTGGAGGTGACTGCTTCAACTTCTTTATTTTCTCTTGCACTTTATTCTCCATTATGCTATATCTTTTCCAGGCGAGCTTCTTAAAGAAAGTATTAACAATAGACTGTGGACTAAGGCTTCAAGGGGTACTCCAGCGAAAAGCTTTTTCCCATTAATTGAAACACATTACATAGTTATAAAACTTTGTAATATGCTTCAATCACCTATCTGCCCCTCCCCCCCCACCAGGAAGGGAAGTAAACTCATTCTTATCTAATGACTGTTGACCCCAGGCTTTTCTGTGGCAGCCATTTTGTGACAATGACATCATCAAGAGGGATGCGGGTCTAAGCCCTGTTAGGCCAGCCTCCCTTTGTCATATGACTCAGGTTGCTCAGCTCTGATTGGCTGAACAAGCTGTAAGCCATCTAACAGTTTTACAGAGTCAGTTAGACATCACAGGAGACAAAGTGCATCATGGGAAACCCCAAACCAGGAAGTGAAGAAAAAATTAAGCCACTAACTGGAGCTTCAGGGACCTGCAAAAAGCGGAAAATTCAAACGGAGGCAGACTCCGGAGGGATGGTAAGTGGGAAAACTATGTTTATGATTGATTGTTTTTTATCAGCGCCGGAGTACCCCTTTAATTTTTTTACTTGTGTTTACCTGTAGCTGCCAGTAGAGGGAGTGCCCGAGCTTACTGCATACTGTCTGACATTGCACCTACTAATAACCCAGTATACAGTGAGCTCCAATGCTGCAGCAAGTTACCACTTATATATTTGACATGTCTATATAGATCAGCTCCAGGTACAGAAAAAAAATCACCCAAAAATTTGGAAACCAAATACTGTAACGCCGACCATTGTAGTCCCCATATAGTATGTCATATTTATTGCATGACCTACTGAATGTGAGGGCTTGAAATTTATTAAAAAAATTCTCCAAAGACATCCAGAAGGAATATCATAGCGTCGGGTTCTAGTGACATCTGTAAACACGATATGTGAGATCGCCTACAGCTTCTTCACATAATATTAAAATCCTTGTCACATGTACAAACTGGAGTGCTGGAGAATACCATCCGCCTAGAAATAGAGAAGCCCTCAAGATGGGGCGAGTGCTGCTACTTTTTTCTTAAATGGAAACACGTAGTGGTGTAAGGTGGCAATGGCCGCATTGAGTAGACAGAAGTGGGGGTCAGGTGTAGGACTTTCCATGCTGTTCTTAATGCCAATGCCTATAGAGTGGGACACTTCCTCACTTTCTATATTCCCCCTCTCCCCCAACCAAGGAGCCTGGAGGTGAGGGCTGGCAAGGAGGTGAGCCAGGTGGCAGCACATCAGCTGCTTGGCACTATCTCCCAGGAAAGGCTCAGTTTACTTATATATCAGCTATCTATGGGTGGGTGCAGTTCTTAGCAGCAAATCAACCTTTAAAAGTGGCATACGGATATCCCAGACAGTGGTCCTCGTCCAGGACTTCCCTCTATGAGCCAGAACAGGCAACCACCTTGGTGGTACCAGCTAATAAACACATAGGATGGATAGCGGCCATGCCACTGGCCGACAGGTGGAGGGTATAGCAAGATTCCTCCGGGGTAAGTGACGCTGGACCTGCAGTCAATGGTGTATAGTACAGAAGGGGTTCTCCAGGATCAAATAGAAAGACCTGCCCTTTAATTCAGAAATAACACCGCTCATATCCACAGAAATCACACCGCTCATATCCACAGAAATCACACCGCTCATATCCACAGAAATCACACCGCTCATATCCACAGAAATAACACCGCTCATATCCACAGAAATCACACCGCTCATATCCACAGAAATCACACCGCTCATATCCACAGAAATCACACCGCTCATATCCACAGAAATAACACCGCTCATATCCACAGAAATAACACCGCTCATATCTACAGGCTGCAATAGCTCCAGCTTATATCCATACTATGCTGATACATCAGAATAGAATAGAATCATTCTAATAATATAATAATATAATAGGAAAGCTTTGAATATCCCAAACAAGGTACTAACCAGGGGCAAACAGCACTGTGCTTATAAATGTGATCTCACCGGATGATGGATGGGATGATGGGACCCCACATACTGTCAGCTGTCATATACACAGGAGCAATGTGCACTGATCATTGATAGATAGATAGATAGATAGATAGATAGATAGATAGATAGATATATACACACACTATGGCACAGGTGGTGACAGATCTCCTCTCCTGGACCCATGTGCACTGATCACTCATATATATATATGGACCCATGTGCACTGATCACTCATATATGTATATATATGGACCCATGTGCACTGATCACTGATAGATAGATATATATATATAGATATATATGGACCCATGTGCACTGATCACTGATAGATATATATATATATATATATATATATATATATATATATATATGGACCCATGTGCACTGATCACTGATAGATATATATATATATATATATATATATATATATGGACCCATGTGCACTACAGCAAGATGCCCGAGCATTTCCTCCCCTGCAGCAGCTGCAGAGCCCGGGCTGGCAGCAGGGGCACCGGGCACAGCCAGCTTACCTTTGCTGGTGGCTGCAGCGGCTGACGATGAGGGATGATGCCCTCCCTGCCCACCTCGGCTCAGGAGCTCACGGCAGGAGAGAGCGAGCAGCTGCCCCGTGAATGTGAGCCAGAAGCCAGCCTCCTCCAGCCTCCTCCCCGGCCTCCTCCAGCCTCCTCCCCGGCCTCCTCCAGCCTCCTCCAGCCTCCTCCCCGGCCTCCTCCAGCCTCCTCCAGCCTCCTCCCCGGCCTCCTCCAGCCTCCTCCCCGGCCTCCTCCAGCCTCCTCCCGCCTCCTCCCGGCCCCCTCAGCCCTTGATGTGTCACGCTGGCTCCGCCCCCCGGCCAGGGCTCAGTGACTGCCAGGTTGCTGCCTGTCCTGAGGGGACGGCTATGGGGAAGTGCCAGGGTCAGGAGGAGGGACGGTGCCATCCAGATACACTGACTGCTTTATAGCAGAGGATCCTGTGCGATGGCTGATGGGATGTATCCCTCTCTGTCCTGGGATAGATACAGCGTGCCCTGACTATACACTGTATAATATATCTTACACAATTGTGCCCTGACTATACACTGTATAATATATCTTACACAATTGTGCCCTGACTATACACTGTATAATATATCTTACACAATTGTGCCCTGACTATACACTGTATAATATATCTTACACAATTGTGCCCTGACTATACACTGTATAATATATCTTACACAATTGTGCCCTGACTATACCCTGTATAATATACCTTACACAATTGTGCCCTGACTATACCCTGTATAATATATCTTACACAATTGTAACCTGACTATACACTGTATAATATATCTTACACAATTGTGCCCTGACTATACCCTGTATAATATACCTTACACAATTGTGCCCTGACTATACCCTGTATAATATATCTTACACAATTGTGCCCTGACTATACCCTGTATAATATATCTTACACAATTGTGCCCTGACTATACACTGTATAATATACCTTACACAATTGTGCCCTGACTATACACTGTATAATATATCTTACACAATTGTGCCCTGACTATACACTGTATAATATATCTTACACAATTGTGCCCTGACTATACACTGTATAATATATCTTACACAATTGTGCCCTGACTACACACTGTATAATATATCTTACACAATTGTGCCCTGACTATACCCTGTATAATATATCTTACACAATTGTGCCCTGACTATACACTGTATAATATATCTTACACAATTGTGCCCTGACTATACACTGTATAATATACCTAACACAATTGTGCCCTGACTATACACTGTATAATATACCTTACACAATTGTGCCCTGACTATACCCTGTATAATATACCTTACACAATTGTGCCCTGACTATACACTGTATAATATATCTTACACAATTGTGCCCTGACTATACACTGTATAATATACCTTACACAATTGTGCCCTGACTATACACTGTATAATATACCTTACACAATTGTGCCCTGACTATACACTGTATAAAATATATCTTACACAATTGTGCCCTGACTATACACTGTATAATATATCTTACACAATTGTGCCCTGACTACACACTGTATAATATATCTTACACAATTGTGCCCTGACTATACCCTGTATAATATATCTTACACAATTGTGCCCTGACTATACACTGTATAATATACCTTACACAATTGTGCCCTGACTATACACTGTATAATATACCTTACACAATTGTGCCCTGACTATACCCTGTATAATATACCTTACACAATTGTGCCCTGACTATACCCTGTATAATATATCTTACACAATTGTAACCTGACTATACACTGTATAATATATCTTACACAATTGTGCCCTGACTATACCCTGTATAATATACCTTACACAATTGTGCCCTGACTATACCCTGTATAATATATCTTACACAATTGTGCCCTGACTATACCCTGTATAATATATCTTACACAATTGTGCCCTGACTATACACTGTATAATATACCTTACACAATTGTGCCCTGACTATACACTGTATAATATATCTTACACAATTGTGCCCTGACTATACACTGTATAATATATCTTACACAATTGTGCCCTGACTATACACTGTATAATATATCTTACACAATTGTGCCCTGACTACACACTGTATAATATATCTTACACAATTGTGCCCTGACTATACCCTGTATAATATATCTTACACAATTGTGCCCTGACTATACACTGTATAATATATCTTACACAATTGTGCCCTGACTATACACTGTATAATATACCTAACACAATTGTGCCCTGACTATACACTGTATAATATACCTTACACAATTGTGCCCTGACTATACCCTGTATAATATACCTTACACAATTGTGCCCTGACTATACACTGTATAATATATCTTACACAATTGTGCCCTGACTATACACTGTATAATATACCTTACACAATTGTGCCCTGACTATACACTGTATAATATACCTTACACAATTGTGCCCTGACTATACACTGTATAAAATATATCTTACACAATTGTGCCCTGACTATACACTGTATAATATATCTTACACAATTGTGCCCTGACTACACACTGTATAATATATCTTACACAATTGTGCCCTGACTATACCCTGTATAATATATCTTACACAATTGTGCCCTGACTATACACTGTATAATATACCTTACACAATTGTGCCCTGACTATACACTGTATAATATACCTTACACAATTGTGCCCTGACTATACCCTGTATAATATACCTTACACAATTGTGCCCTGACTATACACTGTATAATATATCTTACACAATTGTGCCCTGACTATACACTGTATAATATATCTTACACAATTGTGCCCTGACTATACACTGTATAATATATCTTACACAATTGTGCCCTGACTATACACTGTATAATATATCTTACACAATTGTGCCCTGACTATACCCTGTATAATATACCTTACGCAATTGTGCCCTGACTATACACTGTATAATATATCTTACACAATTGTGCCCTGACTATACACTGTATAATATATCTTACACAATTGTGCCCTGACTATACACTGTATAATATATCTTACACAGTTGTGCTCTGACTATATGATATTACATCCTATAATATATCTTACACAGTTGTGCTCTGACTGTATGATATTACATCTTATAATATATCTTACACAGTTGTGCTCTGACTATATGATATTACATCCTATAATATATCTTACACAATTGTGCCCTGACTATACACTGTATAATATATCTTACACAGTTGTGCTCTGACTATATGATATTACATCCTATAATATATCTTACACAATTGTGCTCTGACTGTATGATATTATATCCTATAATATATCTTACACAGTTGTGCTCTGACTATATGATATTACATCCTATAATATATCTTACACAATTGTGCTCTGACTGTATGATATTACATCCTATAATATATCTTACACAGTTGTGCTCTGACTATATGATATTACATCCTATAATATATCTTACACAGTTGGGGGTTCTCGACAATATGAAAACATAAGGCAGCTATAGGGTTTCTACATATGTAACAAAAGAAATTCAGTATATCTATAACATTCAATGGAATACTGAGAAAAAGAATTTCCAGCCCTCACCGGTCCATGAAGAAGGGACGAGCTTTATTTAATTTTCATGAGAAGCGGGGAGCGGTATACAGGGGGTGCAGACTGCGCTGCTCAGGATACCACACTAAGGACTGTTGCCTAGCGGTGCGGGTGATCTGTATCTACAATCAATTATATCTATGACATTACTCTAGATTTGTGGACTTACCCCAAACACCCCGGTGTTCCAACAGTTCGGTATTCAAACAACATTTCCCCCTGAAGTTTTGTTTTATACTCAAACAAATGTTCCGTATCTGAACAAAATCAGGGGGGGGATGACTGTCTATTGTTCAGCTGACAGAGGTGTTCGGGAACAGGAGCAGGGACTCCCATCATAATGACAGGAATCCCCGCTCTGTGTTTCCTGCAACAGAGAGAGGCAGGAGAAGGCAGCTCTTTAAACTTGCTGCGCTGCTCCTGCCTCTCTCAGCTGCAGGGGTCACCCTGTAAAGAAGCGGGGATTGCCCTCATTATGAAGGGAATCCCTGCTTCTTTATGGGGTGTTTCCCACAGAGGAGAGAAGCAGGAGCAGCGCTGCAAGTGCGAACAGCCACTTTCCCCTGCACCTCTTTGGGGAACCCCTTGTAAAGAAGGGGGATTCCCATCATATTGAGGGGAATCCCCTGCGTTGCCGGCCCGCACACTGCTCACCTATCATCAGATGCTGGCTCCTGACGCCCCTTGACAACGCTCGCGGCTTTGTCCACCTATAGGTATTGCCCCTGCCAGCCTGGAGCAGCTCCCGGGACCCATCTTGAGAGAAGCAGAGCAGCAATTTTATACAGCCGCCCGCTCCTGAGGAACACAGAGCAGGGATTCCTATCTTTATGACGAGAATCCCTGCCCTTTACAGTAAGTAGTGGAGCAATAGGCATTGCTTCTTACTGCTAGATTCTACACTCTGTGGGACGACCGCTCTGCACCAGGCCCATGGAGTGTAAAAAACAACACAGAACTTACAGCTCGGTTCTTGAACTGATCGGTTCTGGAACAGCCTTCCGAAACCGAATAAGTTCGAGAACAGAGATGCCACTCCCAAATGACTCCCAAATCATGATTCTGTATGCAGAAGGAAACCTTAAAGGGGGTCTTTTCCACAATAATGTTTTATGGCCTATGGATAGAATAAGCCACTAAAGCTTGTTTGCAGGTAGTATACCCGCTGGGATCGCACCAGGTTTTGTCCGGGGGGGGGGGAAGGGGGAGGGGATGCGGTCCGTACATGCACTTTCTATAGGGAAATGAATGAGTGAAAGTATTTGGCACTTGGTTGTATAACATTATGGTGGGAAATCTGATCTGATGCATTACATATGTGGGTCAGACTTTGCTTCTCTGTAAACTCCACGTGTCCTTTTCACTCCTCATTTCCGTATTCTTTCTGGTTGAGTAAAAGTGACAGCTCCTTGCATCCAAGTGCAGAGCGGAGTGGGTGTCCTGGAATCTATAGCTATTGTGTCAGTAATGTGGGCCGGGCTGGGAGAAATGATTACATCAGACAGCTAATGAGCACAGAAATAGACGACTGCCACAGAAAGTCACAAAGTGAGACCAGCAAAGCCAACACAACAAAGGCAGGTGACTGAAAGGAAAAAAAGACACTCAGCACTGGCCACTTTTTTGGCTATGGCTTGTATGAGATCCAAAGTAGAGAAAAACACCATACGCATACTGGTGTTAACATGGTCTAAACATAGGCATGGAGGTTACCCCTTTAAGGTGCTTTAAAATATGACAATGTGTCCTTAAAGGGGAACTCCAGCGATCCCATAAAAAATAAAATGCACAAAAAGCATATAGGTGCATATGTCGGCTATTGTCTGATACCTTTCCAACTTTTCATAATTTTACAAATGATCCCAGTTTTACATCACTGCTCCTTAGAACCAAATGGCGGGTAACCGCTGCTGTCTTGTAGTATCTGCCCACCACAGGCACTGTATGCTTATCTACAGAGATAGATTAGAAAGAGAGATGAAACAACAGTGTCTCCTTTCCTCTATATGACTCAGGAGAGGCTGCTGTTTCCTGCCCTTAGCCAGGTGATCACTATGTGATGTCAGTGGTGGGAAGGGTTACAGATAAGGTGGTAAAGAGATCATGTGACCTCTGTCTCGGGAGGGAGGGGACAGAGGAGTGGAGACAGAGTGGAGCAGACAGTGAGGATTTTCAGCAGCTTCAGGGTGTCAGGATGTGCTGCAGACAAACCGACCAATTCATGTAATAGAAACCTATTTGAAACCTATAGTGTCCAGGGTAGCAGCAGCTGTTAATATAGCCCTGGCTGTTATATAGCAGCATTCTGGAGACTGGACCTGGATGCTATGTTATGCTATGGCATAGCAGGGATCAGTGTATGTAATCAAATGCATCCATGTAAAAGTCCCATAAGGGGACTTCAAAAGTGTAAAAAAAAAATTAATAAATGTATTTTAAAACACACCATAGCCCTTCCCCCCCCCCCCCCCAATAAAAGTTGAAATCTCCCCCTTCTCCATTTTGTAAATAAAACACATAAAAACAATAAAATAAATAAACATATCATATGTCATAATATAATCTTCCGATCTATTAAAAAAAAAACATTATAAAATTACATTTTATACATTAAAAAAATAATAAAAAGGGATTAATATGTCCAACCTACACAAATATGGTACTAATAAAAACTAGATATAGTGGGGCAAAAAATGACGCCCCATACATCCCCATAGGTGATAAAATAAATGCACTACAGGAGTCAATAGGCCCATTTTAAATACACCCATTTGCAAAAAAAATAAGTTTTACTGTTAATAACAATAGTAAAACATTAGAAAAGCTGTGTAAACTGCATATCCCTGTATTCAGACTGACATCTAGAATAATGATAAAATGTCAGTTTTACCTAAAGTGCATTATGTAAACACAGACCCCCCACCCCACCCCCAGCCAAAAAAAAAAAAATTGTGGAATTCTCCCCCCCTCCTAATTTCACCCCATAAATGATATTTTGTGGTTCCCATCATTCATGTTATGGTGGATTAAAGCGTGCCAGTACAAAGTACACCTGTTCCTGAAGCAAAACAAGCCCTCACATGGCCCAACAGGAAAAATAAAAGAGTTATTGCTCTTTGAAGGCGAGGAGAAAAGAACGAAAACGCAAAAATGAAAATTGGCCTGGTCCTTAAGGCCATTTTTGGCTCCGTTTTTAAGGGGTTATAGGGGAACTACAGATAAGGAAAACTTGTTTTCTATTAAAAGTACATTAAAAGTTATATAGATGTGCCTATACAATGTATTACCATATCTGTGCGGTTCTGCCACACTGGCAGATGATTCACATCCAGAAAGTGAAGAAAAATGGCCTCTGTGCCCATTCACATTGTCTCCTGCTCCTTCTGCTCTCCCCCCCTTAGGAGACAAATATTCAATGCTTCTCTCTCACATTGTGTGTGTTTGCTGAGCACAGGCTGATGATGCAGACAGGGGGCAGGGCATGATGTCACAGAAGGGTTGGCTGGATCCCCCAATCCCCTGACTGATTTACCATCTCTGACCGGCCAGAAGTAGCTGCTGAACCTTTACTAATTGTGCAAAATTCTGCAGTGAAATTAGGGCTGTGTTTACACATGTTGGAGTGTCATTGCACTACTGCAGCGTATTCACAAAAATGATGCAGTAACACAATTAAATTATGCTAGTAAAGGATCAGAGCCGGCACTGGCAATCCCACCTGGAGAAAAAAACAAGGCATATACAGTATATCCCATGTAAGATAATATCGGAAAAAGTCCTTATTGTGGGGCTCAACTTCAAAGATAAAAGATGCTTAATCATAATATGTGCATGGAGATAAAAGAGGAAAGAAAAAATAAAATTCAAAAAGTTCTTTACTTTATTCCAATATCAGCGTTAACAGTAGTAATAGCGTGCTGTGTGGTGTTACAGGTAGAAAATACAGCGTGCTGTGTGGTGTTACAGGAAGAGAATACAGTGTGCTGTGTGGTGTTACAGGTAGAGAATACAGCGTGCTGTGTGGTGTTACAGGTAGAGAATACAGCGTGCTGTGTGGTGTTACAGGTAGAGAATACAGCGTGCTGTGTGGTGTTACAGGTAGAGAATACAGTGTGCTGTGTGGTGTTACAGGTAGAGAATACAACGTGCTGTGTGGTGTTACAGGTAGAGAATACAGCCTGCTGTGTGGTGTTACAGGTAGAGAATACAGCGTGCTGTGTGGTGTTACAGGTAGAGAATACAGCGTGCTGTGTGGTGTTACAGGTAGAAAATACAGCGTGCTGTGTGGTGTTACAGGAAGAGAATACAGTGTGCTGTGTGGTGTTACAGGTAGAGAATACAGCGTGCTGTGTGGTGTTACAGGTAGAGAATACAGCGTGCTGTGTGGTGTTACAGGTAGAGAATACAGCGTGCTGTGTGGTGTTACAGGTAGAGAATACAGCGTGCTGTGTGGTGTTACAGGTGGAGAATAAAGCGTGCTGGGTGGTGTTACAGGTAGAGAATACAGCGTGCTGTGTGGTGTTACAGGTAGAGAATACAGCGTGCTGTGTGGTGTTACAGGTAGAGAATACAGCATGCTGTGTGGTGTTACAGGTAGAGAATACAGCGTGCTGTGTGGTGTTACAGGTAGAGAATACAGCGTGCTGTGTGGTGTTACAGGTAGAGAATACAGCGTGCTGTGTGGTGTTACAGGTAGGGAAAACAGCATGGTGTGTGGTGTTACAGGTAGACAATACAACGCGCTGTGTGGTGTTACAGGTAGAGAATACAGTGCTGTGTGGTGTTACAGGTAGGGAAAACAGCATGGTGTGTGGTGTTACAGGTAGAGAATACACTGTGCTGTGAGATGTTACAGGTAGAGAATACAGTGTACTGTGTGGTGTTACAGGTAGAGAATACAGTGTGCTGTGTGGTGTTACAGGTAGAGAATACAGTGTGCTGTGTGGTGTTACAGGTAGAGAATAAGGTGCTGTGTGGTGTTACAGGTAAAGAATACAGGGTGCTGTGTTGTGTTACAGGTAGAGAATACAGCATGCTGTGTGGTGTTACAGGTGAAGAATACAGCGTGCTGTGTGGTGTTACAGGTGGAGAACACAGGGTGCTGTGTGGTGTTACAGGCAGAGAATACAGTGTGCTGTTACAGGTAGAGAATACAGTGCTGTGTGGTGTTACAGGTAGAGAATACAGTGTGCTGTGTGGTGTTACAGGTGGAGAATACAGTGTGCTGTTACAGGTAGAGAATACAGTGCTGTGTGGTGTTACAGGTAGAGAATACAGTGTGCTGTGTGGTGTTACAGGCAGAGAATACAGTGTGCTGTTACAGGTAGAGAATACAGTGCTGTGTGGTGTTACAGGTAGAGAATACAGCATGGTGTGTGGTGTTACAGGCAGAGAATACAGTGTGCTGTTACAGGTAGAGAATACAGTGCTGTGTGGTGTTACAGGCAGAGAATACAGTGTGCTGTTACAGGTAGAGAATACAGTGCTGTGTGGTGTTACAGGTAGAGAATACAGTGTGCTGTGTGGTGTTACAGGTAGAGAATACAGTGCTGTGTGGTGTTACAGGTAGAGAATACAGCGTGCTGTGTGGTGTTACAGGTAGAGAATACAGCGTGCTGTGTGGTGTTACAGGTAGAGAATACAGAGTGCTGTGTGGTGTTACAGGTAGAGAATACAGTGTGCTGTGAGGTGTTACAGGTAGAGAATATAGTGCTGTGTGGTGTTACAGGTGGAGAATACAGCGTGCTGTGAGGTGTTACAGGTAGAGAATACAACGTGCTATGAGGTGTTACAGGTAGAGAATACAGCGTGCTGTGTGGTGTTACAGGTAGAGAATACAGCATGCTGTGTGGTGTTACAGGTAGAGAATACAGTGTGCTGTGTGGTATTATAGGTAAAGAATACAGCGTGCTGTGTGGTGTTACAGGTAGAGAATACAGCGTGCTGTGTGGTGTTACAGGTAGAGAATACAGCGTGCTGTGTGGTGTTACAGGTAGAGAATACAGTGTGCTGTGTGGTGTTACAGGTAGAGAATACAGTGCTGTGTGGTGTTACAGGTAGAGAATACAGTGCTGTGTGGTGTTACAGGTAGAGAATACAGCGTGCTGTGTGGTGTTACAGGTAGAGAATACAGCATGCTGTGTGCTGTTAGAGGTAGAGAATACAGTGTGCTGTGTGGTGTTACAGGTAGAGAATACAGCGCGCTGTGTGGTGTTACAGGTAGAGAATACAGTGTGCTGTGTGGTGTTACAGGTAGAGAATACAGTGTGCTGTATGGTGTTACAGGTAGAGAATACAGCATGGTGTGTGGTGGTACAGGTGGCGAATACAGTGCTGTGTGGTGTTACAGGCAGAGAATACAGTGTGCTGTGTGGTGTTACAGGTAGAGAATACAGCGTGCTGTGTGGTGTTACAGGTAGAGAATACAGCGTGCTTTGTGGTGTTACAGGTAGAGAATACAGTGTGCTGTGTGATGTTACAGGTAGAGAATACAGCGTGCTGTGTGGTGTTACACGTAGAGAATACAACGTGCTGTGTGGTGTTACAGGTAGAGAATACAGTGTGCTGTGTGGTGTTACAGGTAGAGAATACAGTGCTGTGTGGTGTTACAGGTAGAGAATACAGTGTACTGTGTGGTGTTACAGGTAGAGAATACAGTGCTGTGTGGTGTTACAGGTAGAGAATACAGCGCTGTGTGGTGTTACAGGTAGAGAATACAGCGTGCTGTGTGGTTTTACAGGTAGAGAAAACAGCGTGCTGTGTGGTGTTACAGGTAAAGAATACAGCGTGCTGTGTGGTGTTACAGGTAGACAATATAGCGTGCTGTGTGGTGTTACAGGTAGAGAATACAGCGTGCTGTGTGGTGTTACAGGTAAAGAATACAGCGTGCTGTGTGGTGTTACAGGTAGACAATACAGCGTGCTGTGTGGTGTTACAGGTAGAGAATACAGCATGCTGTGTGGTGTTACAGGTAGAAAATACAGCGTGCTGTGTGGTGTTACAGGTAGAGAATACAGCGTGCTGTGTGGTGTTACAGGTAGAGAATACAGTGCTGTGTGGTGTTACAGGTAAAGAATACAGGGTGCTGTGTTGTGTTACAGGTAGAGAATACAGCATGCTGTGTGGTGTTACAGGTAGAGAATACAGGGTGCTGTGTGGTGTTACAGGCAAAGAATACAGTGCTGTGTGGTGTTACAGGTAGAGAATACAGTGCTGTGTGGTGTTACAGGTAGAGAATACAGTGCTGTGTGGTGTTACAGGTAGAGAATACAGCGTGCTGTGTGGTGTTACAGGTAGAGAATACAGTGTGCTGTGTGGTGTTACAGGTAGAGAAAACAGCGTGCTGTGTGGTGTTACAGGTAGAGAATACAGCGTGCTGTGTGGTGTTACAGGTAGAGAATACAGCATGGTGTGTGGTGTTACAGGTAGCGAATACAGTGCTGTGTGGTGTTACAGGCAGAGAATACAGTGTGCTGTGTGGTGTTACAGGTAGAGAATACAGTGCTTTGTGGTGCTACAGGTAGAGAATACAGCGCTGTGTGGTGTTACAGGTAGAGAATACACCGTGCTATAAGGTGTTACAGGTAGAGAATACAGCGTGCTGTGTGGTGTTACAGGTAGAGAATACAGTGTGCTGTGTGGTGTTACAGGGAGAGAATACAGCGTGCTGTGTGGTGTTACAGGTAGAGAATACAGTGCTGTGTGGTGTTACAGGTAGAGAATACAGTGTGGTGTGTGGTGTTACAGGTAGAGAATACAGCGTGCTGTGTGGTATTACAGGTAGAGAATACAGCGTGCTGTGTGGTGTTACAGGTAAAGAATACAGCGTGCTGTGTGGTGTTACAGGTAGACAATACAGCGTGCTGTGTGGTGTTACAGGTAGAGAATACAGCGTGCTGTGTGGTGTTACAGGTAGAGAATACAGTGCTGTGTGGTGTTACAGGTAGAGAATACAGTGTACTGTGTGGTGTTACAGGTAGAGAATACAGTGCTGTGTGGTGTTACAGGTAGAGAATACAGCGCTGTGTGGTGTTACAGGTAGAGGATACAGCGTGCTGTGTGGTGTTACAGGTAGAGAATACAGCGTGCTGTGTGGTTTTACAGGTAGAGAATACAGCGTGCTGTGTGGTGTTACAGGTGAAGAATACAGCGTGCTGTGTGGTGTTACAGGTAGACAATATAGCGTGCTGTGTGGTGTTACAGGTAGAGAATACAGCGTGCTGTGTGGTGTTACAGGTAAAGAATACAGCGTGCTGTGTGGTGTTACAGGTAGACAATACAGCGTGCTGTGTGGTGTTACAGGTAGAGAATACAGCATGCTGTGTGGTGTTACAGGTAGAAAATACAGCGTGCTGTGTGGTGTTACAGGTAGAGAATACAGCGTGCTGTGTGGTGTTACAGGTAGAGAATACAGTGCTGTGTGGTGTTACAGGTAAAGAATACAGGGTGCTGTGTTGTGTTACAGGTAGAGAATACAGCATGCTGTGTGGTGTTACAGGTAGAGAATACAGGGTGCTGTGTGGTGTTACAGGCAAAGAATACAGTGTGCTGTTACAGGTAGAGAATACAGTGCTGTGTGGTGTTACAGGTAGAGAATACAGTGCTGTGTGGTGTTACAGGTAGAGAATACAGCGTGCTGTGTGGTGTTACAGGTAGAGAATACAGTGTGCTGTGTGGTGTTACAGGTAGAGAAAACAGCGTGCTGTGTGGTGTTACAGGTAGAGAATACAGCGTGCTGTGTGGTGTTACAGGTAGAGAATACAGCATGGTGTGTGGTGTTACAGGTAGCGAATACAGTGCTGTGTGGTGTTACAGGCAGAGAATACAGTGTGCTGTGTGGTGTTACAGGTAGAGAATACAGTGCTTTGTGGTGCTACAGGTAGAGAATACAGCGCTGTGTGGTGTTACAGGTAGAGAATACACCGTGCTATAAGGTGTTACAGGTAGAGAATACAGCGTGCTGTGTGGTGTTACAGGTAGAGAATACAGTGTGCTGTGTGGTGTTACAGGGAGAGAATACAGCGTGCTGTGTGGTGTTACAGGTAGAGAATACAGTGCTGTGTGGTGTTACAGGTAGAGAATACAGTGTGGTGTGTGGTGTTACAGGTAGAGAATACAGCGTGCTGTGTGGTATTACAGGTAGAGAATACAGCGTGCTGTGTGGTGTTACAGGTAAAGAATACAGCGTGCTGTGTGGTGTTACAGGTAGACAATACAGCGTGCTGTGTGGTGTTACAGGTAGAGAATACAGCGTGCTGTGTGGTGTTACAGGTAAAGAATACAGCGTGCTGTGTGGTGTTACAGGTAGAGAATACTGTGTGCCTTGTGGTGTTACAGGTAGAGAATAGTGTGCTGTGTGATGTTATAGGTAGAGAATACAGCTTGCTGTGTGGTGTTACAGGTAGACAATACAGCGTGCTGTGTGGTGTTACAGGTAGAGAATACAGCGTAATGTGTGGTGTTACAGGTAGACAATACAGCGTGCTGTGTGGTGTTACAGGTAGAGAATACAGCGTGCTGTGTGGTGTTACAGGTAAAGAATACAGCGTGCTGTGTGGTGTTACAGGTAGAGGATACTGTGTGCCTTGTGGTGTTACAGGTAGATAATAGTGTGCTGTGTGATGTTATAGGAAGAAAATACAGCTTGCTGTGTGGTGTTACAGGTAGAGAATACAGTGTGCTGTGTGGTGTTACAGGTAGAGAATACAGTGTGCTTTGTGGTGTTACAGGTAGAGAATACAGCGTGCTGTGTGGTATTACAGGTAGAGAATACAGCGTGCTGTGTGGTGTTACAGGTAGAGAATACAGCGTGCTGTGTGGTGTTACAGGTAGAGAATACAGCGTGCTGTGTGGTGTTACAGGTAGAGAATACAGCATGCTGTGTGGTGTTACAGGTAGAAAATACAGCGTGCTGTGTGGTGTTACAGGTAGAGAATACAGCGTGCTGTGTGGTGTTACAGGTGGAGAATAAAGCGTGCTGTGTGGTGTTACAGGTAGAGAATACAGCGTGCTGTGTAGTGTTACAGGTAGAGAATACAGCGTGCTGTGTGGTGTTACAGGTAGAGAATACAGTGCTGTGTGGTGTTACAGGTAAAGAATACAGGGTGCTGTGTGGTGTTACAGGCAAAGAATACAGTGTGCTGTTACAGGTAGAGAATACAGTGCTGTGTGGTGTTACAGGTAGAGAATACAGTGCTGTGTGGTGTTACAGGTAGAGAATACAGGGTGCTGTGTGGTGTTACAGGCAAAGAATACAGTGTGCTGTTACAGGTAGAGAATACAGTGCTGTGTGGTGTTACAGGTAGAGAATACAGCGTGCTGTGTGGTGTTACAGGTAGAGAATACAGAGTGCTGTGTGGTGTTACAGGTAGAGAATACAGTGTGCTGTGAGGTGTTACAGGTAGAGAATATAGTGCTGTGTGGTGTTACAGGTGGAGAATACAGCGTGCTGTGAGGTGTTACAGGTAGAGAATACAACGTGCTATGAGGTGTTACAGGTAGAGAATACAGCGTGCTGTGTGGTGTTACAGGTAGAGAATACAGCATGCTGTGTGGTGTTACAGGTAGAGAATACAGTGTGCTGTGTGGTGTTACAGGTAGAGAATACAGCATGCTGTGTGCTGTTAGAGGTAGAGAATACAGTGTGCTGTGTGGTGTTACAAGTAGAGAATACAGCGTGCTGTGTGGTGTTACAGGTAGAGAATACAGTGTGCTGTGTGGTGTTACAGGTAGAGAATACAGTGTGCTGTATGGTGTTACAGGTAGAGAATACAGCATGGTGTGTGGTGTTACAGGTGGCGAATACAGTGCTGTGTGGTGTTACAGGCAGAGAATACAGTGTGCTGTGTGGTGTTACAGGTAGAGAATACAGCGTGCTGTGTGGTGTTACAGGTAGAGAATACAGCGTGCTTTGTGGTGTTACAGGTAGAGAATACAGTGTGCTGTGTGATGTTACAGGTAGAGAATACAGCGTGCTGTGTGGTGTTACACGTAGAGAATACACCGTGCTGTGTGGTGTTACAGGTAGAGAATACAGTGTGCTGTGTGGTGTTACAGGTAGAGAATACAGTGCTGTGTGGTGTTACAGGTAGAGAATACAGTGTACTGTGTGGTGTTACAGGTAGAGAATACAGTGCTGTGTGGTGTTACAGGTAGAGAATACAGCGCTGTGTGGTGTTACAGGTAGAGGATACAGCGTGCTGTGTGGTGTTACAGGTAGAGAATACAGCGTGCTGTGTGGTTTTACAGGTAGAGAATACAGCGTGCTGTGTGGTGTTACAGGTAAAGAATACAGCGTGCTGTGTGGTGTTACAGGTAGACAATATAGCGTGCTGTGTGGTGTTACAGGTAGAGAATACAGCGTGCTGTGTGGTGTTACAGGTAAAGAATACAGCGTGCTGTGTGGTGTTACAGGTAGAGAATACAGTGTGCTGTGTGGTGTTACAGGTAGAGAATACAGTGTGCTTTGTGGTCTTACGGGTAGAGAATACAGCGTGCTGTGTGGTGTTACAGGTAGAGAATACAGCGTGCTGTGTGGTGTTACAGGTAGAGAATACAGTGCTGTGTGGTGTTACAGGTAAAGAATACAGGGTGCTGTGTTGTGTTACAGGTAGAGAATACAGCATGCTGTGTGGTGTTACAGGTAGAGAATACAGGGTGCTGTGTGGTGTTACAGGCAAAGAATACAGTGTGCTGTTACAGGTAGAGAATACAGTGCTGTGTGGTGTTACAGGTAGAGAATACAGTGCTGTGTGGTGTTACAGGTAGAGAATACAGCGTGCTGTGTGGTGTTACAGGTAGAGAATACAGTGTGCTGTGTGGTGTTATAGGTAGAGAAAACAGCGTGCTGTGTGGTGTTACAGGTAGAGAATACAGCGTGCTGTGTGGTGTTACAGGTAGAGAATACAGCATGGTGTGTGGTGTTACAGGTAGCGAATACAGTGCTGTGTGGTGTTACAGGCAGAGAATACAGTGTGCTGTGTGGTGTTACAGGTAGAGAATACAGTGCTGTGTGGTGCTACAGGTAGAGAATACAGCGCTGTGTGGTGTTACAGGTAGAGAATACACCGTGCTATAAGGTGTTACAGGTAGAGAATACAGCGTGCTGTGTGGTGTTACAGGTAGAGAATACAGTGTGCTGTGTGGTGTTACAGGGAGAGAATACAGCGTGCTGTGTGGTGTTACAGGTAGAGAATACAGTGCTGTGTGGTGTTACAGGTAGAGAATACAGTGTGGTGTGTGGTGTTACAGGTAGAGAATACAGTGTGCTGTGTGGTGTTACAGGTAGAGAATACAGTGTGGTGTGTGGTGTTACAGGTAGAGAATAGTGTGCTGTGTGATGTTATAGGTAGAGAATACAGCTTGCTGTGTGGTGTTACAGGTAGACAATACAGCGTGCTGTGTGGTGTTACAGGTAGAGAATACAGCGTACTGTGTGGTGTTACAGGTAGACAATACAGCGTGCTGTGTGGTGTTACAGGTAGAGAATACAGCGTGCTGTGTGGTGTTACAGGTAAAGAATACAGCGTGCTGTGTGGTGTTACAGGTAGAGGATACTGTGTGCCTTGTGGTGTTACAGGTAGATAATAGTGTGCTGTGTGATGTTATAGGAAGAAAATACAGCTTGCTGTGTGGTGTTACAGGTAGAGAATACAGTGTGCTGTGTGGTGTTACAGGTAGAGAATACAGTGTGCTTTGTGGTGTTACAGGTAGAGAATACAGCGTGCTGTGTGGTGTTACAGGTAGAGAATACAGCGTGCTGTGTGGTGTTACAGGTAGAGAATACAGCGTGCTGTGTGGTGTTACAGGTAGAGAATACAGCGTGCTGTGTGGTGTTACAGGTAGAGAATACAGCATGCTGTGTGGTGTTACAGGTAGAAAATACAGCGTGCTGTGTGGTGTTACAGGTAGAGAATACAGAGTGCTGTGTGGTGTTACAGGTGGAGAATAAAGCGTGCTGTGTGGTGTTACAGGTAGAGAATACAGCGTGCTGTGTAGTGTTACAGGTAGAGAATACAGCATGCTGTGTGGTGTTACAGGTAGAGAATACAGTGCTGTGTGGTGTTACAGGTAAAGAATACAGGGTGCTGTGTGGTGTTACAGGCAAAGAATACAGTGTGCTGTTACAGGTAGAGAATACAGTGCTGAGTGGTGTTAGAGGTAGAGAATACAGTGCTGTGTGGTGTTACAGGTAGAGAATACAGGGTGCTGTGTGGTGTTACAGGCAAAGAATACAGTGTGCTGTTACAGGTAGAGAATACAGTGCTGTGTGGTGTTACAGGTAGAGAATACAGTGCTGTGTGGTGTTACAGGTAGAGAATACAGTGTGCTGTGTGGTGTTACCGGTAGAGAATACAGCGTGCTGTGTGGTGTTACAGGTAGAGAATACAGCGTGCTGTGTGGTGTTACAGGTAGAGAATACAGCATGGTGTGTGGTGTTACAGGTAGCGAATACAGTGCTGTGTGGTGTTACAGGCAGAGAATACAGTGTGCTGTGTGGTGTTACAGGTAAAGAATACAGTGCTGTGTGGTGATACAGGTAGAGAATACAGCGCTGTGTGGTGTTACAGGTAGAGAATACACCGTGCTATAAGGTGTTACAGGTAGAGAATACAGCGTGCTGTGTGGTGTTACAGGTAGAGAATACAGTGTGCTGTGTGGTGTTACAGGTAGAGAATACAGTGCTGTGTGGTGTTACAGGTAGAGAATACAGTGCTGTGTGGTGTTACAGGTAGAAAATACAGTGTGCTGTGTGGTGTTACAGGTAGAGAATACAGTGTGCTGTGTGGTGTTACAGGTAGAGAATAAAGTGCTGTGTGGTGTTACAGGTAAAGAATACAGGGTGCTGTGTGGTGTTACAGGTAGAAAATACAGCGTGCTGTGTGGTGTTACAGGCAGAGAATACAGTGTGCTGTGTGGTGTTACAGGCAGAGCAGGACCGATTCTAGCTTTTTTGCCGCCTGAGGCGAAAACTGACAAAGCGCCCCCCCTTCCCTCAGAGCAATAGTCAGGGAGAGAAGATCCAGGACAGGCACAGTGCAGCATCGCAGTGTGTATGGGACAGCACTATAGATAACAGTGTGCTGTGACCAGATTTTTTAACTGTTTGAGCCACTATGGGCCCCCTGGGAGCTTCAAAACAAACTACAATCTACAACTGCTGACCTCTGACCTCAGGAGCCAGAGAAGAGCCATAAAACGGGCTGCTCTGTTAACTCTTTCAGTACTGCAGAATGTAGAGTATTACTGTGCATCACTTACATTCTGCTATACAGAAAGAGTTAACAGCAGAGCAGAACATTACTTTGATGCCTCTTCTCCGGCTCTTGCACTGTGCTGAGGTCAGCTGGGAGTTCAGCAGTGCAGAGAAGACATAATATAGCGTCCCCGCTGCTGGTAACTTTTTCTTTTCTACAGTGTCTAAGTGATGCAGAGTATAATAACTGCATTATTGAAAGGGTTAACAACAGGAGGCACTATATCTATGTCTAATGTGATGTGAATACCTGTGAATACGAGGCTTCCAGTGCCTCCTCAGCGCTTCTCATGAGGCAACTGACAGGAAACACAGCTGGGCACTGAGCCGTAACTAGTTGTAATGATAAGGACACAGGAGGCTGATGCCGCCCCCCTCAAAGGCTGTGTTATCTGCCGCCTGAGGCAAAGACTTCACGTCGCCTCATGGCAGATACGGGCCTCAGGCAGAGAATACAGTGTGCTGTTACAGGTAGAGAATACAGTGCTGTGCAGTGTTACAGGTAGAGAATACAGCGTGCTTTGTGGTGTTACAGGTAGAGAATACAGCGTGCTGTGTGGTGTTACAGGTAGAGAATACAGCGTGCTGTGTGGTGTTACAGGTAGAGGATACAGTGTGCTGTGAGGTGTTACAGGTAGAGAATACAGTGCTGTGTGGTGTTACAGGTAGAGAATACAGCGTGCTGTGTGGTGTTACAGGTAGAGAATACAGCGTGCTGTGTGGTGTTACAGGTAAAGAATACAGCGTGCTGTGTGGTGTTACAGGTAGAGAATACTGTGTGCCTTGTGGTGTTACAGGTAGAGAATAGTGTGCTGAGTGATGTTACAGGTAGAGAATACAGCTTGCTGTGTGGTGTTACAGGTAGAGAATACAGCGTGCTGTGTGGTGTTACAGGTAGAGAATACAGCGTGCTGTGTGGTGTTACAGGTAGAGAATACAGTGTGCTGTGTGGTGTTACAGGTAGAGAATACAGTGTGGTGTTACAGGTAGAGAATACAGCGTGCTGTGAGGTGTTACAGGTAGAGAATACAGCGTGCTGTGTGGTGTTACAGGTAGAGAATACTGTGTGCCTTGTGGTGTTACAGGTAGAGAATAGTGTGCTGTGTGATGTTATAGGTAGAGAACACAGTGTGCTGTGTGGTGTTACAGGTAGAGAATACAGTGCTGTGTGGTGTTACAGGTAGACAATACTGTGTGCCTTGTGGTGTTACAGGTAGAGAATACAGCGTGCTGTGTGGTGTTACAGGTAGAGAATACAGCGTGCTGTGTGGTGTTACAGGTAGAGAATACAGCGTGCTGTGTGGTGTTACAGGTAGAGAATACAGTGTGCTGTGTGGTGTTACAGGTAGAGAATACAGCGTGGTGTGTGGTGTTACAGGTAGCGAATACAGTGCTGTGTGGTGTTACAGGCAGAGAATACAGTGTGCTGTGTGGTGTTACAGGTAGAGAATACAGTGCTGTGTGGTGTTACAGGTAGAGAATACAGCGTGCTTTGTGGTGTTACAGGTAGAGAATACAGTGTGCTGTGTGATGTTACAGGTAGAGAATACAGCGTGCTGTGTGGTGTTACACGTAGAGAATACAGTGCTGTGTGGTGTTACAGGTAGAGAATACAGTGCTGTGTGGTGTTACAGGTAGAGGATACAGTGTGCTGTGAGGTGTTACAGGTAGAGAATACAGTGCTGTGTGGTGTTACAGGTAGAGAATACAGCATGCTGTGTGGTGTTACAGGTAAAGAATACAGCGTGCTGTGTGGTGTTACAGGTAGAGAATACTGTGTGCCTTGTGGTGTTACAGGTAGAGAATAGTGTGCTGAGTGATGTTATAGGTAGAGAATACAGCTTGCTGTGTGGTGTTACAGGTAGAGAATACAGTGTGCTGTGTGGTGTTACAGGTAGAGAATACAGTGTGCTGTGTGGTGTTACAGGTAGAGAATACAGCGCTGTGTGGTGTTACAGGTAAAGAATACAGCGTGCTGTGTGGTGTTACAGGTAGACAATACAGCGTGCTGTGTGGTGTTACAGGTAGAGAATACAGCGTGCTGTGTGGTGTTACAGGTAAAGAATACAGCGTGCTGTGTGGTGTTACAGGTAGAGAATACTGTGTGCCTTGTGGTGTTACAGGTAGAGAATAGTGTGCTGAGTGATGTTATAGGTAGAGAATACAGCTTGCTGTGTGGTGTTACAGGTAGAGAATACAGTGTGCTGTGTGGTGTTACAGGTAGAGAATACAGTGTGGTGTTACAGGTAGAGAATACAGCGTGCTGCGAGGTGTTACAGGTAGAGAATACAGTGTGCTGTGTGGTGTTACAGGTAGAGAATACAGTGCTGTGTGGTGTTACAGGTAGAGAATACTGTGTGCCTTGTGGTGTTACAGGTAGAGAATACAGCGTGCTGTGTGGTGTTACAGGTAGAGAATACAGTGTGCTGTGTGGTGTTACAGGTAGAGAAAACAGCGTGCTGTGTGGTGTTACAGGTAGAGAATACAGTGTGCTGTGTGGTGTTACAGGTAGAGAATACAGTGCTGTGTGGTGTTACAGGTAGAGAATACAGTGTGCTTTGTGGTGTTACAGGTAGAGAATACAGTGTGCTGTGTGATGTTACAGGTAGAGAATACAGCGTGCTGTGTGGTGTTACACGTAGAGAATACAACGTGCTGTGTGGTGTTACAGGTAGAGAATACAGCGCTGTGTGGTGTTACAGGTAGAGAATACTGTGTGCCTTGTGGTGTTACAGGTAGAGAATACAGTGTGCTATGTGGTGTTACAGGTAGAGAATACAGCGTGCTGTGTGGTGTTACAGGTAGAGACTACAGTGTGCTGTGTGGTGTTACAGGTAGAGAATACTGTGTGCCTTGTGGTGTTACAGGTAGAGAATACAGCGCTGTGTGGTGTTACAGGTAGAGAATACAGCATGCTGTGTGATGTTACAGGTAGAGAATACAGCGTGCTGTGTGATGTTACAGGTAGAGAATACAGCGTGCTGTGTGGTGTTACACGTAGAGAATACAACGTGCTGTGTGGTGTTACAGGTAGAGAATACAGTGTGCTGTGTGGTGTTACAGGTAGAGAATACAGCATGGTGTGTGGTGTTACAGGTAGAGAATACAGCGTGCTGTGTGGTGTTACAGGTAGAGAATACAGCGTGCTGTGTGGTGTTACAGGCAGAGAATACATTGTGCTGTGTGGTGTTACAGGTAGAGAATACAGTGCTGTGTGGTGTTACAGGTAGAGAATACAGCGTGCTGTGTGGTGTTACAGGTAGAGAATACAGCGTGCTGTGTGGTGTTACAGGTAGAGAATACAGCGTGCTGTGTGGTGTTGCAGGTAGAGAATACAGCGTGCTGTGTGGTGTTACAGGTAGAGAATACAACGTGCTGTGTGGTGTTACAGGTAGAGAATACAGCGTGCTGTGTGGTGTTACAGGTAGAGAATACAGCGTGCTGTGTGGTGTTACAGGTAGAGAATACAGTGTGCTGTGTGGTGTTACAGGTAGAGAATACAGTGTGCTGTATGGTGTTACAGGTAGAGAATACAGCATGGTGTGTGGTGTTACAGGTGGCGAATACAGTGCTGTGTGGTGTTACAGGCAGAGAATACAGTGTGCTGTGTGGTGTTACAGGTAGAGAATACAGCGTGCTGTGTGGTGTTACAGGTAGAGAATACAGCGTGCTTTGTGGTGTTACAGGTAGAGAATACAGTGTGCTGTGTGATGTTACAGGTAGAGAATACAGCGTGCTGTGTGGTGTTACACGTAGAGAATACAACGTGCTGTGTGGTGTTACAGGTAGAGAATACAGTGTGCTGTGTGGTGTTACAGGTAGAGAATACAGTGCTGTGTGGTGTTACAGGTAGAGAATACAGTGTACTGTGTGGTGTTACAGGTAGAGAATACAGTGCTGTGTGGTGTTACAGGTAGAGAATACAGCGCTGTGTGGTGTTACAGGTAGAGGATACAGCGTGCTGTGTGGTGTTACAGGTAGAGAATACAGCGTGCTGTGTGGTTTTACAGGTAGAGAATACAGCGTGCTGTGTGGTGTTACAGGTAAAGAATACAGCGTGCTGTGTGGTGTTACAGGTAGACAATATAGCGTGCTGTGTGGTGTTACAGGTAGAGAATACAGCGTGCTGTGTGGTGTTACAGGTAGAGAATACAGCGTGCTGTGTGGTGTTACAGGTAGAGAATACAGTGTGCTGTGTGGTGTTACAGGTAGAGAATACAGTGTGCTTTGTGGTCTTACGGGTAGAGAATACAGCGTGCTGTGTGGTGTTACAGGTAGAGAATACAGCGTGCTGTGTGGTGTTACAGGTAGAGAATACAGTGCTGTGTGGTGTTACAGGTAAAGAATACAGGGTGCTGTGTTGTGTTATAGGTAGAGAATACAGCATGCTGTGTGGTGTTACAGGTAGAGAATACAGGGTGCTGTGTGGTGTTACAGGCAAAGAATACAGTGTGCTGTTACAGGTAGAGAATACAGTGCTGTGTGGTGTTACAGGTAGAGAATACAGTGCTGTGTGGTGTTACAGGTAGAGAATACAGCGTGCTGTGTGGTGTTACAGGTAGAGAATACAGTGTGCTGTGTGGTGTTATAGGTAGAGAAAACAGCGTGCTGTGTGGTGTTACAGGTAGAGAATACAGCGTGCTGTGTGGTGTTACAGGTAGAGAATACAGCATGGTGTGTGGTGTTACAGGTAGCGAATACAGTGCTGTGTGGTGTTACAGGCAGAGAATACAGTGTGCTGTGTGGTGTTACAGGTAGAGAATACAGTGCTTTGTGGTGCTACAGGTAGAGAATACAGCGCTGTGTGGTGTTACAGGTAGAGAATACACCGTGCTATAAGGTGTTACAGGTAGAGAATACAGCGTGCTGTGTGGTGTTACAGGTAGAGAATACAGTGTGCTGTTTGGTGTTACAGGGAGAGAATACAGCGTGCTGTGTGGTGTTACAGGTAGAGAATACAGTGCTGTGTGGTGTTACAGGTAGAGAATACAGTGTGGTGTGTGGTGTTACAGGTAGAGAATACAGTGTGCTGTGTGGTGTTACAGGTAGAGAATACAGTGTGGTGTGTGGTGTTACAGGTAGAGAATAGTGTGCTGTGTGATGTTATAGGTAGAGAATACAGCTTGCTGTGTGGTGTTACAGGTAGAGAATACAGTGTGCTGTGTGGTGTTACAGGTAGAGAATACAGCGTTCTGTGTGGTGTTACAGGTAGACAATACAGCGTGCTGTGTGGTGTTACAGGTAGAGAATACAGCGTGCTGTGTGGTGTTACAGGTAAAGAATACAGCGTGCTGTGTGGTGTTACAGGTAGAGGATACTGTGTGCCTTGTGGTGTTACAGGTAGATAATAGTGTGCTGTGTGATGTTATAGGAAGAAAATACAGCTTGCTGTGTGGTGTTACAGGTAGAGAATACAGTGTGCTGTGTGGTGTTACAGGTAGAGAATACAGCGTGCTGTGTGGTGTTACAGGTAGAGAATACAGCGTGCTGTGTGGTGTTACAGGTAGAGAATACAGCGTGCTGTGTGGTGTTACAGGTAGAGAATACAGCGTGCTGTGTGGTGTTACAGGTAGAGAATACAGCATGCTGTGTGGTGTTACAGGTAGAAAATACAGCGTGCTGTGTGGTGTTACAGGTAGAGAATACAGCGTGCTGTGTGGTGTTACAGGTGGAGAATAAAGCGTGCTGTGTGGTGTTACAGGTAGAGAATACAGCGTGCTGTGTAGTGTTACAGGTAGAGAATACAGCATGCTGTGTGGTGTTACAGGTAGAGAATACAGTGCTGTGTGGTGTTACAGGTAAAGAATACAGGGTGCTGTGTGGTGTTACAGGCAAAGAATACAGTGTGCTGTTACAGGTAGAGAATACAGTGCTGTGTGGTGTTACAGGTAGAGAATACAGTGCTGTGTGGTGTTACAGGTAGAGAATACAGGGTGCTGTGTGGTGTTACAGGCAAAGAATACAGTGTGCTGTTACAGGTAGAGAATACAGTGCTGTGTGGTGTTACAGGTAGAGAATACAGTGCTGTGTGGTGTTACAGGTAGAGAATACAGTGTGCTGTGTGGTGTTACCGGTAGAGAAAACAGCGTGCTGTGTGGTGTTACAGGTAGAGAATACAGCGTGCTGTGTGGTGTTACAGGTAGAGAATACAGCATGGTGTGTGGTGTTACAGGTAGCGAATACAGTGCTGTGTGGTGTTACAGGCAGAGAATACAGTGTGCTGTGTGGTGTTACAGGTAAAGAATACAGTGCTGTGTGGTGATACAGGTAGAGAATACAGCGCTGTGTGGTGTTACAGGTAGAGAATACACCGTGCTATAAGGTGTTACAGGTAGAGAATACAGCGTGCTGTGTGGTGTTACAGGTAGAGAATACAGTGTGCTGTGTGGTGTTACAGGTAGAGAATACAGTGTGCTGTGTGGTGTTACAGGTAGAGAATACAGCGTGCTGTGTGGTGTTACAGGTAGAAAATACAGGGTGCTGTGTGGTGTTACAGGTAGAGAATAAAGTGCTGTGTGGTGTTACAGGTAAAGAATACAGGGTGCTGTGTGGTGTTACAGGTAGAAAATACAGCGTGCTGTGTGGTGTTACAGGCAGAGAATACAGTGTGCTGTGTGGTGTTACAGGCAGAGCAGGACCGATTCTAGCTTTTTTGCCGCCTGAGGCGAAAACTGACAAAGCGCCCCCCCCTTCCCTCAGAGCAATAGTCAGGGAGAGAAGATCCAGGACAGGCACAGTGCAGCATCGCAGTGTGTATGGGACAGCACTATAGATAACAGTGTGCTGTGACCAGATTTTTTAACTGTTTGAGCCACTATGGGCCCCCTGGGAGCTTCAAAACAAACTACAATCTACAACTGCTGACCTCTGACCTCAGGAGCCAGAGAAGAGCCATAAAACGGGCTGCTCTGTTAACTCTTTCAGTACTGCAGAATGTAGAGTATTACTGTGCATCACTTACATTCTGCTATACAGAAAGAGTTAACAGCAGAGCAGAACATTACTTTGATGCCTCTTCTCCGGCTCTTGCACTGTGCTGAGGTCAGCTGGGAGTTCAGCAGTGCAGAGAAGACATAATATAGCGTCCCCGCTGCTGGTAACTTTTTCTTTTCTACAGTGTCTAAGTGATGCAGAGTATAATAACTGCATTATTGAAAGGGTTAACAACAGGAGGCACTATATCTATGTCTAATGTGATGTGAATACCTGTGAATACGAGGCTTCCAGTGCCTCCTCAGCGCTTCTCATGAGGCAACTGACAGGAAACACAGCTGGGCACTGAGCCGTAACTAGTTGTAATGATAAGGACACAGGAGGCTGATGCCGCCCCCCTCAAGGGCTGTGTTATCTGCCGCCTGAGGCAAAGACTTCACGTCGCCTCATGGCAGATACGGGCCTCAGGCAGAGAATACAGTGTGCTGTTACAGGTAGAGAATACAGTGCTGTGCAGTGTTACAGGTAGAGAATACAGCGTGCTTTGTGGTGTTACAGGTAGAGAATACAGCGTGCTGTGTGGTGTTACAGGTAGAGAATACAGCGTGCTGTGTGGTGTTACAGGTAGAGGATACAGTGTGCTGTGAGGTGTTACAGGTAGAGAATACAGTGCTGTGTGGTGTTACAGGTAGAGAATACAGCGTGCTGTGTGGTGTTACAGGTAGAGAATACAGCGTGCTGTGTGGTGTTACAGGTAAAGAATACAGCGTGCTGTGTGGTGTTACAGGTAGAGAATACTGTGTGCCTTGTGGTGTTACAGGTAGAGAATAGTGTGCTGAGTGATGTTATAGGTAGAGAATACAGCTTGCTGTGTGGTGTTACAGGTAGAGAATACAGCGTGCTGTGTGGTGTTACAGGTAGAGAATACAGCGTGCTGTGTGGTGTTACAGGTAGAGAATACAGTGTGCTGTGTGGTGTTACAGGTAGAGAATACAGTGTGGTGTTACAGGTAGAGAATACAGCGTGCTGTGAGGTGTTACAGGTAGAGAATACAGCGTGCTGTGTGGTGTTACAGGTAGAGAATACTGTGTGCCTTGTGGTGTTACAGGTAGAGAATAGTGTGCTGTGTGATGTTATAGGTAGAGAACACAGTGTGCTGTGTGGTGTTACAGGTAGAGAATACAGTGCTGTGTGGTGTTACAGGTAGACAATACTGTGTGCCTTGTGGTGTTACAGGTAGAGAATACAGCGTGCTGTGTGGTGTTACAGGTAGAGAATACAGCGTGCTGTGTGGTGTTACAGGTAGAGAATACAGCGTGCTGTGTGGTGTTACAGGTAGAGAATACAGCGTGCTGTGTGGTGTTACAGGTAGAGAATACAGCATGGTGTGTGGTGTTACAGGTAGCGAATACAGTGCTGTGTGGTGTTACAGGCAGAGAATACAGTGTGCTGTGTGGTGTTACAGGTAGAGAATACAGTGCTGTGTGGTGTTACAGGTAGAGAATACAGCGTGCTTTGTGGTGTTACAGGTAGAGAATACAGTGTGCTGTGTGATGTTACAGGTAGAGAATACAGCGTGCTGTGTGGTGTTACACGTAGAGAATACAGTGCTGTGTGGTGTTACAGGTAGAGAATACAGTGCTGTGTGGTGTTACAGGTAGAGGATACAGTGTGCTGTGAGGTGTTACAGGTAGAGAATACAGCATGCTGTGTGGTGTTACAGGTAAAGAATACAGCGTGCTGTGTGGTGTTACAGGTAGAGAATACTGTGTGCCTTGTGGTGTTACAGGTAGAGAATAGTGTGCTGAGTGATGTTATAGGTAGAGAATACAGCTTGCTGTGTGGTGTTACAGGTAGAGAATACAGTGTGCTGTGTGGTGTTACAGGTAGAGAATACAGCGTGCTGTGTGGTGTTACAGGTAGAGAATACAGTGTGCTGTGTGGTGTTACAGGTAGAGAATACAGTGTGCTGTATGGTGTTACAGGTAGAGAATACAGCATGGTGTGTGGTGTTACAGGTGGCGAATACAGTGCTGTGTGGTGTTACAGGCAGAGAATACAGTGTGCTGTGTGGTGTTACAGGTAGAGAATACAGCGTGCTGTGTGGTGTTACAGGTAGAGAATACAGCGTGCTTTGTGGTGTTACAGGTAGAGAATACAGTGTGCTGTGTGATGTTACAGGTAGAGAATACAGCGTGCTGTGTGGTGTTACACGTAGAGAATACAACGTGCTGTGTGGTGTTACAGGTAGAGAATACAGTGTGCTGTGTGGTGTTACAGGTAGAGAATACAGTGCTGTGTGGTGTTACAGGTAGAGAATACAGTGTACTGTGTGGTGTTACAGGTAGAGAATACAGTGCTGTGTGGTGTTACAGGTAGAGAATACAGCGCTGTGTGGTGTTACAGGTAGAGGATACAGCGTGCTGTGTGGTGTTACAGGTAGAGAATACAGCGTGCTGTGTGGTTTTACAGGTAGAGAATACAGCGTGCTGTGTGGTGTTACAGGTAAAGAATACAGCGTGCTGTGTGGTGTTACAGGTAGACAATATAGCGTGCTGTGTGGTGTTACAGGTAGAGAATACAGCGTGCTGTGTGGTGTTACAGGTAAAGAATACAGCGTGCTGTGTGGTGTTACAGGTAGAGAATACAGTGTGCTGTGTGGTGTTACAGGTAGAGAATACAGTGTGCTTTGTGGTCTTACGGGTAGAGAATACAGCGTGCTGTGTGGTGTTACAGGTAGAGAATACAGCGTGCTGTGTGGTGTTACAGGTAGAGAATACAGTGCTGTGTGGTGTTACAGGTAAAGAATACAGGGTGCTGTGTTGTGTTATAGGTAGAGAATACAGCATGCTGTGTGGTGTTACAGGTAGAGAATACAGGGTGCTGTGTGGTGTTACAGGCAAAGAATACAGTGTGCTGTTACAGGTAGAGAATACAGTGCTGTGTGGTGTTACAGGTAGAGAATACAGTGCTGTGTGGTGTTACAGGTAGAGAATACAGCGTGCTGTGTGGTGTTACAGGTAGAGAATACAGTGTGCTGTGTGGTGTTATAGGTAGAGAAAACAGCGTGCTGTGTGGTGTTACAGGTAGAGAATACAGTGTGCTGTGTGGTGTTACAGGTAGAGAATACAGCATGGTGTGTGGTGTTACAGGTAGCGAATACAGTGCTGTGTGGTGTTACAGGCAGAGAATACAGTGTGCTGTGTGGTGTTACAGGTAGAGAATACAGTGCTTTGTGGTGCTACAGGTAGAGAATACAGCGCTGTGTGGTGTTACAGGTAGAGAATACACCGTGCTATAAGGTGTTACAGGTAGAGAATACAGCGTGCTGTGTGGTGTTACAGGTAGAGAATACAGTGTGCTGTGTGGTGTTACAGGTAGAGAATACAGCGTGCTGTGTGGTGTTACAGGTAGAGAATACAGTGCTGTGTGGTGTTACAGGTAGAGAATACAGTGTGGTGTGTGGTGTTACAGGTAGAGAATACAGTGTGCTGTGTGGTGTTACAGGTAGAGAATACAGTGTGGTGTGTGGTGTTACAGGTAGAGAATAGTGTGCTGTGTGATGTTATAGGTAGAGAATACAGCTTGCTGTGTGGTGTTACAGGTAGACAATACAGCGTGCTGTGTGGTGTTACAGGTAGAGAATACAGCGTACTGTGTGGTGTTACAGGTAGACAATACAGCGTGCTGTGTGGTGTTACAGGTAGAGAATACAGCGTGCTGTGTGGTGTTACAGGTAAAGAATACAGCGTGCTGTGTGGTGTTACAGGTAGAGGATACTGTGTGCCTTGTGGTGTTACAGGTAGATAATAGTGTGCTGTGTGATGTTATAGGAAGAAAATACAGCTTGCTGTGTGGTGTTACAGGTAGAGAATACAGTGTGCTGTGTGGTGTTACAGGTAGAGAATACAGCGTGCTGTGTGGTATTACAGGTAGAGAATACAGCGTGCTGTGTGGTGTTACAGGTAGAGAATACAGCGTGCTGTGTGGTGTTACAGGTAGAGAATACAGCGTGCTGTGTGGTGTTACAGGTAGAGAATACAGCATGCTGTGTGGTGTTACAGGTAGAAAATACAGCGTGCTGTGTGGTGTTACAGGTAGAGAATACAGCGTGCTGTGTGGTGTTACAGGTGGAGAATAAAGCGTGCTGTGTGGTGTTACAGGTAGAGAATACAGCGTGCTGTGTAGTGTTACAGGTAGAGAATACAGCATGCTGTGTGGTGTTACAGGTAGAGAATACAGTGCTGTGTGGTGTTACAGGTAAAGAATACAGGGTGCTGTGTGGTGTTACAGGCAAAGAATACAGTGTGCTGTTACAGGTAGAGAATACAGTGCTGTGTGGTGTTACAGGTAGAGAATACAGTGCTGTGTGGTGTTACAGGTAGAGAATACAGGGTGCTGTGTGGTGTTACAGGCAAAGAATACAGTGTGCTGTTACAGGTAGAGAATACAGTGCTGTGTGGTGTTACAGGTAGAGAATACAGTGCTGTGTGGTGTTACAGGTAGAGAATACAGTGTGCTGTGTGGTGTTACCGGTAGAGAAAACAGCGTGCTGTGTGGTGTTACAGGTAGAGAATACAGCGTGCTGTGTGGTGTTACAGGTAGAGAATACAGCATGGTGTGTGGTGTTACAGGTAGCGAATACAGTGCTGTGTGGTGTTACAGGCAGAGAATACAGTGTGCTGTGTGGTGTTACAGGTAAAGAATACAGTGCTGTGTGGTGATACAGGTAGAGAATACAGCGCTGTGTGGTGTTACAGGTAGAGAATACACCGTGCTATAAGGTGTTACAGGTAGAGAATACAGCGTGCTGTGTGGTGTTACAGGTAGAGAATACAGTGTGCTGTGTGGTGTTACAGGTAGAGAATACAGCGTGCTGTGTGGTGTTACAGGTAGAGAATACAGCGTGCTGTGTGGTGTTACAGGTAGAAAATACAGGGTGCTGTGTGGTGTTACAGGTAGAGAATAAAGTGCTGTGTGGTGTTACAGGTAAAGAATACAGGGTGCTGTGTGGTGTTACAGGTAGAAAATACAGCGTGCTGTGTGGTGTTACAGGCAGAGAATACAGTGTGCTGTGTGGTGTTACAGGCAGAGCAGGACCGATTCTAGCTTTTTTGCCGCCTGAGGCGAAAACTGACAAAGCGCCCCCCCCTTCCCTCAGAGCAATAGTCAGGGAGAGAAGATCCAGGACAGGCACAGTGCAGCATCGCAGTGTGTATGGGACAGCACTATAGATAACAGTGTGCTGTGACCAGATTTTTTAACTGTTTGAGCCACTATGGGCCCCCTGGGAGCTTCAAAACAAACTACAATCTACAACTGCTGACCTCTGACCTCAGGAGCCAGAGAAGAGCCATAAAACGGGCTGCTCTGTTAACTCTTTCAGTACTGCAGAATGTAGAGTATTACTGTGCATCACTTACATTCTGCTATACAGAAAGAGTTAACAGCAGAGCAGAACATTACTTTGATGCCTCTTCTCCGGCTCTTGCACTGTGCTGAGGTCAGCTGGGAGTTCAGCAGTGCAGAGAAGACATAATATAGCGTCCCCGCTGCTGGTAACTTTTTCTTTTCTACAGTGTCTAAGTGATGCAGAGTATAATAACTGCATTATTGAAAGGGTTAACAACAGGAGGCACTATATCTATGTCTAATGTGATGTGAATACCTGTGAATACGAGGCTTCCAGTGCCTCCTCAGCGCTTCTCATGAGGCAACTGACAGGAAACACAGCTGGGCACTGAGCCGTAACTAGTTGTAATGATAAGGACACAGGAGGCTGATGCCGCCCCCCTCAAGGGCTGTGTTATCTGCCGCCTGAGGCAAAGACTTCACGTCGCCTCATGGCAGATACGGGCCTCAGGCAGAGAATACAGTGTGCTGTTACAGGTAGAGAATACAGTGCTGTGCAGTGTTACAGGTAGAGAATACAGCGTGCTTTGTGGTGTTACAGGTAGAGAATACAGCGTGCTGTGTGGTGTTACAGGTAGAGAATACAGCGTGCTGTGTGGTGTTACAGGTAGAGGATACAGTGTGCTGTGAGGTGTTACAGGTAGAGAATACAGTGCTGTGTGGTGTTACAGGTAGAGAATACAGCGTGCTGTGTGGTGTTACAGGTAGAGAATACAGCGTGCTGTGTGGTGTTACAGGTAAAGAATACAGCGTGCTGTGTGGTGTTACAGGTAGAGAATACTGTGTGCCTTGTGGTGTTACAGGTAGAGAATAGTGTGCTGAGTGATGTTATAGGTAGAGAATACAGCTTGCTGTGTGGTGTTACAGGTAGAGAATACAGCGTGCTGTGTGGTGTTACAGGTAGAGAATACAGCGTGCTGTGTGGTGTTACAGGTAGAGAATACAGTGTGCTGTGTGGTGTTACAGGTAGAGAATACAGTGTGGTGTTACAGGTAGAGAATACAGCGTGCTGTGAGGTGTTACAGGTAGAGAATACAGCGTGCTGTGTGGTGTTACAGGTAGAGAATACTGTGTGCCTTGTGGTGTTACAGGTACAGAATAGTGTGCTGTGTGATGTTATAGGTAGAGAACACAGTGTGCTGTGTGGTGTTACAGGTAGAGAATACAGTGCTGTGTGGTGTTACAGGTAGACAATACTGTGTGCCTTGTGGTGTTACAGGTAGAGAATACAGCGTGCTGTGTGGTGTTACAGGTAGAGAATACAGCGTGCTGTGTGGTGTTACAGGTAGAGAATACAGCGTGCTGTGTGGTGTTACAGGTAGAGAATACAGTGTGCTGTGTGGTGTTACAGGTAGAGAATACAGCATGGTGTGTGGTGTTACAGGTAGCGAATACAGTGCTGTGTGGTGTTACAGGCAGAGAATACAGTGTGCTGTGTGGTGTTACAGGTAGAGAATACAGTGCTGTGTGGTGTTACAGGTAGAGAATACAGCGTGCTTTGTGGTGTTACAGGTAGAGAATACAGTGTGCTGTGTGATGTTACAGGTAGAGAATACAGCGTGCTGTGTGGTGTTACACGTAGAGAATACAGTGCTGTGTGGTGTTACAGGTAGAGAATACAGTGCTGTGTGGTGTTACAGGTAGAGGATACAGTGTGCTGTGAGGTGTTACAGGTAGAGAATACAGCATGCTGTGTGGTGTTACAGGTAAAGAATACAGCGTGCTGTGTGGTGTTACAGGTAGAGAATACTGTGTGCCTTGTGGTGTTACAGGTAGAGAATAGTGTGCTGAGTGATGTTATAGGTAGAGAATACAGCGTGCTGTGTGGTGTTACAGGTAGAGAATACAGTGTGCTGTGTGGTGTTACAGGTAGAGAATACAGCGCTGTGTGGTGTTACAGGTAAAGAATACAGCGTGCTGTGTGGTGTTACAGGTAGACAATACAGCGTGCTGTGTGGTGTTACAGGTAGAGAATACAGCGTGCTGTGTGGTGTTACAGGTAAAGAATACAGCGTGCTGTGTGGTGTTACAGGTAGAGAATACTGTGTGCCTTGTGGTGTTACAGGTAGAGAATAGTGTGCTGAGTGATGTTATAGGTAGAGAATACAGCTTGCTGTGTGGTGTTACAGGTAGAGAATACAGTGTGCTGTGTGGTGTTACAGGTAGAGAATACAGTGTGGTGTTACAGGTAGAGAATACAGCGTGCTGCGAGGTGTTACAGGTAGAGAATACAGTGTGCTGTGTGGTGTTACAGGTAGAGAATACAGTGCTGTGTGGTGTTACAGGTAGAGAATACTGTGTGCCTTGTGGTGTTACAGGTAGAGAATACAGCGTGCTGTGTGGTGTTACAGGTAGAGAATACAGTGTGCTGTGTGGTGTTACAGGTAGAGAAAACAGCGTGCTGTGTGGTGTTACAGGTAGAGAATACAGTGTGCTGTGTGGTGTTACAGGTAGAGAATACAGTGCTGTGTGGTGTTACAGGTAGAGAATACAGCGTGCTTTGTGGTGTTACAGGTAGAGAATACAGTGTGCTGTGTGATGTTACAGGTAGAGAATACAGCGTGCTGTGTGGTGTTACACGTAGAGAATACAACGTGCTGTGTGGTGTTACAGGTAGAGAATACAGCGCTGTGTGGTGTTACAGGTAGAGAATACTGTGTGCCTTGTGGTGTTACAGGTAGAGAATACAGTGTGCTATGTGGTGTTACAGGTAGAGAATACAGCGTGCTGTGTGGTGTTACAGGTAGAGACTACAGTGTGCTGTGTGGTGTTACAGGTAGAGAATACTGTGTGCCTTGTGGTGTTACAGGTAGAGAATACAGCGCTGTGTGGTGTTACAGGTAGAGAATACAGCATGCTGTGTGATGTTACAGGTAGAGAATACAGCGTGCTGTGTGATGTTACAGGTAGAGAATACAGCGTGCTGTGTGGTGTTACACGTAGAGAATACAACGTGCTGTGTGGTGTTACAGGTAGAGAATACAGTGTGCTGTGTGGTGTTACAGGTAGAGAATACAGCATGGTGTGTGGTGTTACAGGTAGCGAATACAGCGTGCTGTGTGGTGTTACAGGTAGAGAATACAGCGTGCTGTGTGGTGTTACAGGCAGAGAATACATTGTGCTGTGTGGTGTTACAGGTAGAGAATACAGTGCTGTGTGGTGTTACAGGTAGAGAATACAGCGTGCTGTGTGGTGTTACAGGTAGAGAATACAGCGTGCTGTGTGGTGTTACAGGTAGAGAATACAGCGTGCTGTGTGGTGTTGCAGGTAGAGAATACAGCGTGCTGTGTGGTGTTACAGGTAGAGAATACAACGTGCTGTGTGGTGTTACAGGTAGAGAATACAGCGTGCTGTGTGGTGTTACAGGTAGAGAATACAGCGTGCTGTGTGGTGTTACAGGTAGAGAATACAGTGTGCTGTGTGGTGTTACAGGTAGAGAATACAGTGTGCTGTATGGTGTTACAGGTAGAGAATACAGCATGGTGTGTGGTGTTACAGGTGGCGAATACAGTGCTGTGTGGTGTTACAGGCAGAGAATACAGTGTGCTGTGTGGTGTTACAGGTAGAGAATACAGCGTGCTGTGTGGTGTTACAGGTAGAGAATACAGCGTGCTTTGTGGTGTTACAGGTAGAGAATACAGTGTGCTGTGTGATGTTACAGGTAGAGAATACAGCGTGCTGTGTGGTGTTACACGTAGAGAATACAACGTGCTGTGTGGTGTTACAGGTAGAGAATACAGTGTGCTGTGTGGTGTTACAGGTAGAGAATACAGTGCTGTGTGGTGTTACAGGTAGAGAATACAGTGTACTGTGTGGTGTTACAGGTAGAGAATACAGTGCTGTGTGGTGTTACAGGTAGAGAATACAGCGCTGTGTGGTGTTACAGGTAGAGGATACAGCGTGCTGTGTGGTGTTACAGGTAGAGAATACAGCGTGCTGTGTGGTTTTACAGGTAGAGAATACAGCGTGCTGTGTGGTGTTACAGGTAAAGAATACAGCGTGCTGTGTGGTGTTACAGGTAGACAATATAGCGTGCTGTGTGGTGTTACAGGTAGAGAATACAGCGTGCTGTGTGGTGTTACAGGTAAAGAATACAGCGTGCTGTGTGGTGTTACAGGTAGAGAATACAGTGTGCTGTGTGGTGTTACAGGTAGAGAATACAGTGTGCTTTGTGGTCTTACGGGTAGAGAATACAGCGTGCTGTGTGGTGTTACAGGTAGAGAATACAGCGTGCTGTGTGGTGTTACAGGTAGAGAATACAGTGCTGTGTGGTGTTACAGGTAAAGAATACAGGGTGCTGTGTTGTGTTACAGGTAGAGAATACAGCATGCTGTGTGGTGTTACAGGTAGAGAATACATGGTGCTGTGTGGTGTTACAGGCAAAGAATACAGTGTGCTGTTACAGGTAGAGAATACAGTGCTGTGTGGTGTTACAGGTAGAGAATACAGTGCTGTGTGGTGTTACAGGTAGAGAATACAGCGTGCTGTGTGGTGTTACAGGTAGAGAATACAGTGTGCTGTGTGGTGTTATAGGTAGAGAAAACAGCGTGCTGTGTGGTGTTACAGGTAGAGAATACAGCGTGCTGTGTGGTGTTACAGGTAGAGAATACAGCATGGTGTGTGGTGTTACAGGTAGCGAATACAGTGCTGTGTGGTGTTACAGGCAGAGAATACAGTGTGCTGTGTGGTGTTACAGGTAGAGAATACAGTGCTTTGTGGTGCTACAGGTAGAGAATACAGCGCTGTGTGGTGTTACAGGTAGAGAATACACCGTGCTATAAGGTGTTACAGGTAGAGAATACAGCGTGCTGTGTGGTGTTACAGGTAGAGAATACAGTGTGCTGTGTGGTGTTACAGGGAGAGAATACAGCGTGCTGTGTGGTGTTACAGGTAGAGAATACAGTGCTGTGTGGTGTTACAGGTAGAGAATACAGTGTGGTGTGTGGTGTTACAGGTAGAGAATACAGTGTGCTGTGTGGTGTTACAGGTAGAGAATACAGTGTGGTGTGTGGTGTTACAGGTAGAGAATAGTGTGCTGTGTGATGTTATAGGTAGAGAATACAGCTTGCTGTGTGGTGTTACAGGTAGACAATACAGCGTGCTGTGTGGTGTTACAGGTAGAGAATACAGCGTACTGTGTGGTGTTACAGGTAGACAATACAGCGTGCTGTGTGGTGTTACAGGTAGAGAATACAGCGTGCTGTGTGGTGTTACAGGTAAAGAATACAGCGTGCTGTGTGGTGTTACAGGTAGAGGATACTGTGTGCCTTGTGGTGTTACAGGTAGATAATAGTGTGCTGTGTGATGTTATAGGAAGAAAATACAGCTTGCTGTGTGGTGTTACAGGTAGAGAATACAGTGTGCTGTGTGGTGTTACAGGTAGAGAATACAGTGTGCTTTGTGGTGTTACAGGTAGAGAATACAGCGTGCTGTGTGGTGTTACAGGTAGAGAATACAGCGTGCTGTGTGGTGTTACAGGTAGAGAATACAGCGTGCTGTGTGGTGTTACAGGTAGAGAATACAGCGTGCTGTGTGGTGTTACAGGTAGAGAATACAGCATGCTGTGTGGTGTTACAGGTAGAAAATACAGCGTGCTGTGTGGTGTTACAGGTAGAGAATACAGCGTGCTGTGTGGTGTTACAGGTGGAGAATAAAGCGTGCTGTGTGGTGTTACAGGTAGAGAATACAGCGTGCTGTGTAGTGTTACAGGTAGAGAATACAGCATGCTGTGTGGTGTTACAGGTAGAGAATACAGTGCTGTGTGGTGTTACAGGTAAAGAATACAGGGTGCTGTGTGGTGTTACAGGCAAAGAATACAGTGTGCTGTTACAGGTAGAGAATACAGTGCTGTGTGGTGTTACAGGTAGAGAATACAGTGCTGTGTGGTGTTACAGGTAGAGAATACAGGGTGCTGTGTGGTGTTACAGGCAAAGAATACAGTGTGCTGTTACAGGTAGAGAATACAGTGCTGTGTGGTGTTACAGGTAGAGAATACAGTGCTGTGTGGTGTTACAGGTAGAGAATACAGTGTGCTGTGTGGTGTTACCGGTAGAGAAAACAGCGTGCTGTGTGGTGTTACAGGTAGAGAATACAGCGTGCTGTGTGGTGTTACAGGTAGAGAATACAGCATGGTGTGTGGTGTTACAGGTAGCGAATACAGTGCTGTGTGGTGTTACAGGCAGAGAATACAGTGTGCTGTGTGGTGTTACAGGTAAAGAATACAGTGCTGTGTGGTGATACAGGTAGAGAATACAGCGCTGTGTGGTGTTACAGGTAGAGAATACACCGTGCTATAAGGTGTTACAGGTAGAGAATACAGCGTGCTGTGTGGTGTTACAGGTAGAGAATACAGTGTGCTGTGTGGTGTTACAGGTAGAGAATACAGCGTGCTGTGTGGTGTTACAGGTAGAGAATACAGCGTGCTGTGTGGTGTTACAGGTAGAAAATACAGGGTGCTGTGTGGTGTTACAGGTAGAGAATAAAGTGCTGTGTGGTGTTACAGGTAAAGAATACAGGGTGCTGTGTGGTGTTACAGGTAGAAAATACAGCGTGCTGTGTGGTGTTACAGGCAGAGAATACAGTGTGCTGTGTGGTGTTACAGGCAGAGCAGGACCGATTCTAGCTTTTTTGCCGCCTGAGGCGAAAACTGACAAAGCGCCCCCCCCTTCCCTCAGAGCAATAGTCAGGGAGAGAAGATCCAGGACAGGCACAGTGCAGCATCGCAGTGTGTATGGGACAGCACTATAGATAACAGTGTGCTGTGACCAGATTTTTTAACTGTTTGAGCCACTATGGGCCCCCTGGGAGCTTCAAAACAAACTACAATCTACAACTGCTGACCTCTGACCTCAGGAGCCAGAGAAGAGCCATAAAACGGGCTGCTCTGTTAACTCTTTCAGTACTGCAGAATGTAGAGTATTACTGTGCATCACTTACATTCTGCTATACAGAAAGAGTTAACAGCAGAGCAGAACATTACTTTGATGCCTCTTCTCCGGCTCTTGCACTGTGCTGAGGTCAGCTGGGAGTTCAGCAGTGCAGAGAAGACATAATATAGCGTCCCCGCTGCTGGTAACTTTTTCTTTTCTACAGTGTCTAAGTGATGCAGAGTATAATAACTGCATTATTGAAAGGGTTAACAACAGGAGGCACTATATCTATGTCTAATGTGATGTGAATACCTGTGAATACGAGGCTTCCAGTGCCTCCTCAGCGCTTCTCATGAGGCAACTGACAGGAAACACAGCTGGGCACTGAGCCGTAACTAGTTGTAATGATAAGGACACAGGAGGCTGATGCCGCCCCCCTCAAGGGCTGTGTTATCTGCCGCCTGAGGCGAACACTTCACCTCGCCTCATGGCAGATACGGGCCTCAGGCAGAGAATACAGTGTGCTGTTACAGGTAGAGAATACAGTGCTGTGCAGTGTTACAGGTAGAGAATACAGCGTGCTTTGTGGTGTTACAGGTAGAGAATACAGCGTGCTGTGTGGTGTTACAGGTAGAGAATACAGCGTGCTGTGTGGTGTTACAGTTAGAGGATACAGTGTGCTGTGAGGTGTTACAGGTAGAGAATACAGTGCTGTGTGGTGTTACAGGTAGAGAATACAGCGTGCTGTGTGGTGTTACAGGTAGAGAATACAGCGTGCTGTGTGGTGTTACAGGTAAAGAATACAGCGTGCTGTGTGGTGTTACAGGTAGAGAATACTGTGTGCCTTGTGGTGTTACAGGTAGAGAATAGTGTGCTGAGTGATGTTATAGGTAGAGAATACAGCTTGCTGTGTGGTGTTACAGGTAGAGAATACAGTGTGCTGTGTGGTGTTACAGGTAGAGAATACAGTGTGGTGTTACAGGTAGAGAATACAGCGTGCTGTGAGGTGTTACAGGTAGAGAATACAGCGTGCTGTGTGGTGTTACAGGTAGAGAATACTGTGTGTCTTGTGGTGTTACAGGTAGAGAATAGTGTGCTGTGTGATGTTATAGGTAGAGAACACAGTGTGCTGTGTGGTGTTACAGGTAGAGAATACAGTGCTGTGTGGTGTTACAGGTAGACAATACTGTGTGCCTTGTGGTGTTACAGGTAGAGAATACAGCGTGCTGTGTGGTGTTACAGGTAGAGAATACAGCGTGCTGTGTGGTGTTACAGGTAGAGAATACAGTGTGCTGTGTGGTGTTACAGGTAGAGAATACAGTGTGCTGTGTGGTGTTACAGGTAGAGAATACAGCATGGTGTGTGGTGTTACAGGTAGCGAATACAGTGCTGTGTGGTGTTACAGGCAGAGAATACAGTGTGCTGTGTGGTGTTACAGGTAGAGAATACAGTGCTGTGTGGTGTTACAGGTAGAGAATACAGCGTGCTTTGTGGTGTTACAGGTAGAGAATACAGTGTGCTGTGTGATGTTACAGGTAGAGAATACAGCGTGCTGTGTGGTGTTACACGTAGAGAATACAGTGCTGTGTGGTGTTACAGGTAGAGAATACAGTGCTGTGTGGTGTTACAGGTAGAGGATACAGTGTGCTGTGAGGTGTTACAGGTAGAGAATACAGTGCTGTGTGGTGTTACAGGTAGAGAATACAGCATGCTGTGTGGTGTTACAGGTAAAGAATACAGCGTGCTGTGTGGTGTTACAGGTAGAGAATACTGTGTGCCTTGTGGTGTTACAGGTAGAGAATAGTGTGCTGAGTGATGTTATAGGTAGAGAATACAGCTTGCTGTGTGGTGTTACAGGTAGAGAATACAGTGTGCTGTGTGGTGTTACAGGTAGAGAATACAGCGCTGTGTGGTGTTACAGGTAAAGAATACAGCGTGCTGTGTGGTGTTACAGGTAGACAATACAGCGTGCTGTGTGGTGTTACAGGTAGAGAATACAGCGTGCTGTGTGGTGTTACAGGTAAAGAATACAGCGTGCTGTGTGGTGTTACAGGTAGAGAATACTGTGTGCCTTGTGGTGTTACAGGTAGAGAATAGTGTGCTGAGTGATGTTATAGGTAGAGAATACAGCTTGCTGTGTGGTGTTACAGGTAGAGAATACAGTGTGCTGTGTGGTGTTACAGGTAGAGAATACAGTGTGGTGTTACAGGTAGAGAATACAGCGTGCTGCGAGGTGTTACAGGTAGAGAATACAGTGTGCTGTGTGGTGTTACAGGTAGAGAATACAGTGCTGTGTGGTGTTACAGGTAGAGAATACTGTGTGCCTTGTGGTGTTACAGGTAGAGAATACAGCGTGCTGTGTGGTGTTACAGGTAGAGAATACAGTGTGCTGTGTGGTGTTACAGGTAGAGAAAACAGCGTGCTGTGTGGTGTTACAGGTAGAGAATACAGTGTGCTGTGTGGTGTTACAGGTAGAGAATACAGTGCTGTGTGGTGTTACAGGTAGAGAATACAGCGTGCTTTGTGGTGTTACAGGTAGAGAATACAGTGTGCTGTGTGATGTTACAGGTAGAGAATACAGCGTGCTGTGTGGTGTTACACGTAGAGAATACAACGTGCTGTGTGGTGTTACAGGTAGAGAATACAGCGCTGTGTGGTGTTACAGGTAGAGAATACTGTGTGCCTTGTGGTGTTACAGGTAGAGAATACAGTGTGCTATGTGGTGTTACAGGTAGAGAATACAGCGTGCTGTGTGGTGTTACAGGTAGAGACTACAGTGTGCTGTGTGGTGTTACAGGTAGAGAATACTGTGTGCCTTGTGGTGTTACAGGTAGAGAATACAGCGCTGTGTGGTGTTACAGGTAGAGAATACAGCATGCTGTGTGATGTTACAGGTAGAGAATACAGCGTGCTGTGTGATGTTACAGGTAGAGAATACAGCGTGCTGTGTGGTGTTACACGTAGAGAATACAACGTGCTGTGTGGTGTTACAGGTAGAGAATACAGTGTGCTGTGTGGTGTTACAGGTAGAGAATACAGCATGGTGTGTGGTGTTACAGGTAGCGAATACAGCGTGCTGTGTGGTGTTACAGGTAGAGAATACAGCGTGCTGTGTGGTGTTACAGGCAGAGAATACATTGTGCTGTGTGGTGTTACAGGTAGAGAATACAGTGCTGTGTGGTGTTACAGGTAGAGAATACAGCGTGCTGTGTGGTGTTACAGGTAGAGAATACAGCGTGCTGTGTGGTGTTACAGGTAGAGAATACAGCGTGCTGTGTGGTGTTGCAGGTAGAGAATACAGCGTGCTGTGTGGTGTTACAGGTAGAGAATACAGTGTGCTGTGTGGCGTTACAGGTAGAGAATACAGCGTGCTGTGTGGTGTTACAGGTAGAGAATACAGTGCTGTGTGGTGTTACAGGTAGAGAATACAGTGCTGTGTGGTGTTACAGGTAGAGAATACAGTGTACTGTGTGGTGTTACAGGTAGAGAATACAGTGTACTGTGTGGTGTTACAGGTAGAGAATACAGTGTACTGTGTGGTGTTACAGGTAGAGAATACAGCGTGCTGTGTGGTGTTACAGGTAGAGAATACAGTGTGCTGTGTGGTGTTACAGGTAGAGAATACAGCGTGCTGTGTGGTGTTACAGGTAGAGAATACAGTGTGCTGTGTGGTGTTATAGGTAGAGAATACAGCGTGCTGTGTGGTGTTACAGGTAGAGAATACAGTGCTGTGTGGTGTTACAGGTAGAGAATACAGATTTTTGTTTGTTTCAAAACTGGGATAGGTAGGTAAGTAATGCTTTATGCTTCTGCAGCAGTTTCAATTTTTTAACCTTCTTTGTGGAGTTCCCCTTTAAGTCAATTTGATATATGCTAGGCCCTTATGCTAGGCCCCCATCTGAGCCAACAATGCTAATGCCTCTCCCAGACTTTCCGTGAATTATATTAATAAAAATCAGTTAAAGGGGTCATCCAGCGCTACAAAAACATGGCCACTTTCCCCCTACTGTTGTCTCCAGTTTGGGTGGGGTTTTGAAACTCAGTTCCATTGAAGTAAATGGAGCTTAATTGCAAACTACACCTGAACTGGAGACAACAGTAGGGGGGAAAGTGGCCATGTTTTTGTAGCGCTGGATAACCCCTTTAAAAATATCATATCCATTATTTGTAGGTTACAAACATTCTTATTAAACAATATGATGATATTTAGTAGAAAAACAAAATAGCTGCACTAAAACTTGAAAAAGCAAGTGCAGATGAACGATTACACGTCATAAATTGCCATTTAAACCTTATAGATGCCTTTAAACCAGGGGTGGGGAACCTCCGGCCCGCGGGCCGCATCCGGCCCCTGAGACCTCCCGATGCGGCCCGCGGCCCGCAGCTCCCCTGTGATGCTCACCGCTCTGCTGGGGAAGAAGCCGGCATACACCGCATCCTCCGGTGTCTGTGACAGCTGGCGGACACCGGAGGATGCTGTCTGTGCCGGCTTCTTCCCCAGCAGAGCGGCGCGTGTCTTTAGTCTCCTGCGGGCCGCGCGCGATGACGTCATTTCATCGCGCGCCGCCTGCAGGAGAAGACCGGCACAGAGGACCTGGGAGAGAAGAGGACCTGGACTGCGTGGGAGCGGAGGTAAGGTGAGTGGGATGTTTATTTTTTTTATTTGGGGGTTTGGGGGGGGGACAACTAGGCTACCAGGGACATGACTGATGGGGGGGGACAACTAGGCTACCAGGGACATGACTGATGGGGGGGGGGGTGAATAACTAGGCTACCAGGGACATAACTGATGGGGGGGGGGGGGGGACAACTAGGCTACCAGGGACATGCCTGATGGGGGTTAACTAGGCTACCAGGGACATGCCTGATGGGGGGGGGGGGAATAACTAGGCTACCAGAGACATGACTGATGGGGGGGGGGGGAATAACTAGGCTACCAGGGACATGACTGATGGGGGGGGACAACTAGGCTACCAGGGACATGACTGATGGGGGGGGACAACTAGGCTACCAGGGACATGACTGATGGGGGGGGACAACTAGGCTACCAGGGACATGACTGATGGGGGGGGGGGGGAATAACTAGGCTACCAGGGACATAACTGATGGGGGGGGGGGACAACTAGGCAACCAGGGACATGCCTGATGGGGGGTAACTAGGCTACCAGGGACATGCCTGATGGGGGGGGGGGAATAACTAGGCTACCAGAGACATGACTGATGGGGGGGGAATAACTAGGCTACCAGGGACATGACTGATGGGGGGGGGACAACTAGGCTACCAGGGACATGACTGATGGGGGGACAACTAGGCTACCAGGGACATGACTGATGGGGGGGGGGAATAACTAGGCTACCAGGGACATAACTGATGGGGGGGGGGGACAACTAGGCTACCAGGGACATGCCTGATGGGGGTTAACTAGGCTACCAGGGACATGCCTGATGGGGGGGGGGGGGAATAACTAGGCTACCAGAGACATGACTGATGGGGGGGGGGGGAATAACTAGGCTACCAGGGACATAACTGATGGGGGGGGGGGGACAACTAGGCTACCAGGGACATGCCTGATGGGGGTTAACTAGGCTACCAGGGACATGCCTGATGGGGGGGGGGGGGAATAACTAGGCTACCAGGGACATGCCTGATGGGGGGGGGACAACTAGGCCACCGGGGACATGACTGATGGGGGGGACAACTAGGCTACCAGGGACATGACTGATGGGGGGGACAACTAGGCTACCAGAGACATGACTGATGGGGGGGGGGGGGACAACTAGGCTACCAGGGACATGACTGATGGGGGGACAACTAGGCTACCAGGGACATGACTGATGGGGGGGACAACTAGGCTACCAGAGACATGACTGATGGGGGGGGGGGGACAACTAGGCTACCAGGGACATGACTGATGGGGGGGGACAACTAGGCTACCAGGGACATGACTGATGGGGGGATAACTAGGCCACCAGGGACATGACTGATGGGGGAGACAACTAGGCTACCAGAGACATGACTGATGGGGGGGAATAACTAGGCTACCAGGGACATGACTGATGGGGGGATAACTAGGCCACCAGGGACATGACTGATGGGGGAGACAACTAGGCTACCAGAGACATGACTGATGGGGGGGGGGAATAACTAGGCTACCAGGGACATGACTGATGGGGGGGGAATAACTAGGCTACCAGGGACATGACTGATGGGGGGGGGGGGACAACTAGGCTACCAGGGACATGACTGATGGGGGGGACAACTAGGCTACCAGGGACATGTTTGATGGGGGGGACAACTAGGCTACCAGAGATATGACTGATGGGGGGGGAATAACTAGGCTACCAGGGACATGCCTGATGGGGGTTAACTAGGCTACCAGGGACATGACTTGGGGGTTAACTAGACTACAAGGGGCATCACTGGGGGTTAACTACAATAGCAGGGGCATCACTGGGGGTTAACTACAATAGCAGGGGCACTAGGGGAACAATACTATGCCTTGTCCTGGGTGCTGCAAACCCCTGCTACTAACTGCCGCGCACGGTATGCGGCCCTCGAATGATTTTATTAATGCCCGACCGGCCCTCGACATGGAAAAGGTTCCCCACCCCTGCTTTAAACTGACAGCACGTATATGCATATATATGTGCTGACAGCTACCAGTTACTTCTTAAAGGGAATCTGTCTCTAGGTTTATGCCACCTTAAATGAGGGCAGCATAAAATAGTGACAGAAAATCCTAATATTCAGAGAATGGGCTTCACCACTCCCCCCACCCTCCAGCTGCTGATTGACAGAATAATTTTGCTTTCTGGCTTCCTCATTTCCTCTTTTTTTTTAACTAATGCACTTAAAGTGACACTGTCACCCCCCTTTTTGCATTATGACTCCTCTACACAGGTGTAATGGGTAAATTTTGCAGTTTTCATACCTTATTTTATATCATACGTCATGGTGCTTGTTCGAGTAAAAAGTGATCTTTTATCATCTGCAGATTGTGCTACCTGGGCGGGGCACCACTTAGCCCCGCCCACTTCACCAATGTTGGACCCTCCCCTCCGTAACGTCATTGCCGCATAGGCCCCGCCACCTGAAATGGGTTGGCCTAAAGGTCTAGGCCTCACACCCTCTAGGTCGGCCCACACTAAAGGCTGCTGAGGGGGCGGAGCCTATGACAATGACGTCACAAAGGGGCTGGGCCAATAGTGGTGATGTGGGAGCGGCTAACTGGAGCTGCGGCCTTAAAGCCCCGCCCAGGTAGCACAATGATAAAAGATCACTTTACTGGAACAAGCACCATGACGTATGATATAAAATAAGTTATGAAAACTGCTAAATTTACCCTTTACACCTGTGTAGAGAAGTCATAATGCAAAAAGGGGGGGACAGTGTCACTTTATGTGTATAATGGGAAAGGGGGGGACAGTGTCACTTTAAGCCAAACGTTGTCTGTTCCCTCTGAATTTGGCGGGACCAGCTGGCTGTGTAAACAGCCAACAGTTGAGTAGAGGGTAGAAGGCTCAGGTATGTTGGAATTGACCTTCCTGACCCTTTTGTTCTCAGGTGAGCCACCACCATAGCTGTCTGGCAGCAGCTTACCCCTCATGTCTCCGTTGAGAACATATGAACATCCAGCCGTGCCGAACATTCATTTGTATGGGGAGAAGATAGCTATTGGCTGAAATATTGAAGGTGATATCAGGTGGATCACTCAATCGGAAAGCAGGGATGCCGGGCCTATGAGGATGCCGGGCCTATGAGGATGCCGGGCCTATCAGGATGCCGGGCCTATCAGGATGCCGGGCCTATCAGGATGCCGAGCCTATCAGGCTGGGATCCAGTGTCCTGTCGTTTCTCCCGGCACTTACTGCCTTCTTAACCTCTTTAGCTTTGTTGTACTAATTTACCGTTATCCAGATCTGACCCATGTGCCTGCACTGCTGACCCTCCTTCTGCTCTTTTGGACATTGACGTACCCTCCTGGCTTATTCTTGCTTCTAAGAAATACAACTTTCAGCAAACCACTCGAAACTTGGTATACTGTAATAATAATAATAATGGCTAAATATAATATTAAAATCTAATATAGATAGATAGATAGATAGATAGATAGATAGATAGATAGATAGATAGATAGATAGGGAGGGCACGGAGCATACGCAGTATAGCAGAGGCCCGGCATGACATGGTTAGCTGGGACCGCAGCATAAGGGGTTAATGGGGATAGAAAAGAAGGTGGGGAGTGAGGGGAGTAAGAAAGAGGGTCAGGATAAGGTCAGGAGGGGAGGTGGGGGCGAGTGTTTTGGAAAGGAAGGAAGGGATTGGAGCAGGGTACTCACCAGGGGTGGAGCTTGGGGTCAGGCAGGAACGAGGAAGCACGTGGATCTTCAGAGCTTGCCGGACCAGCTTCAGCCCGCCCGCCCGCCCTAGGTAGCAGCATGGATTGTGAAGGTGGCGCGGGTGAGGGTCTTTATTCTCCGCTTCGTCATGACAGCCTGCGTGGGGAGGTCTTGCAGGGCACCTAAAAATTGGCCGGGTTAAATTGGGACCCATCATAGGGATGGCTTCCTATCTTTGCCAAGTTAGTTGGTAATGGAAAGTGTGGTGAAGTTAAGTGGTTCCCTTCGGGATAGGACCCGGGGAACGGTTTGGGTGCGGCAGTACCAGTAGACTTATTGTCAACTCCTGAGTCGGCGCGGTGCGGCTAGGGGAGAAAATTGGGTTAGATGTGGGTACTGCCCGGAATGGGGCCTTGACAGACCTCCCTGCTTGTCAATCAGACAATATTAATGTTGAATGTGTTGAATGTTTTTGTTGACATGTTATTTATTGCTATGTTCAAGCACTTTAATAAAGAAAAAGGCTGTTGTGGCCGTTCTATTCCAACGTTAAACTGGAGTCGGTGAAGTCTGTGATGTAAAGGTACAAGGGGAGGGGGTGATGGTGTTGGGAGAGGGAACGGCTAGAAGGTGGGACAGGAATGTATGGGTAAAGGAAGGTCGATCAGAAGGAACTCAGCTATACACAGAGTCAAGGAGATAGATAGATAGATAGATAGATAGATAGATAGATAGATAGATAGATAGATAGGTAGATAGGAGATAGATAGATAGATAGATAGATAGATAGATAGATAGGAGATAGATAGATAGATAGATAGATAGATAGATAGATAGATAGATAGGAGATAGATAGATAATAGATAGATAGATAGATAGATAGATAGATAGATAGGAGATAGATAGATAGATAGATAGATAGATAGATAGATAGGAGATAGATAGGAGATAGATAGATAGATAGATAGATAGATAGATAGATAGATAGATAGGAGATAGATAGATAGATAGATAGAAGATAGATAGATAGATAGGAGATAGATAGATCGATAATAGATAGATAGATAGATAGATAGATAGATAGATAGATAGATAGATAGATAGATAGGAGATAGATAGATAGATAGATAGATAGGAGATAGATAGGAGATAGGAGATAGATAGATAGATAGATAGATAGATAGATAGATAGATAGATAGGAGATAGATAGATAGATAGATAGATAGATAGATAGATAGATAGATAGATAGATAGATAGATAGGAGATAGATAGATAGAGGATAGATAGATAGGAGATAGATAGATAGATAGATAGAGGATAGATAGAGGATAGATAGATAGATAGATAGATAGATAGATAGATAGATAGATAGATCGATAGATAGGAGATAGATGGATAGATAGATAGGAGATAGATAGATAGGAGATAGATAGATAGGAGATAGATAGATAGATAGATAGATAGATAGATAGATAGATAGATAGATAGAGGATAGATAGAGAGATAGATAGGAGATAGATAGATAGATAGATAGATAGATAGATAGATAGGAGATAGATAGATAGATAGATAGATAGATAGATAGATAGATAGATAGAGAGATAGGCAATAGAGTGGAGTGCACTCCCAGGCTTGGTGTATAGAGTGCCAGCAGTGGAGACTGGATCCACGTCCCCTCTTCCAATAAAAGTATGAGGCTGCAGCACATCCAAAATAGTGAACAACAAGTTGTTCACTATTTTGGATGTGCTGCAGCCTCATACTTTTATAGATAGAGAGATAGATAGATTATAGATAGATAGATAGATAGGAGATAGATAGATAGATAGGAGATAGTTAGATAGATAGGAGATAGATAGATAGATAGATAGATAGATAGGAGATAGATAGATAGATAGATAGATAGATAGATAGGAGATAGATAGATAGATAGATAGATAGATAGATAGGAGATAGATAGATATATAGGAGATAGATAGATAGATAGATAGATAGATAGATAGAAGATAGATAGATAGATAAATAGATAGATAGGAGATAGATAGATAGGAGATAGATAGATAAATAGATAGATAGATAGATAGATAGATAGATAATAGATAGATAGGTAGATAGATAGATAGATAGATAGATAATAGATAGATAATAGATAGATAGATAGATAGATAGATAGATAGATAGGAGATAGATAGATAGATAGATAGATAGATAGATAGATAAATAGATAGATAGGAAATAGATAGATGGGAGATAGATAGATAGATAGATAGGAGATAGATAGATAGATAGATAGATAGATAGATAGATAGATAGATAGGAGATAGATAGATAGATAGATAGATAGATAGATAGGAGATAGGAGATAGATAGATAGATAGGAGATAGATAGATAGATAGATAGATAGATAGATAGATAGATAGATAGATAGATAGGAGATAAATAGATAGATAGATAGATAGATAGATAGATAGATAGATAGGAGATAGATAGATATATAGATAGATAGATAGACAGGAGATAGATAGATAGATAGATAGATAGATAGATAGATAGATAGATAGATAGACAGGAGATAGATAGATAGATAGATAGGAGATAGATAGATAGATAGATAGATAGATAGATAGATAGATAGGAGATAAATAGATAGATAGATAGATAGATAGATAGGAGATAGATAGATATATAGATAGATAGATAGACAGGAGATAGATAGATAGATAGATAGATAGATAGATAGATAGATAGATAGACAGGAGATAGATAGATAGATAGATAGGAGATAGATAGATAGATAGATAGATAGATAGATAGATAGGAGATAAATAGATAGATAGATAGATAGATAGATAGATAGATAGATAGGAGATAGATAGATATATAGATAGATAGATAGACAGGAGATAGATAGATAGATAGATAGATAGATAGATAGATAGATAGATAGATATGCATTTATTGGCGTTTGATGGCTTCTTGTTACTTAATAATTAAGTATTCTCTTCTCACAATTACATTTGTACAAACAGTCTTGGGAAACAAAACCCAGCAAGGAATAATTGATTTCTATGACAACCTGCATGGTCTGTTTTACCAGACAACTGTGGAAAATGGGTAATGTGCACGGACAGACGCTTTTCCATAGACTTCAGTAGAACACATGGTTTGTGCTTTTAAACCTATTTTAAGGTTTGTGTGTTATTTCATTTTAGTGTCTGATCCCAGCCTGTTTGTTAGACCAGAGTGATGCATAACGACAGTAACTCTTTAAAGGGGTAGTTCAGAAAAAAATAAAAATTAGAGATTAGTAATATACTTTATATTAAAAAATCTCAAGTATTCAAGTACTTATCAGCTGCTGTATGTCCTGCAGGAAGTGATGCATTCTCTCCAGTCTGACACAGTGCTCTCTGCTGCCACCTCTGTCCATGTCAGGAACTGTCCAGAGCAGCAGCAAATCCCCATAGAAAACCTCTGCTGCTCTGGACAGTTCCTGATATGGACAGAGGTGGCAGCAAAGAGCACTGTGTCTGACTGGAAAGAGTACACCAGTTCCTGCAGGACATACAGCAGCTGAATAGTACTGGAATACTTGAGATTTTTTAATATTACAAATCTCTGGCACATTCACTCATGCACCAGTTGATTTGAAAGATATTTTTTGTTATCTAAGAACAAGAATACAAACATAAGAGGCTTTATGACTAGGGGTGAGCGAACCTGTGTACAATTTGCCAAACTTGGGAAAAAAATAGTTCTCAGACCAAAGCCCAAACCCCAAATGGGGACCCAAATTTTTGTACTTTAAAATGGCTGTAAAATGGGTGTAGAAAGGGGTAGAGGACTGGAAAAGGAGGGAAATGGAGGTAAAAACAGGGCAATTGTCCTGCAATAAATGGGGTAGGGAAAGTACTTAAAGTAATAATATAAAATAAAAATAAAAATAATTTGTTAAGTTATAATTTGGTAAGAGGAGGCAGAGGTCCAAGGAGGTGGTGATAGAAGAGACAGAGGAGGAGGCAGCCAACACTATAGATGTGAGATGTGTATGTTGTCTCCTCAGTCATGCACCAGGACTGACAAGTCCTGGGGATCCACCTCTGGTTCATTCTTATGCTTGCCCACATTGGCTGCGGATAGGTGGATCCACTTGTCAGTGATGACACTTCTTGCAGTGACCAACATGTGCCGCAGGGCAGGCCGGAACCTCCAAGGCATTAAGGGGAAGTCAAACGGGAAAGACCCATCATTCAGTACCAAGAAAACATACATATATACTGGTATGTACTAACATAGTAAATGGAGCAAAAATTCTGCCTCCTGCTAACACGTCATATTAGATTGTGGGAGAGAAAAGCAGTATACAGCTGCTGATGGTTCAGCATAGACGGCCATTATGGATTGGAGTATATTTCCTATAAACCCAAATTTCTGTAGAGTTTCTTTCAGAAAAAGCCAATTTAGTCTATCGCAAGCCTTCTCTGCGTATAATGATAACAGCTGAGAGCAGTTACAGCTATGCATAAATTAGCTCCACAGTCCTGTCCCCTGATGTAAGCCCCAGCCTGAAGTGTATCTGCTATGATTTGGACGGTGAGGGAGACTTCCTGGGTCAGAGTACAGAGCTGTAGACCCCGCTATGCAGACCATGCCCCTCCCCCACTCCCCCTCCCACCCAGTGCAATGCTCTTACACCAAGTCACAATTTTGAAAAACTGTGTGCTCTTAAACCAAGTTACTCTTAAACCAAGGTGCCACTGTACTGTGAGTACTGCAGGTCAGTATTGTTAGATAGGGCAGTGACAACACTGATGTAAGGGATCCGCAGAGTTCTGTTCACATTTCACGCCATTAGCTAGCATACTGCATGACAACTAGTAGTGTTTGCTAGCCATCTATTACTATGGAGGTAGATGGTAATGCCCATTCTTTAAAAATAGATTACAAACAGTCCACAAGCTCCTTTATTTGTTAACTCGTTGCAGTGACTTGGAATCAACAGGATTTCTAGGAAAAATGGTGGATCAGAAAAGGATTGAAGTCTGTCAGCTGATCGCAGGACCTTTTACATGGGGCAATAATCAGGAACAAACCTTTAAACATTTGTTACTATTAAAGGGGTAGTTCACAAAAAAAAACTATTTCAAATCAATGGATGCCAGAAAGTGCCAGAAATTTGTAATGTACTTCTATTTAAAAACTTTCCAGTACTTATCAGCAGGGCCGCCATCAGGAATTTCGGGGCCCCATACAACCAAAGTGTCTGGGCCCCCCACATTAATAAAAAAAAAAATTGTGTGTTCGACCCACGCCTTGCTGGGAGGTATAATTTGGTTCAGATCAATTCTAGAGAACTGGCTCATTTACCCCATTTTCCCCAGTGGCTTAAAATGTAACCTCTGTTATACAGTTATAAAATTGTAGAAACTAAATGTGAACAAGGTGCAATTTAAATGTCACCATACAGACACTTACTTGTATAGCTGCCTCTTGTGCTCTGTATGCAGTGCATTATACTCACCCCTGCAACGTACAATTTATAGCGTGTCTACAAGCCCAGCGGGGCTCATTATGATGGAGACTAAAACTTATACAAGAGTGGGGTAGGGGTTCCCCTGTATTCAGAATGCTGTTGAGTACTAGGCAATGCCCCGTTTGGGGTTATTGAATTTCGAGGGTCTGGGGGGCTGTTTGATTTGTATATGTTCACCAATATCCCCCCCCCCCCCGGTATGCTCACTAACATAGAATATGTTGATAAGGCTAATATAATGAGGCTGTTCCATGTTAGTGAGCATATACAAATCCCCCCCCCCCCCAGGCAGACTAGTTTAGCTCACCCAAGCCAGTGATAGCGAATACATGGCGGTGAGAACGCTTTCTAGGAGATCCTGTTTGTGCAGCAGAGGTGTCTTTATCCTGCTCTGCATAGACCCTCGAAATTCAATAATCCCAAACGGGGCATTGCCTGGTACTCAACAGCATTCTGAATACAGGGGAACCCCTACCTCACTCTTGTATAAGTTTTAGTCTCCATCATAATGAGCCCCGCTGGGCTTGTAGACACGCTATAAATTGTACGTTGCAGCGGTGAATATAATGCACTGCATAAAGAGCACAAGAGACAGCTATACAAGTAAGTGTCTATTTGAATTGCACCTTGTTCACATTTAGGTTCTACAATTTTATAACTGTATAACAGAGGTTACATTTTAAGCCACTGGGGAAAATGGGGTATATGAGCCAGTTCTCTAGAATTGATCTCACACACAGACACCAGCACACATGTATACAGACACCAGCACACATGTATACACACATACAGACACCAGCACACATGTATACAGACACCAGCACACATGAATACAGACACCAGCACACATGAATACAGACACCAGCACACATGTATACAGACACCAGCACACATGTATACACACATACAGACACCAGCACACATGTATACACACATACAGACACCAGCACACATGTATACACACATACAGACACCAGCACACATGTATACAGACACCAGCACACATGAATACAGACACCGGCACACATGTATACAGACACCAGCACACATGTATACACACATACAGACACCAGCACACATGTATACACACATACAGACACCAGCACACATGTATACAGACACCAGCACACATGTATATATAAACACACAGACACCAGCACACATGTATATATAAACACACAGACACCAGCACACATGTATATATAAACACACAGACACACACTTATGCTGCGTTTACACAGACAGATTAATCTGGCAAATTTTTGAAGCCAAAACCAGGGACAGACTATAAAAAGAGAACAGGTCATGAAGGAAAGATTGAGATTTCTCCTCTTTTCAAATCCATTCCTGGCTTTGGCTTCCAAAATTGGTCAGATAAATCTCTCTGTGTAAACGCACCACTACTCTGACCAGGGAAGCTCCAGGTCCCAGGTGCTGCAGTCCCTCTCCTCACACAGCGGCTCCCCGCCCCTCCTTCTCCGACATCCCAGCACAAGTGAAAGCAGGAAGAGGAGATAGTGAGGGGCGGGGGAGGGGGCCCTGTGTCTCTACTGCTTCCTGCCTGTGCGGTACAGCTGTCAGGAGCCTGTATGCAGGGAGGCTGGATGGCCGGCCCCCCTGGATCCTTGTTTGAGCTCGGGCCCCTGACAGCTGTACCCAGGGGCGTAGCTAAAGGCTGATGGGCCCTGGTGCAAAATGTTAGCTTGGGGCCCCCCCCATCTCACCCGATCAGGCAAAGTCATATCTAACGTTATATCCAATTACTCTAATGTGCCACCATGTTCTAATGCCCTGCCACTGCCTCCACCTCATGTACTGCACTACTGCCCCCTATAAATAATGGACTGTATGTGTCATTGTCTAATCATTGTATTCCAATCTTTTACTCTACAGCTGATAAACTACAACTCTCATCATGAACTGCCAGTTGGAAACTATGGGGGTTGTAGTGCTGCAACCTGAAGAGCCACATGCTGCAAAACTACAACTCCCATAATAAACTGTCAGCAGGGCACGATGAAGTTTGAACTTCTGCAACCTGGAGAAATCACCTGATATCACCTGCAGTCCTATGTAACACCACATAACACAGTGGTATCTCTGAGTACAGATAATGTAGTAGATTTCACCTGCAGTCCTGTGTAACAGCACAGATAACACAGTGATATCTCTGAGTATAGATCATGTAGTAGATGTCACCTGCAGTCCTATGTAACAGCACAGATAACACAGTGATATCCCTCTAAGTACAGATAATGTAGTAGTCACCTGCAGTCCTATGTAACAGCACAGATAACACAGTGATATCTCTCAGTATAGATCATGTAGTAGATGTCACCTGCAGTCCTATGTAACAGCACAGATAACACAGTGATATCTCTGAGTACAGATAATGTAGTAGTCACCTGCAGTCCTATGTAACAGCACAGATAACACAGTGATAGAGTACAGATAATGTAGTAGTCACCTGCAGTCCTATGTAACAGCACAGATAACACAGTGATAGAGTACAGATAATGTAGTAGTCACCTGCAGTACTATGTAACACCACAGATAACACAGTGATATCTCTGAGTACAGATAATGTAGTAGTCACCTGCAGTCCTATGTAACACCACAGATAACAGTGATATCTCTGAGTACAGATAATGTAGATGTCACCTGCAGTCCTATGTAACACAACAGATAACACAGTGATATCTCTAAATACAGATAATGTAGTAGCTGTCACCTCGGGGCGCCCCTACTAAATGATGTTCTACAAAATAAGAAAAGTGTCATACAGGGACTCACAGGTGACGTCTTCTTTGATCTGAGGCCTCACTTTCCCTTTTCCTCTCCATCCGGCCCAGACCTCCATGATGATTCCTTCCAGATACGTTTCATCTTTTCAGAACCTGCGAGACAAACAATTTAGGCTCCGCACATTTCTAGCAGCTTCCTTTCCTTTCTCCCTCCTGTAGGCTCCCATAATAACTGCGCTGTGTGGGATGCCCCCTGTATGTAGGATCCCCTGCTGTGCCCCCTGTATGTAGGATTCCCTGCTGTGCCCCCATGAGCTAATAATGCCCCTAGAGGTGGCCCCCATGAGCTAATAATGCCCCCAGAGGTGGCCCCCATGAACTAATAATGCCCCCAGAGGTGGCCCCCATGAACTAATAATGCCCCCAGAGGTACCCCCATACACTAATAATGCCCCCAGAGGTGGCCCCCATGAACTAATAATGCCCCCAGAGGTGCCCCCATGAACTAATAATGCCCCCAGAGGTGGCCCCCATGAACTAATAATGCCCCCAGAGGTACCCCCATACACTAATAATTCCCCCAGAGATGCCCCCATGAGTTAATAATGCCCCCAAAGGTGCCCCCATGAACTAAAAATGCCCCCAGAGATGCCCCCATGAGTTAATAATGCCCCCAAAGGTACCCCCATGAACTAATAATGCCCCCAGAGGTGCCCCCATATACTAATAATGCCCCCAGAGGTGCCCCCATGAGCTAATAATGCCCCCAGAGCTGCCCCCATATACTAATAATGCCCCCAGAGGTGCCCCCATGAACTAATAATGCCCCCAGAGGTGCCCTCATATACTAATAATGTCCCCAGAGGTGCCCCATGAACTAATAATGCCCCCAGAGGTGCCCCCATGAGCTAATAATGTCCCCGGAGGTGCCCCCATGAACTAATAATGCCCCCAGAGGTGGCCCCATGAACTAATAATGCCCCCTGAGGTGCCCCCATGAACTAATAATGCCCCCAGAGGTGCCCCCATATGCTAATAATGCCCCCAGATGTGCCCCCATGAACTAATAATGCCCCCTGAGGTGCCCGCATGAACTAATAATGCCCCCAGAGGTGCCCCCATACACTAATAATGCCCCCAGAGGTGCCCCCATACACTAATAATGCCCCCAGAGGTGCCCCCATACACTAATAATGCCCCCAGAGGTGCCCCCATATACTAATAATGCCCCCAGAGGTGCCCCCATATACTAATAATGCCCCCAGAGGTGCCCGCATATACTAATAATGCCACCCAGAGGTGCCCCCATGAACTAATAATGCCCCCAGAGGTGCCCCCATATACTAATAATGTCCCCAGAGGTGCCCCATGAACTAATAATGCCCCCAGAGGTGCCCCTATGAGCTAATAATGTCCCCGGAGGTGCCCCCATGAACTAATAATGCCCCCTGAGGTGCCCCCATGAACTAATAATGCCCCCAGAGGTGCCCCCATATACTAATAATGCCCCCAGAGGTGCCCCCATGAACTAATAATGCCCCCTGAGGTGCCCCCATGAACTGATAATGCCCCCAGAGGTGCCCCCATACACTAATAATGCCCCCAGAGGTGCCCCCATACACTAATAATGCCCCCAGACGTGCCCCCATACACTAATAATGCCCCCAGAGGTGCCCCCATATACTAATAATGCCCCCAGAGGTGCCCCCATATACTAATAATGCCCCCAGAGGTGCCCCCATACACTAAAAATGCCCCCAGAGGTGCCCCATATACTATTAATGCCCCCAGAGGTGCCCCCATATACTAATAATGCCCCCAGAGGTGCCCCCATATACTAATAATGCCCCCAGAGGTACACCCATACATTAATAATGCCCCCAGAGGTGCCCCCATATACTAATAATGCCCCCAGAGGTGCCCCCATATATTAATAATGCCCCCAGAGGTGCCCCCATATAGTAATAGTGCCCCCATATACTAATAATGCCCCCAGAGGTGCCCCCATATAGTAATAATGCCCCCAGAGGTGCCCCCATATACTAATAATGCCCCCAGAGGTGCGCCCATATAGTAATAGTGCCCCCATATACTAATAATGCCCCCAGAGGTGCCCCCATATACTAATAATGCCCCCAGAGGTGCCCCCATATACTAATAATGCCCCCAGAGGTACCCCCATATACTAATAATGCCCCCAGAGGTGCCCCTAAAAAAAGAAACATCCTATTCACCTAATTCGCGCTGTGCAGGCAGCAGCTCTTCCTCCTCTTCGGGCTCCATCTTGCGAGCCGCAGGGACGGGACTTCCGGCAGGCGTGATGACGTCACATGATCACGCCTGCCGGAGAGGTCACGTCCCGGCCTCCCATAGGCTGCTGGTATGAAGTGCCGGCAGCCTATGGGAGAGAATACAGGAGGAGGACGCTGACAGGTCCTGCTCCTGTATTCTGATCGCTTTAATGTTCCGCCCGCTCACTGTGCTCACTGTGCGGGCGGAACATCAAAGTGATTTGTGCATCCCGAGAAGCTGCGCGGCCGCAGCTTCTCGGGATGCTCAAAAACAAGTGGCAAGGTGGGCCGTGCGGGCCCCCCTAGCGTAGCGGACGGGGGGCGGCGGCTGGCGGGCCCCCCCCCATGTCTCTTAGGGTCCGGGCCCCATACGGCAGTCCCAGTTGTACTGCCCTATCGGTGGCCCTGCTTATCAGCTGCTGTATGTCCTGCAGGAAGTGGTGTATTCTTTCCAGTCTGACACAGTCCTCTCTGCTGCCACCTCTGTCCATGTCAGGAACTGTCCAGAGCAGGAGCAAATCCCCATAGAAAACCTATCGTGCGCTCCAGACTGGAGGGCATACAGGACATACAGCAGTTGATAAGTTTACTGGAAAACTAGAGATTTTTTAATAGAAGTAAATTACAAATTTCTGGCACTTTCTGGCACCAATTGATTTGAAAGGAAAACATTTTTGGTTAGCTACCCCTTTAATTTTCTTGCGTGAAAAAGCTTTAAATGGACACTGTCTAAAGACGTATAACACCAATAATAATCGCTATTGCTAACCTAAAAGATAGCACAAAACAAATATGTAATAAAATATATATCGCTGACAAAGTTGGGTGTTAAGTGATACATACATTGTTTATTGGATTCTTTATAATGGTGCCAATGGCTAATCCATTGCCTTGTTATTTAGTTTAATGTGGAATCCGCTAATAGCCCTATATACTCCCAGAGTTACACACTTAAAAATAAATGTTTTAACCTTTTTAAAATCTGAACATAATAAAAAATAAATTAGCAGATGGAGCCATAGGACTGGTGGCAGATGGAGTCATAGGAATGGTAGGAGATGGAGCCAAAGAACTGGTAGGAGATGGAGCCAAAGGACTGGTAGGAGATGGAGCCATGGGACTGGTAGCAGATGGAGCCATAGGACTGGTAGCAGATGAGGCCACAGGACTGGTAGCAAAAGGGACCATAGGACTGGTAGCAGATGAGGCCACAGGACTGGTAGGAGATGGAGCCATAGGACTGGTAGGAGATGGAGCCATAGGACTGGTAGGAGATGGAGCCATAGGACTGGTAGCAGATGAGGCCACAGGACTGGTAGGAGATGGAGCCAAAGGACTGGTAGGAGATGGAGCCATGGGACTGGTAGCAGATGGAGCCATAGGACTGGTAGCAAAAGGGACCATAGGACTGGTAGCAGATGAGGCCACAGGACTGGTAGGAGATGGAGCCATAGGAATGGTAGGAGATGGAGCCAAAGGACTGGTAGGAGATGGAGCCATAGGAATGGTAGGAGATGGAGCCAAAGGACTGGTAGGAGATAAATTCATAGGACTGGTAGCAGATGGGGCCACAGGACTGGTAGCAGATGGGGCCATAGGACTGGTAGCAGATGGAGCCATAGAACTGGTAGCAGATGGGGCCATAGGACTGGTAACAGATGGGGCCATAGGACTGGTAGGAGATGGAGCCATAGGACTGGTAACAGATGGGGCCATAGGAATGGTAGGAGATGGAGTGATAGGACGGGTAGGAGATGGGGCCATAGGACTGGTAGGAGATGTTTTGACTCTTTTGGTCTTTGCACCACTTATTGCCCACCAGTGTTGGGTGACCTGTCCTAGAGGGTGACACAAGCCCCAGACCTTGTTACCTGGATAAGCAAAGTAATCAGAGTTCGCTGATTACACCTGCGCTGCGAGATAGAGTGCATAGGCTTTTAGCAACTTTGCTCTATCCGGATCAGTTCCTTACTTCTTTGTGGATACTGTCCTGCACTGTGTTCCTCTTTGTCCACGGCGTGGGTTACGATGATCCCTGACTTGTCCTCTCTAGTAGTGGCTTAACACTGCATAGTGTGGAATATGGTTGTTTGAGAAGAAACTGTGTCTAGATGCATGTGCTCTCCGTTTAGATCACAACTTAGACTGGGGACCTGGCAGAAGCCAGGGCCCAACTTGACTACTGTAGGGTGCGTCCTAGCTTGCGTCGTTCCTCTACAGAATCTCAGACAAAAGACCCTACACTTCCTCTACCTATGTGACTTCCTTCCTACAGCATGTGTAAACTGTGCTGTGAGTTGGTGAGGAAAGCCTGTGAAGAAGTAAAGAGAGAGATGATAGATGAGAAAAGGAAAGAACTCTCATTGGTTTACAGATCCATGTGGTACATAAGCAAACAATAAGCTGTTGATTACTACAGCTGTGCAATATCTGGATCTACATATATATCTGGATCTACTTATAACAACAACATCTAGTGGCAAACCTTTGGTACTGCTACATTTCCACTTACACTTAAAGCGACTCTGTACCCACAATCTGCCCCCCCCCCCCCCCCCCACCCCCCCCAAACCACTTGTACCTTCGGATAGCTGCTTTTAATCCAAGATCTGTCCTGGGGTCCGTTCGGCAGGTGATGCGGTTATTGTCCTAAAAAAAACAACTTTTAACCCCTAGGCGACCCTGCGCGTACCCGTACGTCCTCCTGCGCGTACCCGTACGTCCTGGGCCCCGGAAGTGTGGTGCATTATACTCACCGCATCTCGTGTCGACCCCTGTCCGCCATCTTGGGACAATGACGTAGTCTTCAGGAGGAACCGCTCCATCCGTCCCTCATGCCGGCCCCCCAAAGTTGTATAACTTTGTAATGTGTGTTATTTTGTGAATAATTGTTTAGCACCGCACTACCCCTTTAAGATTTTAAATAGAAGTAAAGTACAAATCTCCAGAATCTATATATATATATATATATATATACACAGTGGTGCCTTGGATTACGAGCATAATTCGTTCTGGGACTGTGCTTGTAATCCAAATCCACTCTTAAACCAAAGCACATTTTCCCATAAGAAATCATAGAAATGCAGACAATTGGTTCCACACCCCAAAAATAATGATTTATTATTCTGAACAACATGTAAAACAAATGAAACAAACATTCAGAAACAGCAGAATATGTGATATTATAAGTTACTGTACAGTAATGGAGAGGATGGGAAACACAAGGGCGGACAGGGACTGCAGGGAGCAGGAAGGAATGAGCAGGACAGATGTGGGCACATACATGCAGCGCTCTCTGTCCGGGGAGAGAGGGGTTACAGCTATGGAGAGATTACCTCCACAGTCCTGTCCCCTGATGTAAGCCCCAGCCTAAAGTGGATATGCTATGATTTGGAAGGTGAGGGAGACTTCCTGGGTCAGAGTACAGTGCTGTAGACCCTGCTATGCAGACCATGCCCCTCCTCCACTCGTGCTCCCACCCAGTACAGGGAGCTCTTAAACCAAAGCAATGCTCATAAACAAAGTCATAATTTTTAAAAACTGTGAGCTCTTAAATCAAAACACTCTTAAACCAAGTTACTCTTAAACCAAGGTACCACTGTATATATTGTAGACATGTCACTGGTAAAGTGCTCGAGGGGATGTACATCTCACCCAGGTTAATACGGAGCGTGAGATGGTGAGTCCAGGAGGCATCTGTGCTCAGCAGTGTTATGCTGCTGAGCTATTATTTATTATTGCCGGGCCTGGACTTACATGGAATGGCAGGTAGGTTTTGGTAGTGGGACTTGCCATTCCCTTCCCCCGATCCAGGTCAGGTTTTGGGGTCAGGTGTCTCTGTCCGTAATCAGCCTGACAAGGTAAAAGCCCTGCAGAGGATCCAGTGTTTGCTCTCAGCCAGGAGTGATCAGCCTGCATGCTGTGTTTGCTGGGAGCTGGGAATACAGACACTGCTGGGGCTTATTCATACCGTGCGATACTGCTGATTGAAGTGTCAGATAGGTGACCTGTTGGTTAGTAAGCGCCCAGACGGGCAGGACCTTTTTGTTTTGTTCTTAATAGCACGGTGTTGCTGTATTTTGTTTGATGGACTGTTTATGCTGCAAATAAACGCCAAGCTATTATTTTACAAAGTCTGCTGTGAATTGTGTCCAAACACACCATCCCCCGGGAAGATCCCTACAATATATATATATATATATATATATATATATATACACAGTCGTACCTTGGTTTAAGAGTAACTTGGTTTAAGAGCTCACAGTTTTTCAAAATTGTGACTTGGTTTAAGAGCATTGTTTTGGTTTAAGAGCTCCCTGTACTAGGCGGGAGGGCGAGTGGAGGAGGGGCATGGTCTGCATAGCGGGGTCTACAGCACTGTACTCTGACCCAGGAAGTCTCCCTCACCTTCCAAATCATAGCAGATCCACTTCAGGCTGGGGCTTGCATCAGGGGACAGGACTGTGGAGGTAATCTCTCCATAGCTGTAACCCCTCTCTCCCCGGACAGAGAGTGCTGCATGTATGTGCCCACATCTGCCCTGCTCATTCCTTCATGCTCCCTGCAGTCTCTGTCAGCTCTGATTGGTCCATGCTGAACACACACCCCTTCCCCATTGCTGTCATGTGACCACACAGACCTCTGACAGCAGCCCTCCTTCTCTATTCGAGCCTATTGTACTACGCTCCTGCATTATGGGCATCTGCAGTTCCATTCTGTATCTACAAATTGCGGCTGTTTTTTCAGGTTTCTGCACTTACTCTATAATATATTATACACCACATGCTGATTTCCATACTGTACAGTAACTTATAATGGGACATATTCAGCCGTTTTTAAATGTTTGTTTCATTTGTTTTACATGTTATTCAGAATATAAATTCACTATTTTTGGGGTGTGGAACCAATTGTCTGCATTTCAGTAATTTCTTATGGGGAAACTTGCTTTGGTTTAAGAGTGGATTTGGATTACAAGCACAGTCCCGGAACGAATTATGCTCGTAATCCAAGGCACTACTGTATATATATCCAGAGTTGTTATTCCATGGGGAATACAAATATTTACTTAATCGGGTCAGAATTGATCACGAATTCTCTTTAGTGAGCGGTTGACTATGATAATGATGGATGTTACTTTTGTGCCCCGGCCAATAGCAGATCTCTGTGTGATGTCAGGACTGGTACTACTACTACTGAGGCCTACAGGATTATAACTGATCTTTTCTACATTCCTTATCTGCACAAAGTCATTATATTAAGTACAAATATTAATCAGAAATGTGGAAATGTCCCCTGGTTGCTATCAGTAAACACTGCAATGACGGGTTGATGGTGTTATCTGAGTATAGTCTGTACCATAGAACACAATTTAATCAGATTGTCCCTGGGGTCATATTACATTGACTTTTCCTGACTATTCTTCTACAGCTTTTGTATACAGCAAACAGACATGTATAAGGTATTTGTGCAATGTAAAAGGCGGCAGAATTCAGTAACACTGAGGTGATGGAGTCAAGAATTGTGAGGGAAGAGATATTGTCATACACACTTGCCCTCATTCCGCCACCGTCCTCCTGCATTCTATCAGCAGTCGTGCCGTGTTGCTAGGTAATGATGTTGCCGGCAAAGATGTCTGGTGGCCTATTTAGGCAGGCAAGGTCTTCTAGATGGCTGTCTGCATGTACCAGGGCCATCTACTAAAAGGAGAAACAGACATCCACATATCATACACTGATCAGCTGATCCTCAACATAATCGAAACTAACACTAGGAGTTAGGAAACATTTTGATTAAAGTGTAAAAGCCCACACATTACTTCACGTTCCCGTTGGTGCTGACCACCATCACCACAACACCTATGCCCATAGAGGGAGCAGTAATCACTCCATGTAATAGGGACTAAGGCTGGATTCACATGTTCCGTGTTCGCTCACTGGTGCATGGACGACACGGATGGTGAATCCCTGTACTGGACTCTTTCCCTGCACGACATGATGTATCGGTTAAACAGTTTGAATCTCTGTGGCACTGTAATGACACAGCCACGCGGCTCATTCGTTACAGTGCCTCAGAGTTAAAACAATTTCCCTGCTCCCGGTATGATATTGATACATCATGCCTGTGAGGATGATCAATATATATTCACGATCTTGAATAAAATATCCCTGATCACTCATATTTGGCAAAGCTCCCCCCCCCCCCCCCCCCCCCCCCCCCCCCCCCCCCCACACCTTTTTTGTTTCTTTTTGAAGCTGGTGTCCTGTTTTCCTTTGGGCACTAGATGTCATGGCTAGATTGATTGGGGCCATATAGTGAGAGTCCAGGATATTAACGGGTTCTCTTATCTCTTACCAGACCAGGGGGGCGCAATAAAACGTCCTCATGGCGTAATGGCTTTATGACAAGGGGTCTGGCTGCAATATGCATCCAGAGTTCACGCAGGAGACAAACAGAGGTCACTGTAGACGTCTATGGAGAAATTTGACCCCTTCAGAAAGATGACAAGCTGTCATATTCCAGAGGTGAGATTCGCTACAGGTCAGCAGGGTAGGGAGAGGGACCCACCATTGTAAAAGCAAGAAAGTGGCTCTAGGGGAACCCAGGAAAACCTGTAACTCCCCTAATCGGGTACACACCAGACCGATGGTTGGTATGCCCGTGACCGGCAGATGATGCCCCGTAGTTTGATGCCCCTGGAATGCTGATCGGAAACGCGCCTGACAAGTAATGAGGATTTGAAAATCTTCAGGCAAGCGTCTCCGGACATAAAAGATGGACCATTAGCTCATTAGCATAGTCCCTGTCACCCCCCCCTGTGAGGTCAGAGGAGGGAGGGAGACAACTGCTCTCACCATGCTTGATAAGGCAGGGAGTATGATGGGAGAGTGTTCAACACTTGGGGAACTTGTTATGAGTGTGTTGGCCCGTCGTTCCTGCTAATCCCCATAGCGTTCCAGTTCCAAACAGCTCGATCGCAAAGTAGGTTCTGGTTTTCTACTTTTTATTTTAAGAACTGTTTTTACTGTGTATGTATGTGTCTGTATATTTTGTACCATCTTTTTTTTTATTGTGACCTGTACTGTATGCACTGTCTTTTTTTATTTGATATTAATTTTCACTTTAATAAGAGCTTTCCTGTGTTCTAAAAAGGCCCTATGTCTCTGAAGTAAAACGTTACCAGGGGTAAGTGATGACCATAAGATTGTGATAGACGTACAGTAATTTGTAGTTGCCTTAGGTGTGCATAAGGGTAAGGTGTCACGTCAGCCTTATTGTGACGTGTGGTGGCAGCAGAAAACGTGTAACTTGGTGGTAGGTTCTGGTTGGTAGCTGATCCAAGACGGTCCGAGGTGAGCCCGGTTGCCTACTAGCCAGAACCTAAGTCACGGGGATCGTGACAATGCCGTGCGGGGAAAGAGTCCAGGACAGGGGCCTATTCCACGGAGTGATCGTCCCGATTCGGCTGATTATCACTCGGTGGAATAGAGAAAACGATCAGCCAATGATCGTGTTATTGGCTGATCATTTATTTAGGCCCAAACCTAAAATCATTGGTCACCCACCGCGCATCGTTTTGTGGAATAGCGGTGCACGGCGGGCGACCGACGATTTGAGAAGCACCATACATTACCTAGCAGGACTTCTCCGCTCTGTCTTCCTTTCCGGGTCCCGCGGTGCAACATCAATTCATCAGTGCAACATCAACATCAATTCCGGAGCGACCTGACTGAGCTGTCAGACCGCTCAGCCAATCACTGGCTGCGACCGCCGCGGCGTGACTGTCTGAGCGGTCTGACAGCTCAGTCAGGCCGCTCCGGAATTGATGCTGCGCTGCGGGACCTGGGGAGAAAGACTGAGTGGAGGAGAAGCCCTGCTAGGTAATGCATGCTGCAAGGGCTGCAAGGACATCGGTAACGATGTCCCTGCAGCCGTGGCTAAACAATCATCAGGCCGTGGAATAGGCCCAGTAAACTAGCGCTGATCTAGCAGATCGGCGCTCGTTTACATCGTTGATCAGGCCCTGCTCGGCCCGTGGAATAGGGCCCTAAGACTTTACTTCAATAGCAGGTGGTCGTATGAAGAGCAATGCGAAGGTAACTGACTTTGCTCCTGAGTCTGACTCTATCACTAAGAATATCCGAATGACAAAACCTAGTAACAGGTCCTGCTCCTTCATTCCTAGGTCCCTTGGAGCTCCTGAAGAGAACTAATCCAGCCACTTACAAACTTCAATCACCTTCTTCTCTTCTCACTCTAATGCATTTCACGTGTCATCATCTTCAACAGATAACCCAAGTTACCATCCATAACATCTGTTCCTGTAGACAATGAATCAGAGAACGAGGCCAAGAGCACCCTGGACTTTAAGATTATTGGAAGGAAGAGATCCGTCTCGGTGGATTGGGCAGAATTCCTTAAATCCCCACTCAGGGCTCAGTCTTGATCCCTCCTCTGCGCTCTTGCGTCTGTCTGACACTGCAGTTCCTCTGTTGTCCTCTAGGGTGTAAGCACCTGCCTTCTTAGAAATAAAAGGTGAGTGTGCTATTCATTTTTCTCCCACACCTATATGGAAAGTTGCTCTGCCCATTCCTTCTCGCCTGAACATTGTAGGATCCTCGTGTTCCTCAGTAAAGGTGTTGCTCCAGTATTCATCTATTCTGTGTATCTGACCTTTGGACTTCACCTACTGTCTGTACCCTACTGTGCTGTTTGGCATGACCCAAAGCCATATCAGTTTGGTGGCACAGTGGGTCCACATCCACGGCCCATTACATTTACTTACAAGGCAGATATGGGTTCATATCACTTTGCCGACATGAAGCAAAATACTTCTACCACCCTGATCAGTTTTCCATTGCAAATAATGGAATCCAATATTATAGGAATATGAAGGGGTCAGAGCTTACTCTGTGCGAAAATTCCATGCGGATCCCCCGTATGTGGACTTGGCGCAGAAACCTGCCTGCTATCTGTTTGAATGTGAGGGCTCGCGCGCCTCCACTTTCCTCGTCTCTCCGCTTAAAGAATTGACATGTGAACTCTCCCATTCAAACGGATAGCAGGCAGGATTAGGTACCGAAGCCCATGCAGATTTTCAGCCTCTATTCCATAGTGTGAATCCCTTTAAGGACAGCTGGACAGCAATTAAATGATTAATTACTGCAATGAAATAATTGTTGCAGTCAGATGATGCATTCACATTGCATTTTCATTGCGTTACTGCATGTATAACAGTCTCAAATATTGCATTTTCTTGCAGTGTTTGCCGTTATTCATGTGATTTATGGCAATCATGGTAAAATATCAACATCTTTACTGCAAATTCAGAAAAATCAAAGCAAGCATATTGGAAAAAAAACCTGTACAAATACAGTTAAACAGAAATGTGTGACGACAAGCATAGCAAAACTAGGGGCTGTATTTCATGGGGCAGTTATCGGCCTAAAAGGTGGACGTCGCTCTGTGTAATAGACTTGGAGATCGGCCAACAAACGAGCAAGCACTAATTTGCAAATCCTGCCTTTCCCAAACCGCTTGTACCTTCAGATAGCTGCTGTTAATCCAAGATCTGTCCTGGGGACCAATCGGCAGGTGATGCAGTTATTGTCCTAAAAAACAACTTTTAGGGTGCCTTCACACCTACCGGATCCACAGCAGATTTCACGTTGCGGATTCACAGCGGATCCGCTGCGGATCCAGTCCCATTCGTTTCTATAGAGGACATACTCGCAGCGGGATTGACATCCCGCTTTGAGTATGTGCGTTAACCCTCTGTTGTCCACAGCCCTGCCACCCGTAGCCCTGCCGCCTGTAGCCCTGCAGCCCCAACGCAGAGATCATACAATACCTGCTCTGGCGACGCGGCTGAATGTCAGGCTCCCGGCTCCCATCAGTGGTGCTTATTGGCTGAGCGGGACCGGAGCTGGGAGCCTGACATGCAGCCGCGTCGCCAGAGCAGGTAATGTATGATCTCGGCGGCGGGGCTGCGAGTATGTGCTCTATAGAAATGAATGGGACTGGATCTGCAGCGGATCTCACTGCTAATCAGCAGCATGAGATCTGCTGCGGATCCGGTAGGTGTGAAGGCACCCTTAAACTTGCAGCCCTGTGTCATATGGCGTGGCCTAGAGTGTGTGTGCCCTGGGCCTGCACTACCTTTCCGTCCCTCCCCCCTGCCCTCCTCACCAATAGGAACGCCCCAGGCAGGATTTCTCCAAATAATTGCTTTCTGACACCAGTTGATTTGAAAGAATAGTTTTTTGCCAGAGTATCCTTTAATATTTATTAAACTTTTTATGTACATGATTATAATGGGGAGAATTTATGCCGCTCTTACATAAAGCCCAGCCCCCCATGCCCCACTGAAGGTAAAGCCAATGGATCTGTGGCTGCCCGCTCCAGAGTAGGTGCAGATTTTTGCCACAATCTATGATATGATTGACGCAAGTGCACGTATGGGAAAAGTCATGGGTTTGCACGATAATCTGCGCCTATTCCTTAGCGCACGCCAGGCTCAGTATTGATAATCCCCCCCCCCATTGACTTTCTTGTCAGTGTTTTACATGAGATTCTCCAGAATGAGGATTTCCAGACATCACGCAGGATTGAACGTCAGATAAGTGAAATGACTTTAATTGACGTCATTATTTCTCCTTCTTCTTCGTGCCTTCTAATCATTACATTATTTTCACCATCAAAATTCATTGTCCTTAGCAACCAGATCAGAAAGAGGAAGTCCAGCCATCCCGCTGGCTCTATGGCAACAGCACCTTAGCAACCAGATAGCTGCTCCACTCTGCTGTTCCCTGAAGCAGAAGCCTGCAGTAATGTGAAGGCCTTAGCAGAGAGCAGGCAGGATCCCGACTCCTCAGCCATTATTAGCTATTGTATTACAGCCTTAGACTTGTATCCCACATACAAAGCTATAGATGCTGCAAGAGTCATTGCATGAACTGCGTGATACCAGGACACTAAAGGATATTTAAAGTGATATTGTCACCTCCCTATTGATATGTTCAGTTCTCAGCACCATTTAGAGGTTTACATGCTGCCCAGCTCATATTTACCTGTATAAAACATCTTTGTCGTCTTTTTGGCCAACAATGCTTTTTATCCTTAGGGGGCAGTGTCATTTGGGTGGAGCTTCGTGGCCGTTGTGCCCCCGTCTTCCCGCCTACTGTAGGTCAGTGCCGTAGTCCCCGCCCCCTCTGTGACGTCATCAGAATGGGCAGCAGTGGAGGCCGGGATTCATTCAGGCATAGTCTGGCAGTGGCGTTGCTGCATACTTACCTGCTCTTACTGCGCCAGAAGAGTGACACGTCTAGTAGTACAGGCCCCAGTTAGGCGTGAGCCATTACTAGGACCTTCCGGGTTGCAGCGGCGTAAATCGGCCTAGATGCTCTTCCCCAATTCACTGGCTTGAGACTAAAGCTCCTAGAGAGTGCATGGCTTGGAGAATTCAGGATAGCCCCTCAGCGTGGATAGGTTTTGGATCCTCTATTACAGTAGTCACACCCGAGGTGTAATAGCCCGACATGGCTAGTAGTAAGGAGCCGTTGGAATCACGATACACTTCTGGAAACCAGGAGGTGGGCTTTGGCCAAATGGCCAGACCCCGGGAGGACACTCAGCAGGAACCAACTTGTACTTTGTCTGACTAGACTAGTACTAAACTCAGCAGATGGTCTACTCCACCTGTACTTACAGGCTTTCGGGTTTCCTTTTTGGGTGACCTATACAGGGATTGGTCAACAGGCCAACTCTCAGCTGGTGACAGACATGTGCTGAATCACATACACGATTAACCCTTTTGTTACAGATCCCTTCAGCTGTGCTTTACAATAATAGAAAATACATAGCGACATCTAGTGACCAAAATGCAGTAAGACACCTTCAGCCCATTTTAAACCCAATACTACATCTACCTTCAGTGCCGACCTACTGAAGTGGCAGTAGCACATGGGACACTAATCATCTGGTACAATTTGGATCTTAAAAGGAAAATATCAGCAGCTTTGTGCAAACAAACCTGCTGACATCTCTCTATTGCTTAGTCGGTCCCACCGTTTTTGATAAGTTTAATCAAACCGAAATATGCATATTAGCGTTAGGGGCACTGGTGGGCGTTCCTTGGCCCACCAGAGCGCTGTTTGGCCTCCCTGCCTCCTCCTTTGGTCACGCATACCTAAAGACTGGGCTTTTCCATTTGTTTAAAGTAATCGAAAATGTCGGGACTGAGTTAGTTCTTGGTGGGAGAGTCGCTTCTAGTCAGTTGTTACTTGGAGTTGGAGAGAGACAGAAGTTTTGTGAGAGCCCGATGCAGCGATGCAGTGCTAAACCCAAAGGTGGGGTTACAGTCATCGGGGTTCCACCTTTCCTACACCGGGGATTCTTATACAGTCAGGACTATCCAAGGCCTGCAGTGGAGAAAATAGCATAAGCTCTCCATTGGATCTTGCTTGGCCTACTTGGATAATCTTGAGGGGTTAGCTTTGCCCACTTGTTCAAGCCTGGGACACATACTACCAAACCTGAAACTCGCAGGACTGGTTTGGCAAAAGATGGTCTTCTTCTTCTTCTCTTCTTATCATTAGCTGTGAGCACAAGAGTTTCACAGAGCAGTGAGTGTTGGACATTATACAGTAATGAAGACACACTCCAGCTCCTAAACAGTTAAAGCTTTTACTGAAGGAACTTGGTAAACACTTTCTGCAGTTCTTGCACAGTAGTGTGAACAGTACAGTAGATAAATGACTTGCTATCCAAGATTCCTTTGTACGAGGTTTATCTGTAGTGGGCTTGCGTATCTATATACGGGTGTCACTGTGCTCCCGTATGTGTTATCTTTAAACTGATATCACCTATGACTGTGCTCCTAATTGTTATCTATATACTGGTGTCACTGTGCGCCTGTGTGTGTTTTCATATTCAGGTGTTAGTAGTAGTAATAATAATAATAACAATAACAATAATGACAATAATAATAATAATGACTATAATAATAATATTAACAACAACAATAATAATAATAATATTTTTATTTCTATAGCACTTACATAGTCTGACAATATAATAAGTGTAACCCTCTAAACACCTTTTCCCTTCGGAGGAACCTAATGCATTACACTGTCCTGATACGTCTTTGAAAAGATTCTTAAACAAATGGAGGTCAGTAACGTCTTAGATGATGTCTCCCTCTGAAATTCCTGCATTTATGTCCAAATTTAAAAATACAACATGGTATCTAAATATGAAGAGAAGAAAGGGATCCGCGGCAAGTCCAATCCCATATTAAAATTTATTCCGTAGGTATAAAGTGCAACATGTTTCCATGTCTCACGTGTCTTAACCACTTCGTACTTATGGAATGAATTTTATCTTTGGACTTTAACCCCTTAAGGACGGAGCCTAAAATGGCCTTAAGGACTGCGACTATTTACATTTTTGCGTTTTCGTTTTTTTCTCCTCGCCTTCTAAAAGCTATAACTCTGTTATTGTTCCATCTACAAGGCCATGTGAGGGAACAGGTGTACTTTGTAATGCCATCTTTCAATCTACCATAAAATTAATGATGGAACCCCTAAAATAACATTTATGGGTTGAATTTGGGACTAATAATGCAATTACGCAAATTTTGGAGCTGTATGGGAAGTTTTTGCGCCATGATCGGATGTATTGATCACTTTTTGTTAATTTTTTTTATATATAAAATGTAATAAAAAAATCTGCGATCCTGGCAATTTTTTTACCACTTTTTGTTCACGCCATTCACCGCTCGGGAATAATTTTGTTTTATTTTAATAGATTGGACGATTACGCACGCTACCACATATAATATGTTTATTTATTTTATTAGTTTTATGTGTTTTATTTATAAAATGGGAAGGGGGGTGAGTTAGACATTTATTGGGGGAGGGACTTTGGGGCATTTTTAAAAACATTTATTTATTTATTTTATTACACTTTTTGAGTCTTTCTATGGGACTATTACATATATACATTGGATTGCTAACATTGATCCCTGCTATGCCATAGCATATCAGGGATCAGTGTTATCTGCAACCTGCTGATGCCTGTGGCAGACTCTACCAGAAGACTGCAGACCTGACTGCAAGGAGGAAGGTAAGAGACCCCCGGCAGTCCGGGCATGCGATTGGGACCCAATCGGTAACACCGCCACTGAGGATGAGGGCCTAGCTGCTGATAGCAGCCGGTCCTTACCCAATATAAAGGGAGCACAGCTCCTGAGCTCGCTTTACAGCACGGCCCCCTGGCAGGGCGTACATTTATGCCCTCCTGTGTTAAGGCCCAGCCTGGGGGGAGTAAATGTATGCCCACAGTCGTTAAGGGGTTAATAAAGAAAATAGTTTTATGGGATTGAACTTGCCGTGGATCCCTTTCTTCTATTCACGCTTTGTAACTAACCCAGTGAGTCCCTGGGCGCCAGTGGCACTGCACGAACTCCAAGCATTAGATAGGGGTAGGTTCACACTGACATTTTGCCATTTTTTTTATTTGTATCAGTTTTGTGATTTTTTTTCTTGGTGATTTAGGCTGGGTTCACACTACGTATATTTGAGGCTGTATATTTGAGGCTGTATAGCAACCAAAACAAGGAGTGGATTGAAAACACAGAAAGGATCTGTTCACACAATGTTGTAATTGAGTGGATGGCCGCCATTTAATGGCAAATATTTGCTGTTATTTTAAAACAACGGCTGTTATATTGAAATAATGGCCGTTATTTACTGTTATATGGCGGCCATCCACTCAATTTCACCATTGTGTGTACAGAGCCTTTCTGTGTTTTCAATCCACTCCTGGTTTTGGTTGCTATGAGGACCTGACATGAGGACCAAATACTGCCTGAAATATACTGTGTGTGAACCCAGCCCTAAAGGAGAAGGAAAGTTTTATTAAAGTATTTTATTGCCCCCCAAAAGTTATACAAATCACCAATATACACTCATTACAGGAAATGCTTATAAAGTGCTTTTTCCCTGCACTTCCTACTGCATCAAGGCTTCACTTCCTGGATAACATGGTGATGTCACTTCCTGGATAACATGGTGATGTCACTTCCTGGATAACATGGTGATGTCACTTTCTGGATAACATGGTATTGTCACTTCCTGGATAACATGGCGATGTCACTTCCTGGATAACATGGTGATGTCACTTCCTGGATAACATGGTATTGTCACTTCCTGGATAACATGGTATTGTCACTTCCTGGATAACATGGCGATGTCACTTCCTGGATAACATGGGGATGTCACTTCCTGGATAACATGGTGATGCCACTTCCTGGATAACATGGTGATGTAACTTCCCAGAGCTGTGCGGGCTGTGGCTGCTGGAGAGGATGATGGCAGGGGGACACTGAGGGACACAGGGCACTGGAGGGACACTGAGCATCCCTCTGCCATCATCCTCTCCAGCAGCCACAGACTGCACAGCTCTGGGAGTCGGGGTGTGACATCACCATGTTATCCAGGAAGTGACATCACCATGTTATCCAGGAAGTGACATCACCATGTTTTCCAGGAAGTGACATCACCAGGTTATCCAGGAGGTGAAGCCTTGATGCAATTGTAAGTTCAGGGGAAAAAAAAAACACTTTATAAGCATTTCCCGTAATAAGTTTATATTGGTGATTTGTATAACTTTTGGGGGGGGGGGGGCAATACAATACTTTCACATACATTTTTTTTGCCAGACTTCTCCTTTAATGGTATCTAAATGCTGATGCTACTGGTACACTGGGTAAACTTAGGATGCCTAATTTAAATACTATTTTATACTTTATAAGCTCTTATTTCTCTGACTAGGTATAAAGGGGGTGGCGGGCTGGTTGCGAGGATTTTTTTTTGTCTTTCATGTGTTTTGTCTTTGTCTTGTAGTTTTTAATCCTTTACTATTGTATATAGAGTATTATTTGTGCTTCTTTTATCATGATATGCGGTATTCTAGCTCTTGCGATTTTGGTCATTTTAATTGGACTCCTGGATTGGACTTGTTTTTGTCTTAATACATGGACAGTTTTACTTATTGTAAACATAATGAACTGCCGCTGATAACCTCATGACTGATTCTTCTTTATATTGCCTATTATTTACTATGGTATTGTATATACTATTGTTCTTCTAATTTATCTCTGTCAATGTAGCCCTCTGAGACCAGTCCCTAAAGGGTAGAACAGGAACTGAAGGATCTGCTTTAGGCTCCTGCGTTAGGTGCTTGTCTGTATTATGTATTATGACATAAGGAGGCTCCATCAGAGAAGCTGCATTATCACTCAGTCTCCAGACCCTATTTCTCCTCTTTAGAATCATCTTCTAAACTGATTTATTATCAAATTAAAGCAAAAAGGCACAAATCTGTGCAGACCTTTTCCAGCTGTGTTGCAGAAAGATATTCACATGCGTGAGATGTACATAGCCGACAGATGCTATGTACAGGAAAGGAACATTTTAGCTAAAGAAATGGTACTCTTTGTAAGTGCATGTAACAAGGAGACCACAAGAGGGCAGTGTCTGACAAGTTCACTGTGACACTGTAGCTTTCCATAAGGTCTAATGAGTTCTCTAGCAGCCAGTATAATATGCAGTATAACATGGATACAGCCTCATCCTGATACATAAAATATTACAAGTTATGGGCATTAGATTACATGTGATAGGACGCTGATCCAGAGATTATTCTGATCGCCATATTGGAAGGAAATTTTCTCCCTGTGATGGGGCAATTGTCATCTGCTTCATAAGGGTTTTTGTCTTCCTCTGGATCAACACAGTAGGGTTATAGGTTGAACTTGATGGACTCTTTTTTTTCATTTTATTAACTATGTGTAAATATAAGGCGTGCTGCCATAAAGGGGTTATCCAGCGCTACAAAAACATGGCCACTTTTCCCCCTACTGTTGTCTCCAGTTCAGGTGCAGTTTGCAATTAAGCTCCATTTACTTCAATGGAACTAAGTTTCAAAACCCCACCCAAACTGGAGACAACAGTAGGGGGAAAGTGGCCATGTTTTTGTAGCACTGGATAACCCCTTTAATTAAAAGGACAGGACAGAAGGTTGAATTTGTTTAAAGGGCTGTTTAAAGGAATTTGTTTTGTAGCGCTGGATAATCCCTTTAAATATTTTGTGTAGGTCTTTTGACCGGGAACAGTAAATATCTCCTGGAATCCTCTACTCAGAAGATTACAGGGAAACTATCAGAAAGTTAGACAAACCTAACCTGCTGACAGCTCCCTAGTGGGCACATGGCTCTGAGGATGCAGCTGGCGGATCAGAGCTCTGGGAGTAGTAGTCCTGCTCCCAGTGTTCCAAACCGCCTTACCGGATGCAGGATTACACTACAAACTGCACTGGATGGGCACCGATGATGAAGGTAAGAGACATCCTAATCCTTGGAGCTATTAGCAGGTTAGATTTACCTAACCCTGGGCCAGCCTTAGGGTAGATGGCAGAACTTTTTTAGGCGCCCCCTCCTTTCCCCGGGGCCTCTACTGAGACCTACTAAAGGTGACAAACTAAATCCTACAGCCTCCCACCCCTCCAGACGACATTCACCACCCAACCCCCCCAGCCCCCCAAACAACTACCCGACTCCCCCAGCCTGCCAGCTATACAGACAGTTACCCAACCCCGCCAGACAGCTACCTCACTCCACTCAGCCATACAGAAAGCTACCGACTTCCCAGCCATACAGACAGCTAAGCGACCCTTCCAGCCATTAACAAAGCTACCAGACCCCCGCTACACAGACAGCTACCCCCCCCATCCTTATACAGACAGCTACCTGACCCATTTCCCCCCTTAGCACCCTAGCCATACAGTAAGCTACACCACTGCATGGGTGCCGTCATGTTGCAGGAGAGGAAAAAAGAACACACTACTGCGGAAGGATGGGGGGCGCCCAGTTAGGGGGACGCTCCGGCAGACAGACAGCATGCCTAACTGTCTGTGTGCTGTCTGTCTGCTTGGAGTGCCTCTTCAGTTGGCCGGGAGTTATCCCCCCCCCTCAAATGTGGTGCACTGCTGTGAGGCTCGACCGGCTACTTGCGACTGTGACTCCACTCCAGTAGTGGTTGGTCGTGG